>NW_024609835.1:236707355-237267225 GCF_016920785.2 Ixodes scapularis | reverse complement strand
CGCTCAGAGGAATTTTCGGGCCGTTTTTCGCTGCTACAGACGAATTTAGGTGCCGTTTTGCTCAGACAGTGATAATTTAGGTGCCGCTTATCGCTGCTACTGACAACGATAACGCCGGTTCGTTCTGTGGTACAGGTAATGCTTTCGCATGTAGCATTCGAATAACGGACGTCCTGATGACCGCAACGTAAGAGAACGTATGTAAACGCTCCTGTGTGAACAGCTTGCTGTTGATCGTGTAAGAATCTGAAAGAGCCTCTTTACACGCTTAAGACTACAAAATTTATTAACATGGGTGTGTGTGTGTGTTGAGGTTAAAAAAGGGGGGGGGGGGGTGCAATGACATGCGCTTGGCTTCGAGGAAATTGCTTTCACTTTGCAAGTACTCATTCGAGCGAAACATTACATAATGGGTCTTCGTAACAATGGGACAAATTCCAAAAGCTACGAACGATGCTGTCAAACTCTCACACTCCATCTGTTCTGATGTTCTGAGTCCGAGAGGAGATTGCGAGGGTTCATGGCTAACTTTCGGGGACAGTACGCGGAATAAAAAGTTTCCAAGGAAACATCAAAACTTTAATTGATTTACGTTGTGTGATACCAAGAAAAATATCATGATGTTCTCGGGGACATCACGATTTTTCGTCATGAAAAGCAGAAATTAATAATTTTGTGAATGTAGCCTATCTATAGCATTCAATGCACACGAAAAAAAAAGGTGTGTAGAGCCGTGAAATAAGGGGAAAACATTATACGCGCCCGAAAGTTTAATTACTGTTTATTGATATTTGATGAATGTCATCTAAAATATTCCCGGGGAACATTGGGATTCTTGTTTTTGTTCAGTTAAAAATCTAATTTTAGTGCCAAGGTGCCAAAGCAACTACAACGTGAAAGTGGCCAAGACAGGTGTTTTACCGTGCACATCGTGACAAGCAATGCAAGAAGCAGCTTCGTGAAGCGATTATGAATCACGGTTGTTCTGGTGTTACAAAACGGCTAATTGGACTAGTCGGTTCATGTTTATTCAGATGAAAGCGCCTCACAAAAACATGAACACGGAATACAAGACAACACACTTCTGAAGCCCTAAACTCGTCAAACAGAAAGATGGAATCGAAAGTTCGCAGAGCCCGCTGATCGCACGTCGGCGACAAAAGCGCCAAGTCATTGTCGTGATTGTCCAATCAATGCGCTCCGTCAACTTCGGCCCCAACTTTGTGTTCGACGGGTTTAGGCAACACCACCTGGACAGAAGGCCTCCGCACGCGTCACCAAAGTCAGATCGATCAAGGCGTGAGACTGGGTACGAGTGCTGCGTCATTGTTCGGCTGGGAATCGTGTCCTATTAGCGCGTCGAAGGTCAGGCTCGGAGCCAATAGCCGAGTTAGCGGGATCCAAGTCTGATGATGTTACATGGAGAGAGAGGAGGCCATGCGGAGGCCTTCTGTCTAAGTGGTGTTGGCTTAGGGCCCCTGGTGTTTTGGTCGTTGATGCCGTTTTCCTTGCTGTGGAACCGACCAAAAATTTTCCGTCGGGTCCACGAGGACTGACAGCCAAAGCCCGAGAATTACATCGCACCATCCTTTGCTTTGTATGGCGTTTCATTTAATTTATTCATTCATTGCCGCCTTTAAGGTTCCATTCAAGGGAATTGCAGAAAGGAAAAGATACATGACACAGTCACAACAAAAATGATAAAAAAAAAACGAAAAAACAGGGGGTCGCGCGTAACAGTGCTGGTGCCTGACAGAAACAGGAACGCAACAACAAATGCGAGAGTAGGTTGGTGGATATAAGATTGCTGAATCGACCGATTTGTACAGATGATGAATTACAGCACTTCAAAACATGACCTTGTCACCCCGATCACTATATCGGGGGCAGGTCCTTCCAGTCTTTGCGATATAAAGAAAAAAAAAAGATGCATGACACGAGTCATTTAGTTGTAATGATGCTCTGCCCACAGCTGGTACGAATGAGTTTCAAAGCCACGAATGCTAGTAGTAGATTTTATTAAATATAGCTAAAAGCGGTGGTATCATACGATGTACGTTGTTCAGTGTACATCTTTCAGTGCGGTACTGCACAGACCCTGTAGGTTTTAGGAGATAAATTTACCTGGTTTATCAGTTAAGTAAACCCGGCCAAAAGTGAATAGATAACGTAAGGCGCGAGAACGCCGGGAAGATGTTGGCGCGCCCCCCTGTAGCGTCTCCGGTACAGCAGGCTTTACATCAAGAAGAAGTGTGGTGCCCTTTGGATCGCGAGCAAGCATCATCGAGCGACGCGAGATACTCGGGCATTCGGGGCAACCACGGGCAGCGCTGGCCGGCTCCTTAGTAAATAATGTAGATAAAGAAGTGGTTCGCCATTCAACTGGCCTCTACAATGTCATCACGAGAAGAGCCAAGCTGACGCTTTGACAACTCAGAGGCTCCTCAGTCTGCTTCGGTCGTTTCTGAGTAATCTTTGCCCAAAAGACGCGGAAAGGTATTTTATGTTTCAGACGAAGTTCGATCTTACATCCTCGAAGAACGCTTTAGCTCGCGCACCTGACTCTCCGCTCCGGAAAAATGGGAGCGACATGTAGGTACATAGGGTCCACGTCCTGGAGACACGGCACATCGATAGCCTCACTCACCTGTCCTGTCGCTCCCGAGCTTGAGTGGCAAAGAACACTTCCAGAGGCCGAGGAGATGCCCGAGTGGACGGTGGACGCGCGTCCGGTAATCCTGTCAGGAGCGGCCGGTGCCCGTCATCCCGCGCTTTCAAAGCGTTCGAGCAACGTCGTCCTGCTGCGAAGCGGGCATCCGGATCTTCCGAGACGCCGGGGACACTCCTCCTGCTCGCGCTCGACAGAACAAGGGCGGCTTCTGAGAGCCCCGCAGCGCTGCCGGCGCTTTTTTTTCCGGCAGCTTCTCTCGGTGGCGGCCGGTGGCTCGTCCTCTCCCGCCCGCAGCCCTCTCCTGGACTTGTCCCGGGCGGGCCAGCAGCAGGGAAGAGGTGCCAGCCTGCGTGTTGCACGGCCGGATTCGTGCAGTCGTGCCACCGCGTCAAGCAGAACATCGCTCCTGCGAGCAATGCGCCGCTTCGACGGCCAAGGAACACGAATCGCTTTGCGAGGAAGGTCTCTGTGTGCCCCGCATTGTTTACAAATACGCGCTGTGAATGAACTGCGATTTGAAACGCCTGAGATGTGAATGACCACTCGTGACGACGCCCCAGCTGATTTCTCCACGCTTCAATTTCTCGACCGATGTTGTAGTATATATATATATATATATATATATATATTTTTTTTTTAGATTGTGTCAAAGAAAATGTGGAAGTACATAACGCAGGGTTGTGCCTTCTCCGTGATAGAGTGTTGAGCTAATAACGTGTGTCATTCTTGCTTTGTAAACATTTATAAAGACTCTAGTATAATACGATTAGCCATCACAATCATCTTCTCTATTCACTTTGGCCCGTGGCCGAAAAAGAAATTATAAAAAGGATGGTGACGGGAAACGTCTCGCGACACCCAGACCTCTTCCCCACAAATCACGTCATTTGCAGACTCCTGTCTTTAGTAAGTGTAGATAAAAAAAAAAAGCAAGTTAGCCTATTTCTTACTTTTTCAGACGCTCCGCGTGTTTCTAAAGTATATGTCCCAATTAGATGTGATAACTATTTATAAATTAACCTGGACGTAGGTAGCCAGGTGCTATTTTAGAAAAAAAAGGCTGACATATAAACAGCGCTCTGCGATGCCAAGACCTACAGAGACATGTGAGAGCGGGCTGTCGAATCCCAGTGCTTATATCTTCTGCTTTCTTCCCGGTTCGAGGAAAACTGTTCAATTATGGTTCAGCTCCAGAGGAACAGACTGCCCGTTTATGCAGGTAAGAACCGGTTAATAGGGATATGTTAAGAAACACTTGCAGATGCTGTAAGCATTAGTTTCAAAACTGTTTTAGAAGGGTCACGTGGCCTAGTTCACTAAACATTAGACAGAAAACAGGCGCAAGGAATTTTGCAAGTAAATTAAAGGACAAGCTAAATCCAGCAACTGAAATTTTAATAAAAGGCTGCAAAAATTGAGAAACACACGAAAGGCTTCCTGATCAATGAAAAAAAAAATCTCAAGGGGAAAGAAGAAAGAAGGGAAAGGCTGCAATTTTACTAAAGGAATTTCAGAAATTAACTAACATATACAAATGTGAGAAAATTAAGCTATCGCTAAAGTAATTTTAGAAATATAAAAATGTTTCAAACAAATAGTAAAGAATTTTTTTAAGAATGTAAGTTTATAACTGCTGTATAGTTATCACAATTCCAGAAATTACGCGGAAACATAATTGAGGGCTGAGATTGAGCAATTCGGTTCATGAAGGTTGCCTTTAATCTCAGACCGAGGCAAGGGCGAAACTCTTGGTAAGGAGATTGTACTACAGTTGCCGCTTTGTCCAGCTTCTTTCCACAGAGTTTGGTATTTACCCAACGTAAAGCCCTTGGACTGGATTCATTATGCCATGTTCCTCGTTCGAGTGTGGAATACAAATTGCACACGAGGGCTGCGACAGCATTTTATTGAAACTCGTGTTCAGTTGATGCCTCAGCGATAGAAGACGAGCCCCGGCCGAGTGCTGACATTGCGTTCTGCCCGTCAACCGAGCGCTCTGTCTGTAACACAAACAGATAATTCATGTTGTGGTTGTCCCCTTAGGATTAGTGTACGAATTCGCCGCCAGGGGCGCGACGGTAGAACATTCTCCCCAATACTTTTACCTCCGGTAGAAGCGTATTTTTTGGTAGTAGAGGGGGGTTTCATTTGAATTCGACCTAATTTGTTAAACGGGGGCTATATATTTATTTCGAAATCATATATATGACATACCTCAATTCCTGCAATAAGCGAAATTACTGTTAAAACCTTACATCCTATCAGATTTACAAAAAAAAAAAAACAACTGAAGTGTGACTTGGTGGAGTGCGCCAAAAACTCAATTTGGTTTTCAAGTTCATTATTCTCAGAAACTCCCTGTAACGCCGAATTAGAGCGCAGCTCTTGAGAAGGAGGAGGGAAAGGTACTGAGGGGGGGGGGGGGGGGTCACGTGACTTCGGGGAGGGGGTCACGTGATCTCGAGGAGGGGGGGGGGGTCACGTGACCCCCTCCCCGGAGTTATAGCGTAAATTATGCTATAATAAGTTGTACATCGGCACATGGACTTTAATTTACGACCCCGCATCTGCATCTATTAAGTAACTTACTCGATAGGATTGTTCGGAGTGTGCTCGTGCTGCCGGCATTGTAATAGTAAAACCCCCGGCAAGCAGCGTTTTTTATGCTAGTGCTAGAAGGAATCTGCCCAAGCGGGGTGATTTGTGCTCTCAAACCATGTCGTGTAAAGCAAGTATTTTGATTTCGGAAACGTGGCTTTCTCCTGAAAAAAAATGACTGAAATTTTGGTGATGATCAGGAATTGAGCATTTATCGTATCGACATTAGACCAACGTGATGGTGGTGTCTCTATTGAGGTGAAGAAAAGACATCCAAGCCGACTTATCTCACACCCTAAAACCGGTTCCACTTAGTAAGAGCAATATTCTTTGTTTTTGTTTTCCTCTTTACTCGAGGGGAAACGACGGACCTCTTAATATTACTCAGGGATTCTCCCTCCTAACTGAGACACCACCCCTCTCAAAGTAGACAAGACGGCGTCTCTCTTAAATTGTAGGTCATTAACCCCGAGCAAAAGGGGCATTCTTTAGCTGTTTTCCTTCTTAAACTTGAAGGAACGGTGGCCCGCTCAAAATTCAGGGGTATAGTTCCTCTTATTTTAGGTATCGTAGAATTTCTGTTCTTTCGTGTTTTATCTGTCAGCTGACATGCTGAACTGCAGTGATGCCGTGCTCACGCGTACACTAAAATTTTTAAGCAAAGATTGTTTCGTGCTCCGCTGCAAAAGTCAAAATTGAGCTGTAAAATATGTATGATAAAGTAAACACGTGTTTTAGTTTCCACTAACACAAGGAATGCTCTTAATAAAAATTTAAAAAGAAAGAAAAACACACAAAAAAGTCAGGCCGGCAGTTTTGCCGGCGCGGCGACCATTTAGTACAAATCGATCATCAAAACATACAAATCATAAACGAAAATGTACGCCAGGGAAATATATATATATATATATATATATATATATATATATATATATATATATATATATATATATATATATATATAAGAAACATGCCATCCCGGGCAACCGCTGCTTCCTACCCCCTTTTCCGAAGAGGGTCGCGAAGTCCTCGACTCGTCACAGGTGCCTCCCGATTGCACGTGCTGGAAAGACGCTTTGCTGAGACGCGACGCTCCGGAGAAAAAACATTTTTTTTCTTGGCCTGGCCCAATTTAGAATGCCCCTAAACAACTTCCCCACTCCCCCCTGCCCAACCACACACACAACACAGACTATGCCATTTTGCTCGCCTCCCGCTAGAAGCAAAAGTTCATAAGCCCTGCAGCGCTAACGAGATCTACAATATACCGTCGTGATGTAAACAGTTTCTATAACAGATTCCATAGAATCTATTATAATCTGCTACATTTATTTGTTGGTCTTGAGAAGACAAACAAATAAAAAGATGGCAACATTTTTTCTGTCAATAAACGCTTTTGGATAAAGACAGAGTACAAAAAAAAAAAACAAAAAAAAAAACGAAGTCGGCGTGACGAGTTTACGAACACGCCTGGTTATTATTTGAGCCCATTATCGTCTCGCCCTTCTCACTTGGCCCTTTTCAAAACAGCCATTTTCAAATACCTCGCTTTGTCCGTCGCATTTAACTCTTTCCACCTCAATTTTGTTATTTATTTATTTATTTATTTATTTTCTTTGGGGGGGGGTTTATAGATTCATAAATGCATTAGTAATGTGTGTGTGTGTGCGTGCCACGCTACCGGCCTACTCTCTCTGCTAATTATTTGAGCAGTGCTATGATGCGTCGAGGTCGTCGTGAAAAGATACTGAAAACAAAACAAATTTTTTTATTTATTATATTTATCAAATACCCGCAGCTCCTTTCGGGATTACCTCAAGGGGGGAGGGGGGTTACATGTACAATACTTGAACACACAAGCAGGCTTCTTGTGAAGTACAGCTGGGAAGCAAATATCAACTCCCGCAACCACACAGATTCACTCTATATCAACAAATAACAGCAGGATAGTTTACGTACACCGGCCGGCAATATGAAGGTGAACGCCGGGCCGTCGACCGGTCCGTGCTATAAGTGCCATGACGCGGCTGCCGTGGCAGCCACGTCATAACTTTTATTTTAGCAACTTGACTGACTCCAGGGCAAAATAAAAGGCATCGTTTGACAAAATTGATACTGCGGCAGAAGGTAACCGGTTCCATTGGCAAATTGTTTTCGGAAAGAAAGCACTACTAAAAACTACAGTCCTACATCTGTACTCACGAACCTTATGAACGTGATCCACTCGGGCGGATGGATAATGTGGTGAAAAAAGATAGGTGTCACGTGGGATTCCGGTTTGGGAATGATATATACTGGGACAAGACTTCAAGCGAAGCTTTGCTCTACGGTATTCGAGTGCATCCCATTGTAGAATCTGTTTTGCACCCCCCCCCCCCCCCCCCCCGTGACACACTCAAATATCTATCCTTTACTGACCTTCCCAATACATAGCGGGCCGCAAAGTTTTGCACCCTTTCTAGTTTGTCTCTATCAGTGATAGTCGGCGGGTCCCACACAGTGCAGGCATATTCTAAAATTGATAACATTTGTTTTATACAACAGCTCCCGCGTGTCTTGAGGAAAGTTACGCGCATTTTTGCGAAGAAAGCCCAAAGAGTTTGAAGCCTTTGCCACAGGATAATCGACATGTCGACTCCAATGTAATAAAGATGTAAAGGAAACGCCTGAACACTTAAACCCGGAAACCACTTTTAGATTAATATTGTTTATTTCATAACAAAATTCGCTCACTCTTTTTCTTCTGGAAAATGTCATGCAAACGGTTTTATCCAATTTAAGATTCATCCGCCATTTTTCATACCAAGTTTGTATTCCATTTAAGTCTTTTTGAAGGATAAGACTATCAAATTTACAATTAACTTTTCTATATGATACGCTATCGTCTGCAAACATTCGCATACATGATGTAACAGACTCAGAGATATCATTGATATAAAATAAGGAAAGTAAAGGCCCCAAAACCGACCCTTACGGGACCCCGGATGTTACATCAGAAATACTCGATTTCGTGCTATTTACTACCCCGTACTAATATCTTGCGCGTAGGTATTTGGAAACCCAGGAGATAACAGGAGAGTTGATATTATTACGCCACGATGTTTCAACTAATAACGCGTGAGGTACCACATCAAAAACTTTTTTGAAATCCAAGAAGATACAGACGACTGTTTAACGGCTATCCAGCGCTTCAGCTATATCGTGAGAAAATTCCGATAATTGCGTGACGCAGGACAACCCCTTTCGAAAGCCATGCTGTTCCTGATTGAACAAAGAATGAATATGCATGTGTTTGGAAATAGACGTGTACAGGATATGTTCAAAAAGTTTACAGCAAACGGAAGGAAATGAAATTGAACGGTAATTTGAGACACTGTTGCGAACTACTTATCGCAGCCAGATCACATTCCAAAATGTCACGTTCTTTGAGGCCGCTGGACTTGGAGCGATTCCACCACTTAAACACTGGCTGTCCGAACAATATATTAAAACTGTTTTGCGAAAGACAATCGTGCGGCTCACGGCAGAGCAAACGATTATCGACGCTTTGTTCGAGCTGGACGAGCAGATCTAGGCAGCAACCGCGGACTACTACAGTTCAGTTGAAACTTTTATTCTAATCAAAGCTCGTGCGTTTCACAGCCAGCCTGAAACAATAGGTGACCGGCGTTTGGCAGCAGCCTCAAAGAACTCTGGGTAACACTCCCTTCCGGTTCGTAGCTAGCAGCCGACGCAGCCCCATGACGGCTACGGAAGCGTGTGCGGCTGTTGAAACCCGATCAATCCGGGCCACCTTCCTCTGCTGCTGGGTGACTTACACACTTCTGAACGTCTCAAGTTACTTCTACGGATATGTTAAGTACTAATCGGTACGCAGAAGCATCGAGAACGGCCACGAAAGCGCAGAGCGAGTGCGGCCGGCGGCAAGCTGCACTCGCACCGCGCTTTCCGAATCTTCGCATGAAAACTCAGGTTGGATGTTTCGTTTTCCTTTTGAGCCTGCGTTTTTCATTTGGGTTCTGTTTATTTTTGATGGTTACGTTAGATCACATCACCGACTGAAATAGGCGCGAATGTAAGCCGTAAGACACGGCCAGCTGAAATGCCCGGTCGGAGCTATGGCATACTTTTCTCATTTTGTTAGAACACCTAAGCCTGGGTAAGAAAATCTTCAGGCAATGAAAAGTTTAAGACGGGGAAAGAAGTCGGTCAGACGGCGTTTCAAACTGAGCTAGTATGTTTTCTCACGCGATTAAAACGCCACTGCCGTGCGAAAGTTAGTTTCGACGACATCTGACTACGTGACAATCCTTGCTTTTAAACACTCACGCGTTTTTGGTACTTCAACTAAGTTGTCCCCCGTGAACTACAATAACCCTCCGCCCCCCCCCCCCCCCCCCCCTCCCCTTTCCCGCACGTTTTTTTTTAATGATGTCGAGTAAGGATAAGCATACACAAACGAGCACCGATTTTGATATGAGCTATGCAGGGTCGTGCATTATTACTGCATTATTATCCGTCAATATGAAGGTGCTGCCCATTTGCTTTTGTTTATTTATATTATAGCAAGCCACCCATCCACGTCGCTTCCCGGGAACAGTCTGCGGCGGCTCATCACAGAAAATGTTAATCCAAGCTGTCGATGTAACGATTAAACGGCCTGGCAATGGCACTGTATGTCGACGAAACGTCGTGCCATGAACTGATTGCCTGCGAGATCGCATCCCGCGTTCTCGCAGATGCCTTGTACGACAAGCAGTGCTCACCCCTTTGTGGAATAATCGAGACGCTTTTGGTGGGTGCCAAAAAAAAACTCTTAGAGATCGTTATTTCCCGCTGGCCCTACCCGAAGAGAGAACACGTTGTACTGGCCTGTAACAATATTGGCCGCGCATAAACGGTCACCGACGTTTGTCTGTCACAGGTCATCTCGCTCTTTCACTCGCTTAACAGCGACGGCCCATCGTTGCTTCCATGCTTTGTTACACGGGAACTGGAACATCTTATGCCCTCTATGGCTTGCGTTAGAACAACGTACCGCGGAGCTGTAAGGCATTTTCACCGCGAATATAGCACGGCCACCACGCCTAGAAGGGCTCTTGATGGAGCTGGACGAACCGCGACCGGCACCGGACGAACCGGAAGCGTTAAGTCACGTGGTGCCTCGCTTCGGATGACGAAACTTCCGCCTCAAACGCCGGTCACCTATTGGTGGCTCGCTATTCTCGCCCGCAATGTATCTAAAACCCAAGCTTTAATATAAAAGTGTTACTCAACGGAAGGAAGCCAAATGAGCAGCATGACGCCTGCGGCTCTCCAGTTGCGACTATTTCCCGCTCTTCGGAAATTGGCTCGAAATCGTCAGCGTCTCGATCAGCCAAATGCGGCTTGGAGGTTGTGCCTTGTCGTACTAATCACATGTTCGTTCTTTCTACAATGTTCCCTTACGATGATGTCTCAGAAGTGATACTTTGGCAAACTATTTTAAACGTCTGTGATTTTTTTTCATTTGATGAAGGTTTTCTTTTTTTAGGGGGGGGGGGGAGGCGGGGTGGAATAGCACGTATTTATTTTTCGTCTTGACCAGACTACATTGGTCCAGTTAATAGGGACTAATCTCCTTTTTCTATATATGAACCCGTGTGGATTTTTCTGTCAGCATTTCTGACTCAGAAAGATCAAGGAAACGGTTTCCTTGGTGTCTCTTAATATGTTGGCGTCCCTCTAGATGTTCCTATTTTATTAATGCAAAAGCATTAACTGTCTCATGGAGTGAGTCGACGTCATCAGCTTTGAAACCATGCAAAACGGGACTGTTATGAAACTACACGCAAAACCAGCAAACGGCACCTTTTTCACTTCGGTCTCATTGGCTGGCGCATGTCGATTGGGCTACCCTTAGCTGCTGCCCATCAGTTTGCGTGGTGTCATCCTGACTGTGTTATCACACTGTTGTGTTATCACTGATCACCGCGTTCGCTTGCCTCTTATTGGTTGTACGGCGCGTGGGAATATATGCGGCGCATGGGCATAAACCAAGGGGTTCGTTCAGCTGGGAACTACGTTGCTGTCTGTTCCTTCCTCGCGCCGCAAGGCACACGACAGTTTGAACGATCGCTCACCCGATGGCACTGCGTGTCCGCGAGGCAGCGGCTCCACCGCTCCCCGCCAGAGGTCAGCGCGTTGTACGCCGCAGGTTAAAAGGGCCGCGCAACAATTTTCAGATCTTGGCAAATTAACTGCGGAAGTTAATCTGCGTCACCTATGAAACGAAAAGCAGAAAACCGTATTTTCTTGCGAGCGCTAGTTCTTATTACAAAAAAAAAAAAAAAAGATTAACAAATCGAAGGTCAAAGCGCCTCTCAACTCTCAACGTCGACTTTCGAGTGACGTACTCTGGGGGTTCACGTGGTTTCCCTTGAATCCTCTCTTCAGAAACCCCAGCCGCTTCCTCCGCGTTTGTCGACTTTTAAAGGACTGTCGAAGTTTGCGGCGAGCGGTCGACACAAAGGACGGTTCGTTGCGGGGCTGACGGCCTGCGTAGCAGTGGAGAGGGACAGGTTTTGTTGAGTTCCGCGTATCCCCCAGGCGGTGTCATTTTAGTTGCCGTACGACAAACATAATCCCTGGAGAAGGGGAACAAGAGGGACAAAGGAAAAACACCAATCTCCGAACACAACTAGGTGACTGGTGCGCGATCGAAGACATCTGCCTGGTCCGGATATCGAACCCGGGACCTCTCCATTACAGGTGGAGCGCTCTACCAAATGAGCTAACTAGGGGCTAGACGTCAGTACAACAAAAGGGTTTTATCAGCCGCATTAGTCTAACACCAACAAGGGCGAAGCTTGCAATTTAAGGTTATAATTATAATGCAATTAAATGCAAAGGTGCAAGCGAGCTGGACAAAAATGACGAAAATAATCCCTGGAGAAGGGGAACGAGAGGGACAAAGGACAAACACTAATCTCCAAACAGGTTTTCGGTCGCGCACCAGTCACCTAGCTGTGTTTGGAGATTTGTGTTTGTCCTTTGTCCCCCTCTTCTCCAGGGATTATTTTCGACATAATTGTCCAGCTCGCTTGCGCATTTGCATTTAATTGCATTATAATTATAGTTGCCGTAGCCGCGACAGGCGGCTGCAGATTGGCAAATAATTCGTTTTTTGGTTTGCGATTACGCAGCAGAATTGCAGTTTTTTCGGGGAAAGGTGACGCGTTTTGGGGTCGCTTGGGCTTGCATAAACAATATAAAACATGCAAACTACGAATTTTTCAACATTAAAATCATTGCACTGCCCCTGTAAAGAAGAGAGCGAAGAGCGGTGTGCGTGCTTTCGCATTGACAACCCACAAGAAGTGCGTATACGTGTACCTCGAGCCTTTTGTTCTAGTTCCCAATTAAAAAGGACTGTCCCTCTGAAAGCATTGATGCCCCATCTAAAGTCAGAGGCGCAGCGTTTTGTTAAGGGGGACCGGTTTTAGGACCGGGTATACTGCTGGAATCAGTTTTTATGTGCGTAAAGTGTTCCTTTAATACACTACCAGTAGACGTTTACTATCGCCTACCTAACGCATTACCGATATTTACTGATTACCTGCAGGATGATCTATCTGCATCGTCACGTTCCTATATTGATAGTCCCGCTTTTATCTTCAGAGTTTTAACCTCACCAGTATAGAATAGAGCGGTACTCCTCCAAATGCTGTAGGAGGGGAAGCTCCCACGCATTTGTAGATTTGTGTTTGCTGTTTAATCTCACTCAGCTGGTTGCTTTCGCTGATGACCTCGCTCTGGCTAATTCCATTTTTGCAGAGATGGGTTAAGTGACCATAAAGCATTGCATTGTTTTCTTGATGTTTTTTTTATTCATTGTTTTGTTGAGTGTGGTAAAGAAAAAAACATTTGTGCAATAAGGAATATTTTAATTTAATTAATGCCTGTCTATCTTATTCCTGTTCTTTACATATTGTGAATTTTGATTTTAGAAGTGTTTTGAACAATTGAAGTTTATCTCGTGACAACCTGCATGACCTTATTGAGATTTGCGTTCCTTGTAATCAAATCTAATGCCTCGACTCCATAATTTACTGGATTGCTCCGTTCGCATTCAAACCGCAAAAAACGAACGTTCGCAAAAAACGACCGTAGAGCCAAATCTATCAACACGCCAGAAACTTGTTTCCGGTACAACGATTGCGCCAATAATCATAAAACTGAGCTACGTGCGTAAACATATGATCTTTTATAATACGTTGCCGAATATTTTACAGAGAAACCTCCATGAATTCTGGTTTGTTGCGAATCCTGAACCACATCCTCACTTTAGATTAATTCTTGATTTTGAAATTACTATGCGTAATAATTAGTCTGCATCCTATGTTGATGATGTTTTCTTGTTTTTTTTTTCAAGTTTTTGTTTATTGATTCTGGTCCTGTCTATTGTGCCTTCCCTGTCTAATGCGACTACTTTATAATGAACCTTATTATACCCGATTTCACCGGAATTGTTAAAATTATTGAATCTTTAAACATATCTTCGTCATGGTACATGGATAATATACATAGTAAATTGAATCGTGTCACAAAGATGGCATTTTCCATTTGCATCAGCATCACCAGAATATTCGAAATGTCGCTTGAGACGGGAGAGGCAACTGACAACTGGGAATTCGAAGTTCTGGCTTACAAAGGCGGTACTAGAACACAACTACGCTCAAGTATAGGCCAATTTTCCTAACCTGTGTATCATCTAAAATTCTAGAGCGTATCGTCTCCAAACATGTGCACACCTTTCTCGATTCTACCAACTTTCTGTCAGCTGAATAAAGACTTTGGTTCAGGCTAGATGGATCATGCTGATTTAAAAGGTTAAAAGCGCTAAACAATAAGAACGAAAGACGAAAACACACACGACACAGACAGTCGCTAACATGCAACTGATGTTTGATCCCAGACAGTCAAGCCAGAGCACATCCGCGAACAGGGTTGCCACTTATGCACGCTGGTTTGACTGACTACTGGGATAAAATGTCAGTTGCAAGTTTGTGCTTGTCTTTGTCGTGTGTGTTTTCTCTTTTATCCGTGTATTTTGCGCTTTTAACCTTTGAAATCGATTTGTCAGCTCTCTGCATGGTTTT
This sequence comes from Ixodes scapularis, assembly GCF_016920785.2. Classification (NCBI taxonomy): domain Eukaryota; kingdom Metazoa; phylum Arthropoda; class Arachnida; order Ixodida; family Ixodidae; genus Ixodes; species Ixodes scapularis. Next base: position 237,252,816 of record NW_024609835.1, on the reverse strand, counting down.
CGCAATTCTCTGCCCTGTAAGACTCCAACTTACCTGCCTTACTATCGACCTCTTTCAGAATATAGACTCCGATGATCCAACTCCCGCAGTGTTTCTCGATTTCCTAAGTGTGCCGTATAATATTCCTTTCATAAATAATTCACGTTAAACACTGATCCTCAAGTGCTACCAGGGATTATTTCTTTCCTCTCGCATCATCCACAATCCGTTTGCGTTCAGAACCCAACTTCCGCTTCCAGTCCTGTCACATCTGTTGCCCCTCAAGGAACCTTTCTTGGCCTCTGCTTTTCTTAATATACATAATTCTTTCCCTCTTCGTCTGTTTGCTGATGAATGTGTTGAGCACAGAAATATAACAACTCCAGATGACCTTTTAACATTGCAGCATGACATTAATTAAACCGCCGACTGGTGCGTCACGCGGCAGATGTCTCCTAATATCAATAAATGTAAATGCAGATGTTTCTTTCATCCGGCAGACGTCTTGACGTCATCATGCCTCGGACGACCAAGCGTACCGTAGTGACGAGTTTTGCCACTTGGAGGCGTCAACGCGTTACAATCTCGCTTTGTCGACGTACCCAAGGGCTGTAGATATCGCGGGGCCAGCACGCGCACCAAACCTGAGAACAACCGAAGCACGCGTTTGCACGTCGCGCGAGAGCTGAAACCAAGGTGGCTCACTTCGTTTTGGCTCTTTCCACCAAGACGCCTCGGTATTGCGTTCAGGCCTAGGCAATCTATACCAGTGAGCGGACATACCGCTGCGGCGCTGCTTTCAGAGGCATGTTGTCGTCACGACATTCCATTGAAGCTTCATAACCAACTACCAGGTGGTTTTTGATTATCGTTTAATTCACTTTAAAATATGTTTTCTTGCGTTTTCTAGCGCAATATTTATGTTTCTGTGGTTGTGCTGCTACCTGCGTAGTGTTGAAACAAAGAAATGAGCTCCAGAATTTGGTTTCCGTACCCCTTTAAACCAAACGATGAAAAGCATACCGTTAACTTCGCTCTATAGTGCAAGACTTTATATAAACGGAACAATATTTATGCGTACTTAATGTGCTCTAAAAGTGTAATTTATGTTCTGTCCGTTGACCTCTGGGGAGCAGCGGCTCGCCGGCGGTCAGCGGGCAGATAGAAAAGTACACCTTTCATGTATTTTATGCCTCGCGTTCCCGCGAATCGCTGCGCGGTCCAGAGGGCATAATCCTTTTGAACGCGAGCCATGCAAAATAGGCAAAACTCGTTCCCCCACCTCTGAGTTCAATCGCTTCCTTGTCTGTCTATCTGATATAAAATGTTCATAAATCAAAAGCCCGGGGTCTCTGCTGCATGCGCACCCAGCACGTATGCATTCTAGTCGTTTAGCTAAATAAGGAAACCGTACGCCATACACAGGAACGTTGAAAATAGCACATTAAAATAGCTCTTTACTTTCGGCGGCATATGGGGACTAGCGAATGCGCCAGCATAGTTCTGATGTACACGAGGGTCACTATCTGTTGTTTCGTGGTCAAAGCTGCAGGTGCGGTACTCACCGTTTAATTTTTTGAGTACGATTCTCAGAAAGCTACTGACGCTACCGTGTGTTTTCATGTATCGTTTTATGTTCACGCGCTGGAGGCAGTAGTCTGAACAGCGTGTGAAACGGAGTATACTTAACTTTTATTATGAACGCAAATCAGATGAAGCAATGTGCGCTCACGTTTTATTTCGAAAATGCCGCAGCGCCCGTAACTACACTCTTAAAAGAGGAGCTATACATTTCTTCCTGAGGGGAAGAATGATCTTGTCCCCTATGTTCCTTCAGAAATTGAACAACGTTCGCCCCTAAAAACAGAAAAGCAAAGTTCCTCCCTCGTCTGCGGCATAAGGTTTGATAAGGATGCCAAGTCGCTACGGATATCGTCGGAATAGACCTTTTTCAGAAGTCCATCAAGCAACATTGTTCGGTCACCATTGCTTGCTCGCCAACCGTGTGATTGGCTCCCAGTCCTCGCCGAATGGTGAAGTCAGCGTTCCTTATCAACAAGAGCTGAGCCGAGTTGACGCCGAACGCTGACGTCACCCTCGTGTCCAATACTCGCTCAGAGTATGTGAGCAAGCAATGGCGGACAGTCGTTGGCGCGGACTTTGGAAAAGGATCTATTGAAACGAAAAGAGCTAGCGTAGTTTGCCGGCAGGCAAATACCTCGCACCACTGGCCTCCCTTTTCCGCAGGCCTGCTATATAGCTCTCGCAAGAAACGCAGTGAGCAGCTTTAGCAGCGAGAGCTGTATCAAATGAAAACGTAGCACAAGCTTTTCACGAACTGTATTTATTGCCGAAGCCGGCTTTCCGCGCAGGTAACGAAATGCGCTTCGAACGCAGTCTCTCAGTCCTTTTGTTTCCAACACTGCGATCTTAAACGGAGACAACCTAAACCAGGCCACTGCGCGCACCTTACGTGTCACCTTTGCGATTCCCCGCGACACATTTCCTTCGTTAGCACCGCCCGTCAAAGAGGTGTGGTAAACCATGTCAGGCACAGGCAGAGTAATTGCATACGTCTAGGCTAGGTGGCGCTAGGTACCGTACAATTCAACGGCCTACCATTTTTTTTTCTTTTTTTGCTGTTGCGATTGAGACTACTACATATTGTACACCCAATACCTTGCCGTGCCACTTCATTCGATGCAGTAGAGTTCATATACATCAAGAACGCACAGATGCACAGCACAGACATGCATCAGCATAAACGCACATTATCCCCCTCACTGCCTTCCTACCACTGCGCATACGCATTACTTTCGTACTCGTCGTTCTGAAAAAGCGGGTTTTATCGATGATCATAACGATTTTTTCTCAGAAATGTCATTGCTCGGAAGGTATTTTGGACGGCACAAGGGCTTAATCTGCTAGTAAAAAGTAAACGTTCACGCTGAAATTATTTGGGACGGCTAATAAAACATTCCCTCATTCAAATTGCGATGCTTTTTACCATTATTTTATACCATGCGCATCCCATGAATGGAAACACCTTCCGGCCCCCATTGTTTCAATTGCTGACAGTGCTCTTTTCAAAAAGGGGCTGATTAGTCTTCATACTTTATTTTGTTAACCATGATGTTTATCGATTTTCCCACGTGAGTTTTTTACTAGCGACTCATTGTTCCCCCCTCCCCGCTCCCCCTCTGCAAAGCTTTACGCCCTGAGGGCAAGTGAAAGAAATGAAATAAGTGAAACACGCTCCGTTCCAGTTCCTAGCAGACATCTGTTCGCTTCCCCGCTAAGCACTTCTTAGAATTGCTCGAGGGACGCCCGTTTTACTGTCATAGTAATCATTTTCGTTTTGCACTGTTTCTGTGTGGTGGCAGTGGTCGTCGTGAATAAACCTAGCAATAGATGTTTTTAGGTCAGAGAAATCGCTTTCGACGAATGCAGTCAAAGCCACGGTTTGCGACAGGAGTTGTGTGCGTTTAGCTACGCTGTGCGGGTGCTTTCGAAACAAGCAAATGGATGGGATAACTTGCGTGAATATGTAACTGTCGTACCGTGTTATTCTTCTTCGGCGGAATAAATTAAGAAGGGTATATTGGCCGGTTGTGCCGAGTGGCTCTGGCGAACTCACTGAGCGACATCGATGATGCGGAGCACTCGGTGTTCCGAAGTCATCACTTTCTGACTGATGATCAGTTTATTATTTTTACGGTTAGCCTTATACGTTCAGAGCCCATGAATTTGGCATCGACGAGAAGACTATTTAAATGCTCATTCAAAATTGAAGCGGGCTTTGAGCTCGATTCAACAATCAAGGGCTCAATTTACTTGAAATAAATAGCACGAACGTAGTTTTGCTCCGTGAAAGAGCCTGAACAGCGTGAGGTAGTTCGAAACATGCGTTTTAGCAGTGACTTGTAGGTTCGGGATCGGTTAGGTACAAAAAAAAAAAAAGCTAGAACTAAGCAGTTAGGTTTTGTGCGCTCTGCTAGAAACAGTCTGTTGGCAAAAAACAAAACAAAAAAACTCTCCAGCTATACTAGAAAGCAAATTTACCTAGCACGACATCGCTCGTTCTGTCTGATTTCCTCAAATGCTAATGTTCCACACTGTAAATATACGTACATGCTTCCTCTACGGCATATTTCACTCATGTTCAGCCCATCTCCGACACCCACATCACTCTCGGAGAGTGAACAGGTTACAACAGGGCATTGCAGACGACAGCTACATTGGACTCTGTACGATAGAAGTTACTTTTCAGACTGGCCTCCAACATGACTATCCGCAGGACGATCGGTTGCACCATAATTGCTCAAGTGGTCTTATTAAACTTTATTGATGTAAAGAAGAATGTCAACCTGCGACCGTACACATAATCTCGTCTCGCTGTTACACTACTGGTACGCGAACCATATGAAGACATCGACGACGATTCCAGACTTCTTTTAGAATGCACAGCACTGCCATGGCGATGTTGGTGACTAAAGGAAATACAAAACCACGTGTATAGCCAACCGGCAACGGCCAGGCGGCGCCAGCAGCGTGAGAGCGCACGGTTATGCCCTGTCTCGTTGTAACTTGGAAAAGGGTGAACGATAAGCCCCACATTGCGTGCCGAATGCTTCGAAATGCGCGACGTATACGAGCGCAACGCACATATATTGGAGCATGACGCAGCGAAAAGCCTGATACTTCTCCGGAGTTGAGGCACGCTCCGGTGATACGCAGTCACGTTCCGATTGGCCCGCCAGGGCCGTAGCTTCCGCTCTACTGGCACCTTACGCGATCACGGCTTCCTGGGATACCCAGTATTTCTTGCTTCAGACACTAGGCTAAGCGGCGCCACCAGAGTAAAAGCTCACGTTTGAACAATGCAGCCGCCACTCCCAGGGGTACCCAATATTTCTTGTTTCAGTCGCTGGATGGCGCCAAACCAAACAGCATTGCAGGTTGCCTATTATGTATTCCTCGTAAATGACGAACTACAAATTGGCAATGACTTATTTGCTTTGGATGAACCTACGAATGTCCGAGTAAAGGCTGCCATTACCAATGAAGCTCCTGTTGATGAATGACGAGAACCATTACCTGTTCCTAAACAATTTTGTCTCCTGACCATGAATGCGCAAAGTATGGTTAATAAAGGAGAGTAGTTTCAACTCATTCTTCTCAATTATGACACCCATATCACTGTGATTACTGAAACATGACTTAATGACTGTGTGTCTGATGCTAAAATCTTTCCGGAATTACATCAAGCGTTTCGCATGGGCCGTCCTTCTCGGAAGGGCGGTGTAGCGGTTGTACTAAAGCCGTCTATTTCTGCTATAGTATTAGATCAACTTAGTGATCACGAAAGTCTGATAGTTCATCTTAATGTTTGGGGTCATAAAATTATACTTTGCGCCGTATATAGGTCCGCTTCCGATAAGCCAGACTACTTAAATCGGCTCTACTATGACCTGTCAAATTACAGAGGTAAACAAATTATTCTGGTTGGCGATTTTACTCTCCCCCATATTAACTGGCTGCGATTATCTAGCTCCTCTGGTGATGACATTGTATTCGACATGATTCTCGCATGTGTTCTAACCCAAGTTGTTCAAGGTTTTACACGGGAAAGTGGTTCCAGTCGCTCTATTTCGGACCTTATCTTTGTCAATCGCGCTTTGGTGGATTATATCGTAAATCTCAAGGAGGGTGAGTCGGATCACAAATTAGTGCTTTTTTATTGTCATCTGAACCGCTACTCACAAAGGAAAAGGGTTACTTTTACTGTGAAGGATTTTTCGAGGTCCAATGATGGAAGTATGTTGGAATATGTTGATTTTTGTTTCTGCGACTTTACTGAGCACAAGGTGACTTTGCTATGGGAGAAATTCGTTTATATATGCAACAATTCTTTAGAAAGCTTCATTCCGGATCGGCGTAAATGCACGGGACGTAGGAAGCCTTGTATAAATTGAGAAATAATTCACCTTTTCCGTCGCATCAAAGGGTTTAAAAGAGCTCGTGAAACTGGAAACGTACAAGGTTTACAGGACGAAATGACTAAGCAGGTCAAGGAAGCTAGAGATAAATATTTTTCGTGCACTCTTCTTAACTTCTTGAAACATGATCCCGCAAAATGATTTGGAATTATCTTTCAGAAAGTACAAAGTCTGTCGACCAGATAAAGGTTAACGACGTGGCTATCACTGATAAAAAACAGATTGCTGAAGAGTTCAATTTATATTTCCAATGTGTTTTTTTTTTAATTTAGATGCGTACACCTCCGTTGCTTCTAATACCCGACGACTGAACCCCGCTTTTATCTCGTTTCGCGGTGTGTTTGCTATGTTACTAAACTTGAAAACTAAGTCTAGTAGTGGGCCTGATAAAATCCCAAACGCCTTCCTGCGTAGATATGCAGAATCGCTTCCACGTTTTCTTACTGTTATTTTTTTCCGCTTCCTTTACTTATTTTGTGCTTCCTAGCGACTGGCGAACCGCACGTGTCGTTCCCATTCATAAAAATGGGTGATCGTTTAGACGTCAGGTAATTATCGTTCTATTTCTTTTGCGAGTACTTCGTGGAGACTTAAGGAGCATATTGTTAGTAATCATGTTCGAGATTTCTCAGAAGAGAGAAACTTGTTTACACCATTTTAGCACGGGTTTCGAAGGGGTTTATTTACCATTACACAACTTCTCACCAAAGTTCACGATTTTGCCGCTACTTTAGACAAGTCTGGTCAGGTCGATATTATTTTTTGGACTTCAGCAAGGCCTTCAATAAGGCTCCACACGGCAAACTTAATTATAAATTAGAGTGTCTTAGAATAGCTTCCGAGAATGTCTATTGAATAGGTTCGTACTACTTTGATCGCAGTTAGTTTGTTAGCATTGGTGGTCATGCTTCCGGTATTCTGGGTGTTTCCTCGGGTGTTCCTCAGGGCAGTGTGCTTGGCCCGTTGTTGTTATAACGCATATAAATGATATTGTCTTAGTTGCTAGCCGAGATGTAAATATTCGTTTATTTGCCGATGATTGCATTTTGTTCAAAAGTATATCCACTGTTGTCGGCCAAATATCACTGAATTCTTCCCTTGCACTCTATCTCCAGTTGGTGCTGCGAATGAAATATGCAGCAGCATTTTACGAAAACAGTTCATTTACGTGTAACAAGAAAAGTGAAACCACTGAAGTTCACTTATCAATTAAACAATGATGTAATATCTGATGTGACTGAAAATAAATATCTCGGCGTAACCATATTCCATGGTCTCCGTTGGTCACAACACATTTAAAACATCTGTTCCTCCGCATCTTGTAAGTTAGGCTTGTTACGTCGGAAACGTAAAAGCGCTGCTATATACTTCCGTTAAATCGCAAGCATATAACTCCTTGTTCCGACCGAAGTTAGAATATGCTGGCATAGCATGGGACCCGAATACCAAAAAGGATGCGTCACAGCTTCAGAAGGTTCAGAGGAGAGCTATTCGCTCCATCTATGGAAAGTATAACCTGCTAGATCCCCCATCTTCATTAAAGATGGCAAACAATATATCATCACTCCAGCATCGTCGAAAAATTGCGAGACTGAAATTTTGTATCTTTGCTTTATCATAACAGACTCCACATTGAATCAAGTCTATATTTATCCCCATCATCATCTAGGGAAACTAGGCACCATCATCAATATTCCGCGGTACCAATATTCGCTCAAACTAACACTTTTAAGTATACCTTTTTCCTACGCACTATTACGGATTGGAACGCCCTCCCACGTGACACTGTTTTTGCCCCCGACTTCAATGATGCTCTTGAGAATCACACCTCTTGAATGTTCTCTTTTCCTGGTGTTTGTACGTGCATTTTTTATTGTATATAAAACGTTTAATATGTTGATGGCGTTTATATGTATATATGTTGTATATTATAAGCAATATATATGGTTACCATGTGTTTCTTGTTTCTTAAGTATGTAGTTTTGTTGTTGTATGTACCCCACACCTGCAGGGGCCTGTTCAAAGCCTGCAGCATGTCTAAATGAAATAAATAAATAAACAAATCATATGATGACACTCGGTAACAGGAACGAGAGCCAAACTTAGCACAGAAGTCGTGCAGGCGCCCGGCAGGAAAACTTGTGTAACTCGAACGCAAAGCCGCGGAGAGAGCTATTTTAGTCCAGTGTACGTAGCACTACTGGCACTTTTCGGAAGCTCCACAGTTTATAACGACGTTTGCTCATTTGTCAAAATTAGCCATAAAAGCGTCAATGCAACCGAGTTGCTCTGTGTGTTTGAACTGGAGACTAAATTACAGGCAGCATTCTTTGTCGCTGAGGCTTAGTCAGCTCAGTGGCGCTTATTAAAAACCGTGTGCGACGAGCCCATAAAACGAAAGCGAAACGTTCCTGGTATCTTGGAGATGTGAATCCGTGGAGCAGCGTGAAAACTTGACAATTACGAAAACCTAAATTAAAACTCTCTAATGCCATAACTCTGGCGACAACATTCTAGTATTTTGCCATCGCCTTGCTGTGCAGTAGTAGTTCGTCAGAACAAAACGAGCATATCTGTTTTGGATTGCTTCGAACGCAAGGGTGAGTGTGGCTGGTCCGAGATCCCAGACAGATGTAGAATATTCTAGTTTTGAATGAATAAGGGCTCCATAAAGGATTAACTTGAGTAAAACAGGTGCCAGGGAAAATTACGTTTGAGGTAACGTTACATGCGATTATGATTAGTCGCTATGCACTAAATATGAGTTTTCTATGACGGGCTAGATGCTATGTCAACTGAGAGATTTTTGTACGATGCTACCATCTACGTAAGCTTAATTGAGGAAGTATGATCATTGTCGTGGGACTGACGAGACACACGCATCCACTTGCATTCGTCAGTGTTGAGTTTCACAAACCATAAATCGCACCATCGAGACAGATTGTGGATGTTGGACTAAAGTATATCAATATCATTATGATCTCGCGTCACGCGGAGAGTAACACAACCGTCAGCAAACGGACATATAAATGAGCAGTTATTTGTTAAAGGGTCTTTGACATAGACTAAAAAAAGCAGCGGCCCCAAAACAAAGCCATGCGGTGCCTTGTATGCAATAGGAACAGAAGAAGACTTACTATTAATCACACTAACAATTAATAAAATGAGCATTTGGGCAATTTGGAATGAGTTTATCATGAACCCTTCGCGCTGTTTTCACGATGATGATCACAGTAACAAATTGAGACTGATGGGACAGAAAAGATTGAATCAACTCAAGAACGTTAATGCCTATGTTAAGCTGTAAAATTGTTGGAGCAGAAGATTGTAAAAGACATTATCAAACTTCTTAGGAAAAAAGAAAAAAAAAAAGAAACAAATTTGCGTTTCCTAGGGCTCTGTGGACTAGAATGCGATGATGATCAAAAGCGAATGATACGAGCTGTGTTTCACATGTTCATGTCTTTCGAAAAACATGTTGGACTGGACCGAGAAAAGTTTTTCGGTTCAAAAACATTGAGGAGGTGAGAGGCATTGACATGTTGGAGAAGCTTACTGGGTACGCTGGTTATTCAGGTCTGCCGCTTATTACGAGAGAAATGTTTATCACCAGCCTCGAACTTGGGTACCACATTCCTACCTTCCAGTCTGAAGGCGGACCAGCATTTTGTATAGACTGTACGAACAATTTACTTAAAATAAAAGATGAGTAAACTTTAATACATTTAAGAAACCTGAAATTAAAACGATCCAATCCTGCTAAAGATAACATTATTAGCTTTTCTGGGATATGAGCGACGCCGACGTAACCAAGAAAAATATAGATAAGGAAAAATAATCAGCACTGCTCATCGGCGGGTAATCTAACTTGCAGTGGCAAGAAAATTATTCCACAAAAACACATTTCAATAGGTTTGCACATTCATCGTTGGACACATTATCACAGCTTCAGGTTTTAAGTGTAAAAGATAAATCTTACTTTTGTTTTATTATGTTCTAGAAGGGCCAAAGATTGTTAATCAACATTGTAGGTCGACTTCGCGTGAAAAACTTATAATTTTGCCTCCGCCATGGCTCCTTTTATACTCCTTAGTAGAAGTACGATAGTGGGACTAACAACGTTCACGCCTGGTAACGTTTGAGACAGGAAATATAGGCGTTTTTTATTTAATAGGCGTGTGAGGGCAATGTTAAACCCCTGGTCCGAACACAAAAACGCTGCGTCAACTCGAAAGGAACCCTGATAGACAACTATATAATGTTTATTCGTAGTCAGGGATAATACTGACGGTTAAAAGTAAGCAGGCAAACCTAGTCTGTCGTAAACAGGAGACCTTGGATCTTGTTGACGGAAGCGGGAGAAACGACCCGAAGCGCGCTCGTCTTCTCACCGAAAAGCTGTTGCAAAGCTTCTGTACTCACAATTAGGCGGATCGAACTCCTAAGGCATATTCCATAACCCAGTTCAGGACAAGGAGATGGCACAAGAAGAGAAAATGGGTAGAAATAACTCGAAAAATGCACTCGACCAAGCAACTCACTCCCACACCGCGCCAACGAAACAACGGACACATAAACACACAAAGTAGCACTATGGAGTGGAGGGTGAGCGGAGAGTCAGAACGGCAATGGATGTGTTCAAATGTGTCTACTCACTTGCCGCGTGCAAAACCTCCCCACCCACAGCGCACGCACGATAGCCGTGCTACAGCGTAGTTTGTACTGTCTGGCCGTCGTTTGCGCATTCTATCTCATGTCGCTAGCCACTGTACATCATAACTTTAGACCGTACGTAGGTCTAGTGTGGAAATTAACCAAGCAAAGTTCCCTTGCTCGCCACCACCACCACAGCCGGGGTAATCTCTTCGCCGCCGCGGGGTTCGTTTTCTCACTCTTCTTTTTTTTCACGATCCTCCTTATTTTTTCGGCGGCTTGGTGGTATCATGTGGCGGTGGAGTTTGGTAAAGTCCCACGTTCGTGCCTGTTTATTATGAAGGTTTATTCGTCATTTTTTTGTATCTTAATACTAACTTGGCAGAAAAAGAGAGACGTATAGCAGAAGTGGAGTATTTTAGGCCCGCCATTTAGATCAATATCTAAATCGCTTTCACACTCGAGTTAGCGCATATCAACATAGCAGCTGAGGTGCCTTTTTCAGAAAACAACACTTCTGTAGCAACTCGGGAGGCACTGATTTGCACAAGCCACCATGCAGACGGACGGATACAAGAGCTTCTGCACAAAGTATAGTACGAGGTACATAAATCCCGCTGCAGTTTAGGCAGGGTGAGTTTCGAAGCGCCGAATGCTTGTTCGATGGGACCTGGGTCACTTCCAATTTCTGCTTTGCATATCCTGCTGCCGGCCTGACATCTATACAGTATGAAGTATTTAGTGCCGACGTTTTTTCAGTGGCCTTATTTTTGACAAGCTGCGTGTGTGCTTTTTTCTCGTATACTCAAGCTTCCGCACGTTCTTTTTGAAATAAGAAATTTAAATTTTACAAATCTAAAAAAAAATCATATTTGACACAAACAGTGAAACAAGGTCACTTAAATAAAACATTCAAGACCAGTTGTGTGCACATTGGCAAAAGAATTGGGTCTTCCTTTGAGGCATTGTGGAGTCCTCCCTCGGCAAAAAAGGGTTATGACTGTTGCAGCTCCAAGACCAAGAGATAATGTGAAAGAGCACAGCGTCATTAACCGCTTAGAAACTTTCATGCCTGTCTTCTTCAATATCATGTGGGATAAATATTTTTAGCCGTAGAGTGCTAATCAGTAAGATACATGCCCCAAACTATACTGTACAAATGTGCTCAGGTATTGTTATTTTACAAGCTTTTGTGGTACCTTTTATTTTTCACGTCTTACTCAGTGCCACGCGCGCTGTCTAACGCCGGCCCTGAATATCACAGTTTCAAACAAAACATCGCAGGTAAATCAGAGGTTTATAATCCCTGGGACATTGCCCAAAATCACATGAATCTTCTTTGATCATTCGCCTTCGAAGACCTGCCCGATGCGGCAGCAACTAAACTAGATGTGTTTTGAACTCCTTTTAAAGATTTGTTGGAGCAAGTACTCTATCACCGCTAAGAAACCCTTAAACGAACAATAATCCTTTTTGTAAACATACGTGTATTGTGAATGAGCGATATTTTATGGAAATTTGCTCTAATTTTAAAGAAGCGTTAAAATTGCTTAAGTAATTAACTTCCTTTTTTATACTTACTGAAGCTCGATGCCTCACCCGGCTATCCCCTTTCTCGCTGAATAACGGAACAAGACAACAAAAATCGATCATGTATCGATGCGGCATGTATCCCCAATATTTTCCAAGTGCCTTAGTGAAGTTCTCTAGTACATATTCCGTAGACTTTGAATTAATAAACTGAAATTAGAGTGCACTTAAAGTGATTCTAGAGTATGCTTACACATTTTCCTATAACTCTAATTGAATAGTCCATTTTTGTACGTAGATAGTAGTCTAAACACAGTTGAAGTATACCCTAGTAAGTGTGCTAATTTCCTATTTACAAGTACACTCTTAATGCAGTCTACTTGTAGACTTCTTGTACACTTAAAGTATCTTTTCGTTACCCTGCCTAACGTTAAAGTATATTTTTGTTTACTAAATATACTTTGTGTATTAAATTTTATCAGGAGTACCCAGTTGATTATACTGTCTTCACCACCAAGTAGAGAAAGTTTCAATTGCAAACGCTGCTAAGGTATCGTGCCCAAAGCCTTGGCAAAATCTTTAAAAATGGCGTGTGTAGAAGGTGACACGTTGAAACCTTTATGGATGTCAAACACAAAAACCACAAGTTGAGATCTGCATTTCGTTAATTATATTGAGAAAATTTCGGTGATTTTGAGTGATGACGTTAATTACGTGACAGTAGATTATGTGCTCTATACATCAACTAATGTTTACAAAAAAACTGGAGCGACTGCGGCTCCCCTATCGGGCGCTAGCGGCGCCGCGCATGCTCGAGAGGGGTGTGCGCAAGAAACGCGACAGTCTCCATAAACAAGCCGTTGGGTTGCGTTGTTGTTGGCGTTAGTTCAACTCTTCTTGCTGTTTTTTTCTGTGATTATTGGTGACCTTACGCACGCAACGGAATGTCCGGTTACTTCAGCTGCCGCAGTGCAGCGGAGAAGCTCCGTTACAAAGCAAAACTGTGCGTAAGTATAGTGTCGGCTACGGCGATTCGTACTGAGTAAACGATGCATTTTGGACGTCGACGAGTCGGCGGTGGCCGCCTATTATGCTGGTAAACATTACGGTGTACCTCCTGTTTACTCCAAGCCGTTTCACAGCTGACACCCTACAGGCTTACAAGTCATTGGAGGCCTACAATTACTTCGTGTCAGGTAAGCAGAGTAGCGTGCATCGGTCATACAAGACAGCTGGTGCAAGTCGAGTGCGTTTTTAAGCAAGAGGTTGAGATGAATGACGAGAAGCGCGCTAGATTTTGTGAGTACTACATACATAAACTGAAAGATATGCGGCCCAAAGCACCTAATCAAACGAAGTGTTGATGATTGATAGACACCTCGGTGAGATCTTTAACTTCTGCTGCAATAATTTTGCCGGCTCCTCGTCTGTGTCTGCTCTCCCCAGCCACTAAGGTAAAAGGATTTCTCCCATCTCCTTCCATCGCTCATCGTCGTTCATCTTTCTCATGTTTAAACCCATGTTATAGCGCATCTGTTGGTTTCTTCGGTTCAGTCGCAGCCTTGGCTTGCGTCCTTGTTTTTTTTTTCTTCTATATTTCTATACTGTAATTTGCGGTTAAAAAAGAGCCTAATTTAGAAGCGATACGGCACAAAAGGCAAGCGGCAGGGACATCTAATCTACCTCTAACCCCACAACCCGCATTTGATGGCTTATTCAGAATCTCCCATTTTCAGGAACATCGCTTCTTTAACTGGACGTTGCAGTCTGTACAGTGTGTGACACGAGATAATCATGCGACTACCGTCATCTCCGGGTTTTTTCTTACAGCTGAAAGGCTTCTACCTAATTTTGTGTTTGACAATAGCACTATTACAAAAAAAAAGCAGGAATGATTCAGTTTTATGTTTCACTTGTGAGTGCCAGGCTGCTGTTCTTGATATTCCTCTTCTACGTAAGTTGTCATGGATAGACCATCACCGATCTAACAAAACAAATAGCATTGTTTGTTGAAGGGTTTCAGCATTTCATTAGCTATTGAATTTGCTTTCTTATGGAGGCCATGTGAGGGACTTCAAAGTATTGCAGCCGGAGAAACGCGAAGCGTTTCGTATGAGCATCCGTGAAGCCGTCGCAGAGGGAAACTGGCCTGCCCCATGATGCGTGGGTGTGCATCGACAACCTATCAGGATGAGTGTGCTCTGGCCATTGTACGTGTAAAGCTGGGTAAGTTTGTCTATAGCCTTACGTGTAAGGACAGTGTTTTCCAGAAGCATTATTCACTCTAATGAATGAACATAGATTTAATGAAACAATATTTGCTTCTCCCTTTTCAGCCTGGGTGAAGTGTGCACCACATAGCAGCACTCTGTTCAGTGCAGAGTACACAGCAACAGTGCACCAAGAGGCTTCATCATGCACCTCCCAGCCTTGTGCATGCGTCGGAAAGGCCAGAAAGGAGGTATGCGGCAGTGTTACTGCATTTCGTAGATGTGTACTATTGTTGAATATGTTCCGAAGTTGTCAAGATTGATTTTTGTACTTTTTTGCCTGTATTTGCGATCTCCCGCAACAGGTTCAGGTTCAGGTTCAGGTTTATTGTGCGTAGATCAAAGGTAAATACATTAGAAATATTACAGAAGGAAGTCCCAGAGTCAGAGACTGGAAAGGGACCTCCTGTTAATGGTAGCAATAATAATAAAACAAATTTACAGTAGTCAGAATAGAAAATAAATTATGACATGAATAAGTGAAACACAGAACTAATTGCAGTGATATAAAATGAACAAAATAACAGTAAGTTAAACACTCATAATAATTATAAACTTATAAATAAAATAACACTGAATAAACAGAGCAAGGTTATAACAGTTGGAATTGCAAATCAATTTTGAGAATAAGTGAAATGCAGTACTAATTACAATAATATGAGAGACAAAACGGCAATTATCAAAAAGAGAGATACACAATGACGTCATGACAGCAATGTATGACTAAAAGGACTGAAGAAATATGCGAAGTTTCTGCTTAAACACGTGAATTGATGGTGATTGCTTGATGGCTAAAGGTAATGAATTCCACACAGCCGTGGCTGAGAAGTTGGTGGTAAATTTACCATAGTTAGTCTTAGGCTTAGGCAATAACAAGTTATGATGAAATGCGAATCGAGTTATCTTATGCTGTGGAAACTGATTATCGTTAAGAAGTGTTAGAGCGAGTTTGCCGTTCACGAAATTATACACAAGTAACCCGAGGGTATGTTTATTTAAATTGCTAACAGATAAAATATTAAAAGCACGGAAAAACCAAGAAATATCAGATGAAAAGTGACTAAAGGTGATGATACGAAATGCTTGATTTTCGACGTGCTGCAATGGAGACAAATGTGTGCGATAAGTATTTCCCCACGAAGATATGCAGTAGTTAAGATGACTATGTATAAATGCGTAGTAGAGGGAAATGAGCGTATCGATGTTTAAAAAGGCGCGTACTTTGATTAATGCTCTTATGCCGAATGCTGCTTTTCTAGTTAAGGAGTTAATATGCCTGTGGAATTTTAAATGAGTGTCTAATTCAACCCCAAGAAATACAACGTGGCTTGCAGCCGTCAATACATTAGAGTTTAAGTGAACCGATGGAAGCCCTGGAACGATTTTGTTGGTTGATGTGAAAATGACAAAAGTAGATTTAGAAGCGTTAATGTTCAGTATATTACGCCGACACCAGTCAGCAACATTGGCAGCGTCAGCGTTAATTTTGAGTAACAATGAGTCAAGGCTGTTATCGGAAGTAAAGATGGTAGTATCGTCAGCGTATAGTAAACAGTCAGAAAAATTAATGCACTGAGGAAGGTCGTTAATATATATTAGGAACAGCAGAGGTCCAAGAATGGAGCCCTGGGGGACGCCAATATTAGTAGTTCTGAAGTGGGAATAGGCACCAGAAATATAGACGACCTGTTGTCTGTCCTGTAAATAGTTGCTAATTAATGCTAGTGTGGGACCAGTTATACCAATAGCGTCTAGTTTTGCAAAAAGTATATTTTGGTTAATTGAATCAAAAGCTTTAGAAAGGTCAATAAATAAAGCACCAGCAAATTTACCGCAGTCTATGGCTCTTTTAATATCATCAGTTAAGGAAATTAGTGCCAGGTCAGTTGAAAAACCAGCCCTAAAACCAAACTGACGGGGCGACAGGACGTTAAATTTTGAGAGGTAGCATGTGAGACGTATAACAACTAGTTTTTCAATAATTTTGCTAAAGAACGAAAGAATTGCAATCGGATGATAGTTAGTTACAAGGCGCTTATCACCCTTCTTAAAAACAGGTATTAGCTTAGCTACTTTCAATACGCTAGGAAAAACGCCAGTTTTAAATACGAGATTTATAATGTAGGAAAGAACGTCACAGATTAAATGAGCTATTAGTTTAATATGAAAAGTATAAAAGTTGTCAAGATCAGCACTTGTTATTTTTAGGTTATGAATGACAGTGCGGACTTCAACAGGAGATACGGGAAAAAGAAAGAAGCTATGAGGTAAGCGCTGATAATGGTGGTCGTGAGGAATAAAAGGCTGAGGATGATCAGTGAAAAATGAGTCGCTAAAAGCGTTCGCAATGTCAGATGGGTTATTGTAGGTAACGTTGCCAAATTGAAGAGAATTTATGGGGGCAGTCATGGTCGTCCTGTTCAAGAACGAGTTTAGTATTTTCCATTGCTTTTTGACGTCGTTACCAGCACGGTGAACTTCATTCTCGTAAAACCTTCGTTTAGCATCTTTAAGCAGCCTAGCTAATGTATTACTATAATATCGAAAACGAATCTTTAGCGGTAAGTTAAAGGGTTGTCTTTTAGTCTTTTTATATAGATTATCTTTTTTTCGCAGGCACCTCAGCAGACTAAATGTCATCCAAGGGCTGTAAGGAGTCGACGTATTCTTTTTACATGTGGTTATTGAAGAAGAAGCAGCAAGAGCCGTGGTAATAATGGCACAGAGCTCGTCAAAGGCAACCTCAGGATGAGTGACGTTAGTTACTGCTGACCAATCAGAGTTAGATATAAGCTCAACAAACAATGAAGTGTTTACTTTCTTCCTTGTTAGGCATACGTCGTTCTCATGGGAAACAAAATTCAATCGCACAAACACAGGGTAATGATCTGTGATAGAAACTTCGATAACGCCAGCGTCCGGAGATGTTAATAGATTAGACAGTGCGTGGTCAATTAGTGAAGCCTGTCCGCTGGCAGTGCACCTAGTTGGAGTGGTTATGAGACATTCGTAACCGTTGCCATTTAGACAGTTAATGTATTCATTATAACAAGAAGTGTTAGTATCGATTAGGTTAATATTAATGTCTCCCAAGATGATGACGTTTTTGCGTTCGATTGATAGTCTATGGAGCACTTCGCTAAGCGCTAAACAAAATTCACTAGTGGAGGATGATGGTGAGCGATAAATGCATCCAACAATAATGTTTTTTCCGTCTTGCGAAAAGAATGATTCATGGAATTCTGCCCAGACAGATTCACAGCTAGGCAGGTTAAGCGTTAGGTCATGTCGACGATGATAATGAAAACCAGAAGAGATAAATATAGCAGCCCCACCATGACTACTTCCAGCGCGATGGCAATATTCGGCTGAGTAAGAAGGAAAATCGTACAAGTTTTTATCGGATATACTCAGCCAAGTTTCGGTAAGGCAAATAATAGAGAACCGATGCCCGACAGTAGATAAAAAGTTAGTAATGTCATCGGTGTGCTTGCGCAAGCTGCGCGCGTTAAAATGAATCAGCGATCTGCAAGGTGAAGAAAAGTTATGTTCTAGTTCAGAAGGTGAGACGAGCGATGCCATTATGAAAGTTTAAGAATAATTCAGGTGAATTATTCTTAAACTTAATAATTCAGTTTATGTAACACAACTTAGCTGACTTTTGTTTCTTCTGAAGCTCCTTGCTACCTCCACAAGTAAAACCTTACCCGGATAGTAATACCCTTATGCGCATTTTCTCTGCCTCTGTGGACTTGAATACACAACTTGAATACACATCCATGTTCAATCTGATAGCCAGATATTTCAAGCTTTTACCGACGTTTCTCGGCTTCATTCTGTGTGCATGCAGATTTATATTGCCACACTACAGCCGTTTAACTCTTGCACCACTGAACCCTTCATCATCGGAGGGTGTGCACAGGTAAATAGTGAATTTGCAGGACTCTACTTATTGCTTACATCACAATAGTTCCATTTTTATGATCTAACAGAGTTGCGTTTTTAGATGGGACCACAGGTTCAAAAAAAGAAATGTTCACAAAACCAACGTGTTGCTATAGCAATGTTTTGTTACAAGAAAACTCTTAGAAACCTGAGTTGCACGTCTGTAGAATAGGAAGGCTATGTAAATTTAAATCTAAAAACACTGCAAAGGGATATACTGCCTGTGCATCAGCTAAACCTGTGCAAGCATGAAATTCCAAGTAGGCCTCTTCCCGATGAACCGGACCATGTGTCTAACGACTTCGACGACGATGACAGAGCTCTCCTCCGGGAAATCTGCAAAGTCAGCCCGTAGGCGGTGGTCCTCAGATCAATTCTAAAGATGGATGATGAGGACACCGATTCAGCATCTGAAGATAAGGAGTTCTAAACTTTTTTAACGCAAGTGCATCCTCAATCTTTGCACTACATGTTTCAAACAAAACTAAGTTTGCACAACATTGCTTTGCATTTATAGGTATGAGGACACAAATTATTTCAAAGCGAATATAACACATTAAAATGGCACTGAAACAAAAAAAAAGTGAAAGCCGTTTACAACTCCCTGTAACGCCGAATTGGAGCGCAGCTCTTGAGGAGGAGGGAAGGGTAGTGAGGGCCACGTGTTCGCGGGGGGGGGGGGTCACGTGACAGAGGGGAAAGGGTCACGTGACCCCCCCGAGGGCACGTGACCTTGGTGGGGTCACGTGGGTCACGTGACCTCGGGAGGGGGTCACGTGATCTCGGGAGGGGGTCACTTGACCAAAATTTCCCCACCAGATTTAGCGGGAAAATTTTTTCCGCCAGATTTAGCGGGAAAATGTTTTCCGCTAGATTTAGCGGGAAAAATTTTTCGCTAGATTTAGCGGGAAAATTTACCCATAATGCACCGCGCGGTTACGCCGACGGCGACGGCGACGGCGACGGCGACGGCGACGCCGACGGCGACGCCGCTCAAGCCGGAAACGGGCGCCTAAGAGCTGCGCTCTAAAAATAACATATATGGAAAACATTAATAAATCATAAGAATATTAATAATGCCCATAAATGATAATTGCACAGTTGTATTTAGAAGGAATAGCTATAATTTTCATTCTAAATGTCCGACCCGGGCCATCACTCGAAAAGCAGCCATTGGAGAGCACGATGCATCGGGTGTATTTGTGACGTCTTCTGTCAGGGCAAGGCTAAGACGAGGTCGGTATTCTTATGAGCTTCACCACTTGGAAACGTCCTGCGTTTAAACCTAGCCATTTGATATACCCTAAAACTGAGCTGACTGAACTCCCGCGCACAAGGACGTTCTGGATTGCTCAGTACTGTAGCAGTCTCAACCGTTTTGACGGGAGCCGGCTTTTCCTCTCCCATTCCCTCCGCCATCTCCGTGGCCACAATGGGACCTATTTTGCTTAGTTTGACGGTTGCTTTCTCCGTCAAAGACTTCACAATAGTGTTCCTTCCCAGACCACCTGCACGTCCGAGCCATAGTCGTACGCGATGGTACTGTTCTTATGCAACAATTGACAAAACGACATTCCAAGAAACTTTGGAAACATCCACCAGGTGCCACTTGTTAATAGTTTAATTTGTTTTAAACATAGTTTCTGTGCCTCCTCGAGCAAACCAAAAATTGACATCTTTGCGGTGCTGTCACATTATAATCATCAAAACAATCAAACCGGCGCTCAAATTTGGTCTCCGCAGCCTTTTAAGGTTGTATTAAAATATGCATTTTATCTTGCTTAGCACCTGTTCTTTCACAGGTAACCTCGTGTTAGAAATAGCTTATCTGCTGAAATGGGTACGAGTAGCCAGGTACTGGGCATTTCGCTGCTTTGGTGTGTTCTGCTGAATGTTTTGTGTGACCCAACAACCAGTGCACTTTCTCTTGCACTGGTATGGAACTCTTAGGAACAAAATTCCCATAGCATTTTAGGTACTTGCATGAGACTTGTTTATTTGGAAAACATTGTTTGTCTGTAGTTTACAAGTGCAATGGGTGCGAACAATCTTTTCCTCTAGAGCATTAGTCACATGTACATTTTTTGAACCTCTCACCTTGATATGAAAGGCATCACCAACTTTCTAGTTTTTTAACACTATTTAATATTATTTTTTTAATATTATTTTTTTAAGGAAAGTAAGACGAACAGGGGCAACCAGGGCTTCTTTTCTGCACGACATGTTTGTGCCCCTTGGTGAAATCGAGCGTGTTGAAAAAGGCACAAGACAGCAGGCTGCAACACTATTTTGGCGGGACGTACGCCACGGACAAATAACTGCCTCTATCATGAACAAGTTATTGCCACTAGATCGACTCTTGCAAGTACAGTAATCCCTTGCTATAACGAAATCGCTTTGATCAAACTTCAACGTGGTCCCGACCGCAATGCAGAAATTTTAACCGGATTATTCGGAGTATATTGTCAGCCGATTACGCTTATTAGAAAGGCTGAGGTCCCGAAAGCTTGCAACCCTACAGGGAGATCCACGGAGACCCCTGCATTGCCTCCCCCCTCTCCACCGAGGCAAATGGCAAACTGGAAAAAACGGAGTAACCGAGTGACGGAGGGCATAGCGCACGGAGTTGGCAGAGCGTCGCTTTCAATGCTGATGCTCCGACGCGGGCAGGGAGCAACAGGAGCAGCGTCAACGTGCCGACGCTCCTCACGGCGCCCGCGTACGACGCTGCCCGTCTGCTGTTGGAATCAGGTCAAGGGAGCGATGGAGCCTGGGGGTGATCACCCTTCCAGGAGCCCTCGACACGCCCGCCTGCGGCGTATTACACGCACACGTGTGTCGTATGGGAGATTGGGAGTGTTTATTGAAAGTTGCTTAGACCTGTGAGGTTGAGAAAAGTGGCCGGCCCAAGTTCGAAATCGGCAAAGATTTCAACATTCTGGCATCGGCTGCTCGACATTGTCCATCGTTTTGCAAAATAAGCAAGACATATTGGACAGGCTCGAGAAGTTTCTCATGCAGGAGAAATCGCGCTCGTGGCCCGAAGATGAAAGATTGCCAACTGCTTTGCGCACGTCGGATTTTCTCTCGCGAGCATACTTGCTGAGCCGGCGCATGATTTCCATAGCTGCAACGATCTATGCAGGACAGTGAAAACATGTTGGCAAAGCCAGCGAGAGTAACTGATTTGTTCGCGCTTGTCGATGCGGACGTTCCTGTTGTTGCTCCTGCCATGAATGCTGTGATCGTGCAGCCAGGGTAAACGCCAAGCGACATGGAGAGGCACCTCGGGAAATGCCAACGACTCCGGATACGCGAAACATCTTAAGGTTGTTTCGAAACTAATTGGAGTGCAGCGGCGGTGTCTTTGATCTTGCGATGCCTGGAGCAGTTCGAGGAGAACTGAAGACAGGATAAAATTATCGGCAAACTCCAGTTTACTATTTTTTTAATCAGTAAAGCAGCCAGAGGATGTTCATAACCAAGGTCCGTTTGATGCAACATAAGGTTAGAGTGCTCCGCAGTGTTCCCGTGCACCTTCGAGGCTGCTGGCACTGTTTTATTATCTCTATCGCTTTTATCTAATTACACCTTATATTGCATATTTTTGCAGTCTCGTTGACTTTGTTGTAACAAGGAATTACTGTAAGTCGAATTTCGTTAATTCATACACGAGGGGACCGAAATGTTTTTTGAATAAAGCAAAGTTTGAGTTACCGGGAGTTTCCTCACAAAGAGACGCATAGGATGGCACCTACATGTTAGTTTGAATTATCTAGAAGTTTAAATTAAGGGAGTTTGAATTAACGAGATTCGACGGTATTAACATTCCTTGAGCTTCTTTCTTTTAAAGGTGCGGACGACGAGAGAAAGCTCGTCACCCCGTGGCGTTCTTGACCTTATTCTACTGAAAAGCCTGTTGCGTTAATTGAACGTCAAAGACTTACGGTAAGAAACAGAATAGATTTACTATTTCATGGCGAAGTTAATCTGGGGGCGTCGGTCATCGCACTCTTTCCGTACAACTTCTTCAATCTGCATCGCGCCAAAGCGTTTTTTTGTCTTCCTCGTTTTCGTTAACCGCGTATTTACACGAGCACTGTGCGGCTGTTTCCGTGAGGAGGAATCAAAATTACAATTCACAACAAAGCCCACCGCTGGTGTTTGATGCCATCCGTTGGGAACGAAAAAGAGCCAGTTGCCAAGAAGGCCTACACTCTAAGAAAAAGTGAGCACCCCCCCTCGTCATCGTGCATTTTGACGGCTGTAACTAACCCACAGGCTTACTTAACTACCCACTGGGCTCGAGCCATTGAGAGTTAGCACCCTGTTGGCAGGTGACAAGCATGGGGTAGTCACGTTTTATAAACTCTTGAATTGAACATTCAAGTGCATGCAGTCGTTCAATAGTAAAAGTCACTTCAAAAATCTCAAAAAGTACTTGAATCTTGTTTTCTTTGTGCGTTGGTTATCATTTATTCAAATTTGAACCGGTCGAAACAAGCATGTGGCTCAGTTCGCCTAAACTGGCAGAAAACAAACAAGTACAGGCAGCCCTGGTAGGCACCTGCTAAAACCCGAGGCCGATAAAAAGTATCGCGGTTGTGCTTCTTGGTTACGTCGCGGGTTTTACCATGTACAGCAGTAAACAGCTGGAAGCTGGCGTCGTGCTCGAGGAATTTAATCAAATCTCTAGAAAAGCACTGGAAGCTACGCACAGGCGTGAGTTGACTTGAATGTTCGCCGGACGATATACTCTCGTCGTCTTTAATTGTGCGGTTCAGTAAAGAGCGTGCTCTCAATAAAGGTGTGATCGGTCAGTTCTGCGTGCAGATCAGTTGCAACTGGCCTCCTCGGTTCCGCCGAACTTGCGCGCCTGTTGTACCCATTTTTTTTTGGCTTTCAAGTGCAGTGAAGTATGAAGCATTGAACACCACGACTGAGGCCGGACAGGACGAATGTACACAGATATCTGGGATCATGTCCGTGTATTTCACTATTTCTCTGTCTCGAGGTACATGATTCGCCTTTTATGGTTCATTTGGCACATTTCATCGAGCATACTCGATAAAAAAATGCTTCAAACAAGGCCGGTTCAGACACTAGCGTTTGACAGCGTTGCGTCGAGAACCGAAAGCCACTCACCGGCACGTCTGTGCTTCGTATCAAGCGTGGAATCCAATTCAAGGAATCATCTTGGCACGCGATATAAGCAGCAGGGCTGTCCTGATTTCTTGCTGCCGCAACGCAGTCAGACGCACGCGGTCAAACACTACTGTCTCAACCAGGATTTAGATAATTTAGCATACGTATTTCGCGTTCGTTGCAGGTGAAGGCACGGGCCCGAAAGCAGCAATTCTGCACTGTCCTCTTGGCGCGAGCGCGAGCGCATAGAACGGATATTTAGCGAAAAGAAAACTGAAATAACGCTTCGGGGAGGACCGGCGGACGGGCTTCGCTAAAATCACCTGCGCGTGCTCAGTGTACTGAACGTGTACCCAACCGCCGCTAAAGTCAGTCCGAATATGTAAAAAGAATAAAGAAAATGCATCAGTGTGTTCAGAAAGTTGTGATTGCAGAAATTGGTTTCGATAATTAATATAATTAATTAAACAGGCGTCTGTATTGGCGACGTGCGCGACCGAAAGCATCGCTGTGGTCGGCCTTCCACGATTGGCTCAAAAGCTGACTATGACGTCGGAAAGGGTATACCATCGACCGAAATAAGAGGAATGAAAGAACTTTAATTTCGACGGTTTTCGCAGTGTTACTTTGAGAGCGCAATGATTTCAGGCTTCCACTATGCCCATTACAAACACCATCGAACTTGTTGTTCGCAAGATAATGACGTCACAAGGGGGAACCATAGGAGGGCGCCACCAAAACATCTCGCCGCTAGTACTTGAAGTGTAGGCAAGCGAGAAAACGAAACTGTTCAAAATGTGACGTGTAGCAACTATTCAAATTTAGTTATAACCTGCAGTTCACTTTTGCAATGGCCCTACATTAGAGATACGAGCGCTTTCCTAAGGGCAGTAGAGGAAAAGAATATATACGGCTAAATCTTGCGCAGTCTTTTCATATTTATGCAAAATATGACAGTGGTCACCATCCTAATCGATCACATAAAATACAGCAGTATATAAGCTGGTGTCGACTGAATGTGTGTATAGGAATGTAGAGTGTCAATATGTGATGTTGTATCTTGTGCTGTTTCTGAATGCGTAGGTGTATGAAATGCTGTAATGTCTGTATGTCGCGTATGAGTGAAGTGTGGCGTGGGATATGTACAGTCGGGTACAAAAGTCTCCAGGACACGCAAGCTGCGACTGAAACGCATTGTTCTGCCATCTGCCGGTGGGTCGCCTGGTTTCGAGATCACAGAAAAGCGCATGCGCGTCCTACTGTGCGTGCCGACATGTGCGCTTTCCCGCTCTTCTGCGGCGCGGCGCCTAACTCGGAATCGGGCGCGGGGTACCGCCTCGGAGATAGCGCTTACTGACATGGCACCTATAAAGCAAGAAGTCACGGCAGCTCAAGTGAGCGATAAAATCAACTGGTTATAAAGCCAGGTGCGCTGACACGGCAAAATGCGGCGCAATGCCCCAGGCGGTATCTCGTGTTTGGGAATGTGTAGCAGACGCTCGTAAGCCGCCAGCGCTATCTCCGAGGAGGTACCACGCGCCCGATTCCGAATTAGGCGCTGTGCCGCAGAAGAGCGGGAAAACACACATGTTTGCAGACAGAGTAGGACGCGCATGCGCTTTTGTGTGATCTCGAATCCAGGCGACCCGCCGGCAGATGGCAGAGCAATGCGTTTCAGCCGCAGCTCGCGTGTCCCGGAGACTTTTGTCCCCGACTGCACATACGGCATTTTCTGGCGTGGCGCTCAGAGCAAGGAATGCTGGTTTCGTTTTTTCTTTAGTTTGAGCGCTGTCCGTTAGGTGGCGCGTGTCGCCGCCCAATTCAAGGAGTCGCGCGTTTATGTGTCTACTTATTTGAGTGAAAAACATGGAGGCGTTCCATGGCTCCACGTAGCAGCCACAAAGGGTTCAATCTGGTTCGGTTCTCGGCCTCTCGTCCAAATGGGATCAGTCCCATAGCCAGTTGAAGGGGTATTCCGTGCGGCGAATAGCGCCAAGTGCGTGCACAGACGCAGTGAGGATTACCAGGGACTTGAAAGTGGATAACGAATGCTAACAGGTGAGCAGGAGCGTTGAACGATCGGAACCGACGCCGCTTAAATCGGTGATGCTTGCCTCGCCGCTGTCAACCGAAAACGCCGGATCACTTGCGGCAAGCACAGCAAGCAGAAGCTCTGTTCAATAAAGACATCATTCCATTTGTCGCTATTTTGTTCCTTTCTTTGAATGTTTTCTGGCCGCGAAGTAAATGCAGCCGGCCTCGCGAAAGCAATCGCGGACAAAGCCCCTCGAATGCGCCCCGCCCCCCCTCCCCCCCCCCCCCCCCCCCGCCCGTCACATCGTCGCCCCTACTCGTATTAGGTGCGGTGCCGGTGCTTCGAGGCGCGTTTCGGATTGCTTTGTGCGCACGGAAGGCAGCGAACGGGCGTACGCACTTGAGAATCGTATTTTAGCAAAAAGCAGTCCAGCTCGCTAGGCCTTACTCGTATTGCTCCACTGTCGCTTGCCAGCCGCCATGTTGCTTTTGGGGGTGCTCACTGTGATTACCTGCTGATTGCGTGCCGTGTGACTGCCCATGGGGTTGTTAGTATAACGAAGGGGGGGTAGCGATATCTGTGACGGCTTCTCACTACCCCAAGTGTAGTACCCTACGACAACCCTTTTGTTGAGAGTGTACCACGACATCATGAAGACGTTGCACAGGGACTTCAGGTTTTGTGATATCGGATTTGTGATCGACATTGAAGGTCGTATCTACTGCAATTGTTCCTTATGTTAGACTATGCAAAAGCAGAAGATCTTGATTTATGTCACAATCACCTTGTGCCAAAACCTTCAGCAGTTGCCATAACACTGTTGCAGAACATCACATGGGGTTTGTGTAGTTGACAAATAGCGAGTTAGTTTAACACGCACTGGCACCATGCGAGTTCTCTCCCAGAATGCATCGGCACTCGCGCTGTGCCGCACGGATAACTGGTCTCGAACGAATTTGCCGAGTGCAACCTGATGCTCCCGCCACCAGCGTACCGACCGACCTCAAACCGAAATGAACGCCCTGCATTTCGACATGACAGGCGGGAACACAACAGTGCAATCGCTTCGATCTGTAGTTTATATTTGCAATGACTTTAAACAACTTGATTGTCATGGAGGTATCTAGAGATGTGTGCAGCAAGCCGACACAAATGCTGTAAGAAGTAACGAAAGGCAAGCGGTCTTTCAATTCTTTTAACTATTTACACCGGAGAAAACTGTTAATACTAATCATGCAGATACCTTATCAGTTTCAAGCGTGAACCACTGGAAGGATAGGGCTTCTCATTAATTTGTTGGCGTCTCCAGCGACATGTTTCCTGGCACTTGCAATTTCGATCCTTGGTTGCCTATTACTGGGTCCCTGATCAGTGCGCTAATAAAAGCTTTCTCAGTCAAACCAAACATGTGGATGCAAGTTTAGCTGGTGTACGTAAATGTTGAGCATCGAGGTTTTATCCAAGCCTCGTGTAAAATTCCATGTTTACCTTTCTTGGCTAATAATTGAACGTGTCACGGGTTTCTGCTGCGACTTTTGTCTACGAATGTTTTCCAATTGAGAGTTCACAGTCGGGCAGTTTCTTGGTGATCGGTTTTCACCCGCACATAAATTGTGAGAGACTCGAATGGCCCCCAATGTGTTTGCCATGAGCCTCTCGGTACCCACCAGTTGATTTCAGCGTCTGCACGACTAACGACTTGCACATGAAGCACGGTTGTGTCGTACGTTTGTGAAAAAGACATAACGTTCAAGCCCAGTATCGTTTTATGGTACCTTCGAAGATTTGATCTTATGCCTCGTGTGTCATATTTGACGGAATCATCATTCCAGGCGTGTCATGTTAGGGCTGTTATTATCCCCATGCGCTCTTATTTCATAGATCTAAAATATCTTCCTTGGAGCATCTCCCGACGTAATATGGACCTGCAGCTCCCATGGTGTGGGTACATTGGAAATTAAGTGTCCATGGTCACTGCGGCACAAGGAATCCAAAGCCAGGGGCTACGAATGCTTCGACACTCAAGGGCAAGTGAGAGTCGCACAAGCAGTTCACTCAGGGGCGGATGCAGCTTCATGTTTGCCGTAAAGAAATGGCACACTTCTTCGTGGGGACTCCAAATGACTGGGTCCTGACAATTGTGCCTATTAGCAGGTCATTCTATGCTCCTCTTCTGCAGAAGGCACGAGAAGTCTGGACTAATCATGTCGTGCCATAGCTCATTTGAAGTAAGAAGGGACGTGTTGGATTGACAGGCTGAGAGGAAGAGAGACATAAGAAACTTTTTTGTGATTTTCTGTGACTTGCTGGGACATGACTAAACAGCCCAGTATGTCAGAAATTACAAGCGTCGTTTCTTGAGAAATGTATGCCAGTAAAGTGAGGAGCTGCAATAAATTTTTAAAAAAAGTTAAAAAAAAGTTATGCCAATGATTTTTAATCACTGCACAAATGCAGAAGCATACACACATTAAACCAGAAACAATATGCGTGCGTTCAGCAATTTGCCACAACAGAGTAAGGAAATGTCAGGTAATGCATTCATAAGGGTATATAGCTCATAGTTAATTTGCATTTTAATCGCCAGCGTATGCAAGGTGGAAGTGTAAGCCAGTGGTTGTGGAGCAAGCTGCTGTGGACTGGTCATCTTGGGGTGGAACAACCTTATGCAGGTAAAAGCAAAGTGAGCAGTAACCTTGATTTTTCGTTTACGGTGTCGGGAGGGCTGTCAACTTTTACTTTCATAAACAAGACCAAATGTATATATCTATTCTTTCTATATATATTATTTTGAGCCGCCTCGGTGTCCAGCCAACGGATGACTAGGTGGCAGGTTCAAACCCCCACAGAGGTGCCCGCAATATGACGGAGGTTTATTGCGGAGAAAGCGCCGTGTAACTGAGCTTTCGGTTGCACACTAAAAGATCTCCAGGTGGTCTGAATGAATCGTCAGTACTACTCTGCGGCGTGCCAGATGCGCATTGTTAGTTTGGGACGTAAAACCCCAAAATCTGACTAATAATGTGCATTGCATAAAAGGCATCATCACAGTAAAGCAGTTCAACTATGTTTTTTATGGGAAGCATGCATTATTCATGTTTGCATAACAAATTAAATAGAATTCTGTTTGTTAACTGAGTGTGGAAAAATGTAATTAAAAAGCATGTATCCTAAAGCTCAATTCTGCCATTTCACAAGCCCAAACGAAAACTTTGGAGAGAAAACAACCGGGAAAGATAGCCTTAGTGCACTGCAGCTTGGAGCACGGGAGGCGAACAATCCCTCTGTAGAACTTAGGAATTCAGGGCTCAAATCTCCTCCTGGGCAGCTTCAATCTGGACGAGCATTGTGCCGGCATGAATTTGTGTAATCATTAGCGCTTCACATACGTTGAAGACTAGGTTACCTTTCAATGTACTGGGCAAATTTTTCATATACAGCATGATAGCTTGATGATAAACTTACTATGCAGTGTATAAACCCATGCACCCTAATCCTAAAGAAATAATGAAATGGTAGAACTTCGTGTTTAAAGTGGAGGAAAAGAAGGAGTGGAAGGCAATAAAAAATATTTGTTAATACGTTGTCTGTAGAAACGCCAGTTGTGCAATTGTTGCTCGGAAAATATTCCCAATGCATATTGTACAAACACAACAGCGGCTGAGCTAATGAAAGATCTTGAAAATGAACTTTCTGGTAACCTCAAGGTTGCTGGTGATGTTTTTCAAAAATCTTGTTACGGGTTGAGTCGTTAGGTCTTTTAGCGAAATCTCAGCTGCCATCCTGAGGCTACCAGTATGTCCCTTTTCAAAACCTATACCTATAGCCTATTCAAATTTCACTACCTTCATCAGCACATGGTCCCACAAAATGTACAGGACGTGTCATTGCGAGCTAGCCCAAAATAACGCCGACCACAACGACGAAAATTCCACATGAACCACCTTTGCCGTAATAAGCCATTGCAAGCAAGATGGAAACAGACTGCTGTGAATTCATACTTGTGGGAGGGGGGGGTGGGGATACAAACAGGTCTAACAAGTCGCACACCCACAATGCACAATCAATCTTTAACAAGAAAAGAAAAGCATCAATAAATGGCATGCTGAATTTCAATATACCACATCTGCTCTAAAGATTGTCTCAACAAGCACCTTCGAAGTTTAGAGTGTGTGGGTAGCTTATCAATCCTACAAACACTGCCACACAAATTCGCGGTAGTCCGTTCCGCTCTTGCTCCCAACGGCTTGTTGTGCCAGGGGTGGCCTGTGGGAGATTTGCACTGCTCCGGCCAGCGTTTCGTGAGGCTAGCTCATATTACCCTATGTACTATCTTGATCACAGCTAGCAGGAAGGCAGGAGCACGTGGCGTCGGGTACTATAAGGGCGCCCTAATAGCCTGGCGCTCAATAACAGCACCTCACATGCGTGTGGCGAGAGTACTTTAACATTGCACGAGCGCGCTGCATTTGCGCACCGGGCCCCTCGAGCACTTTAATAGTTCTAGCTGCCACACACTCCTGTGTTCCTATATACTGTGATTAAGGTAGCACCTACATCAATTTCCGCTTCAGGTTCGTGATGCCAGAATAAATGAGCAAGATGTTTGTTGCGTGACGTAACAGCGTTATAGGCAGTCTATCCTGTACGATCCTTAAGACCTTGATGCGGCCGATGGCACGCTCTACATGTATCCTTATCTTGGACATCTACCATGCGGTCTCGACTTCTTCAGCAGAAAGCTGCCGTCTGCCCCTGGTTTATGCTGGCACAACTAGCCTAGCTCCAACCCTACCAATGTCCTCCTGAATGAAGAATTCCCGGTCAGCGAGAGCAGTGTCTCCAAGCTCAAGCTTATCTAGCAGGTCACTTTTTTGTGTGAGCTGCCAATGCCTTCGAAATGAAGCTCACTACGCCACATGGGGTCACTCCTATCAGAAACTTTATCGTGTTTGTTGACCTTTAGCGCGAGTATGTCTGTGAGCGGGCAGTGAATGCAAATGGTCATTGAACGCGACACTCCGAGCAGTAAATAATAGTACGGCATCGATGGTAGTACCGACGCACAATGGTCGACACTGTTGGTGCGATGTTTGGTCGTGTAGGCCATATGATGAATTTGGAAAATGCCTTCGCAAGTACAGGAATGAAGTTTACGATTATTTGTGCAACCGTTGCCTATGACACATTGAAACGGAAAGCAAGGTCACGGTTCAGCTGGGCGAGACGTGGCTTAGCCAGCACCATCAACTCAGAGTCTTCCAAGGATACCGCTTTCGGCAGGTACTTTGTGCTACCTTGCACCAGCTGTACGACAAGTGAAAACAGGGTGACGCTCGGCAATCCTCTGTAGAAATGAGCAGAGGATTCCGTCAGCTGCTCTCCAGAAAATGTGGTGATTTTTCTCTCTGACACGCTGCTGTGCAAAACTGCCTTGTCCGAGGACAGCTTTCTCTCTCTCCCTTGTAACCGACATATCTTCTGCTGGAGAACTTTGAACTTGGAAGCTGAAAAGCAGACCGCATATCACACAAACATTTGTAACACTGTAAAAGAGATTTCCAAAGACTTATTGCCTACTTACAGCAGATACAACGAGGCACTGGCACCGGCAGATCTGTTTCAGTTGAGTTCTCTGTAAGTAGTCTGTTGGAGCCCGCAACTATTGGAACATTGTTAAGGTCGAGAAACTAAAAAGAATATAAATATGTAGCAAAAAATACACGAATTGAACAATACCCTACTAATGCCCCAATGGTGCGCTTGTTTAATTCACTGGTGCATCCCCAAAAAGAAGACCCAAACGCCGATGCCAACTAACGGTTGTGGAGGAAACTAAAATGGTGCACTCAAAAGCAGACAAGTGTGGAGGCAAGGGTTTTTGGATTTTCATGCGAGCAGTGGTATGCAATGCGCTTCTTGTCGCAAAGATCTGGTATTTGCTGCAGGTTATGCACTGTTCGCAAATCAATTAGCAACACATGCACAGGGAGTTGGCCGTATTCATTTAGAGCTCGGCTTGGGAACGTATGGGCCGAATCAATCGTTTTCAGCATGTCAAAGCTGGTGGTTTTGTTTATTAAATAGCTTGTGAATAGGTTTATCGGCAAGGGCCAGAAGGAACCATTTCTACGTGCAGGTATCAAGGTACAGCTGCAAACGGCACCGCCCGAGTTTGTTGTGTTTACGAGGGGTGATTTCAGTTCTGGCGTAGGGTTTTTTTTTTTAAAGCAGTAGTTGCTGCCCATCGGTTTTTGGTAGCATATTTTTCTCTTGATCACTTGATCAAATCTTGATCGTTTCGCTTTTTAATATTATGTTGTACCGCTTGCTGTTCAGTGCAGGACAAAGGCAAGATGATTCAAAGCGGGTCAGGCAAATGATGGTCTGCACTTTAGTGATGCAAAACTATCGATAAATTGACTTTCGATACTATCGATAGTTTTTCCAAAACTATCGATAGTGTCGCAGAACTATCGATAGTAGACTATCGGTAGTACTGTCGACAGTTTTTCGATAGTCGACTGTCGATAGTACTCTTGATAGTTTTTCGACAGTCAACTATCGAGAGTTTTTCGATAGTACTATCGATTCCTTTTTTACTATCGATACTCAGTTTTCTGGTGACTATCGATAATACTATCGATAGTTTTGCACTACTAGAGCGAACACAGTTGCCGCACCGCCGCTCGCTTCCCCTTCCTCCTCTCTTCGGCCAAACTCCTTTCTTCGTGATCACTGAAAGCTGAACCGAAGTTGAGACGGTAATTGCTTGGGCTAGTTAATGTCCCATTTGAAAAAAAAAAAAAAATACAGCGAGAAAAAGAGACGAGGGAGCGACGCACACTACTAATGTCGCATAGCTATCGATAGTAAACTGTCGACAGTACTATCGATAGGTTTACGATAGTCGACTATCGATAGTTTTTTGATAGTCGCTTAACAACAATTTTCCGATCGTCGAGTATCGATTGTATTATCCATAGATTTTCGATAGTCGACTATCGATAGTTTTTCGATAGACGACTATCGATAGTACTATCGATAGTTTTATTACTATCGATAGTAAGATTTCTGGTGACTATCGATACTATCGAAAGTACTATCGATATTTTTGCACCACTACTGCACTTACATCAAAACGTCTTTTTTAAGCTGCATAATGAGACCATGCCGGTCAAAGTATGGTTAGAAGGGAGGGGTATTCTCATGACATGGTGTGTAAAATGCCTATTATGAAAAATGCCAGAATCGATTGAGCATGTTTTGCTAGACTGATGGGATGCAGTGTTCTTACGGGACGTCCTTAAAACAACTTAAAAAAAAAATCTGTTAGCGCCTTATGGCATTCGCTAGATGTTTGTGGATGGAGGGGACACTCTTTTTCATTCATTCATTTCATTCATTCATTTATTGATACTGTCAGCCCATTGGGCTATTACAGGAGTGGGTATACAAAAATAAAAGATGAAAGTAACCACTATACAAAGAGTAATTAAACAAGACAATAGATTGCTCAAGACCGCTTCATACGCTTAAACGCGCACAAGAAAACGTTACAAAACTGAAAGCAGCACAGGTATTAACATTTCACAAAAAAGCAGAAACTTGGTCCGTATTTATACGATTACGGCTTTTCACGACTGTCACATTCGACAATATTATGTATACTTTCTAAAAAGGCATTAAGGGATGTTGACGAGACAGCAGAATCGGGCAGCATATTCCACTCTTTGATGGTTCTAGGGAAAAAACTGAATTTAAAACAATCATTTCGTACAGTTGGATTACGAATGAACATGCTATGGCGATGCCTTGAGGATTCGTTAGTGCTGATTTCGAAGTAATCCGATTTGTTGATCTTTATAAAGTTGTGTATAATTTGGAAAAAGAATTTCAATCTTTCGAACTTGGTCCTCGATTCCAAAGATGGGAGATTTGCGAGTTCACATAGTTTTGTAGGAGAAAATGCTTGGCCGAATTTGTTAAAGATGAACCTGGAAGCAAGTCGCTGAATTTTTTCCAATTTATGGCAATTTGTTACAGTATGTGGATCCCACACAATTTTCGCGTACTCAATAACCGGTCTTACCAGAGCTGTATAAGTCAGGCATCTTATTTCCGGAGTTGCACTAGTAAGGTTTCGCCTGAGGCACCATAGTGCTTTGTTGGCCTTAAGAAAGACTTTATCAATGTGGGTATTCCAACGTAGGTCTGGTGTAAATACTAAACCTAGGTACTTATGCTCTTTTACTCTTTTAAGTCCGACGCCGTCAATGTGATAGTTGTATGCTAAAATATTTTTTTTTCTAGATACTGACATGAAGACCGATTTTTCAAGATTTAACACCATCTGCCAATTATCACACCATTGTTGAATTTTTTGTAGATTACGATTTAGTTCGTCCTGGTCATCTGGAGTTTCTATTTTATGGTATATCACACAGTCATCTGCAAATAGTCTGATTGGAACGGTTATGTCTTTATGCAGATCATTTATGAATATTAAAAACAAAAGGGGACCCAAAACACTCCCCTGGGGAACCCCTGAAGATACAGGTGAAAGGCTAGACTTATGTCCCTTAACTTCTACAAACTGTTCTCTAGAAGAAAGATACGATGAAAACCACTGTGTGACGGCTGAATTTTTAAAAATGACGTCAATTTTCAGTAATAGCTTAGGGTGCGACACTTTATCAAACGCTTTCGCGAAGTCCAAAAACACTACGTCAGTTTGACCGCGACAATTAATCGTGTAAGAAAGGTCATGTACAGTTTCGATAAGTTGGGTTGTGGTGGAAAGTCCCTTCCGAAAGCCATGCTGGGATCGGAACAATAATTCATAATCTTCGAGATAATCCCTTAAATGTTTAGATACGATATGTTCAAGCAGCTTCGAACATGTACTAAGAAGCGAAATGGGCCGATAGGTGCTTACGTCAGACACACTGCCACCTTTGTGGACAGGAACCACTTTCGCGCGCTTCCAAGCACTTGGAAAAGAACAATTATTGATGGATGACTGGAAAATCATGGATAGATATTTGGAAACCCAAACTGCGTACCTTTTCAAAAACTCATTTGGAATTCCGTCGGGCCCGGGGCTCTTTTTTGTATTGATATTAAGTAAAAGGTTCAAGACTCCTTCCTCGTTTATTTCTGAGTCTTTAATAGGAGGGCTATCTGAAAAATCAACAAATCTAGGAAAGTTTCCATCGTCATCAATAAACACAGACGAAAAGAAAGCGTTAAATTGTTCCGTGCGCTCTTGATCATTGGTTTCATCGCTAGTACGACGCGATTTGACCGAGGGATTAACGTACCGCCAAAACTTGTGTGGTGCCTCCCTGAGAAATTTTTTAAGTGTTACATTGTAAAATTTCTCTTTAGATTTCTTTACTAGCCGTTTTAATTCCTGACTCATGCGGTGAATGCATGATTTATCTTTGATATTCGAACCATGTGAACGCGCTCGCTTTCGTTTGAGTTTTCTTTTTGCATGTATTATTTCCCTATTAATCCAGGGGTTTTGGTTCCTAATTTTTTTTATTATACTTTGGAATAAACCGCTCAAGGCATTGCTTAGTCATGTTCGTAAAGAAGTTCCATAGCGTGTCAGTACTGGCATTGGATTGGAAAAGAAACGTGAAGTCATCCAATGACTCTTCAAGATAATCGAGCACGCTGACATCATCGGCAGCCCCGAAATTTAGAAACGTCTTTTGCGAGCTTTTATGCGTGATATTCGGGGTCATTTCAAAAGGCGCAAGTACCATTTTATGATCCGAAGGGCCCTCAATAGTTTCCCAGCCGGAAAGAAACGATTTCAAGCGTGCCGATATAAAAACTAGGTCCAAAATTGATGATCTTGTTGAAGTCACTCTTGTGTGATCAGTTACAACCTGGATTAGATTGTAGCAAAATGCAAGCTCTATTAATTGGTCACAGCTAGCTACTTCCGTCGACCCAGGAGAAAGTGATAACCAATCTACCCCGGGTAAGTTAAAATCCCCCAAAAGTAATATGTTGTCCTCGTGACGTAGATTCAAGTCCATATAAGTTTGAAGCTTTATCATCACATCAGCCGGCGAATTCGGAGGCCTATACATTCCACCAATAAAGACAGTACTATTATTGAGCTTAGTTTTAATCCACAATGCTTCAACGACACGTACTTCATCAAGAGCAGAAAACTGAATATTATTTTGAATCATGATAGCAACTCCACCACCTCTTCCTTCTCTATCCTTTCTTACTATTCTGTAGTTCGGGGGAGTTACTTCAGAGTCGAGGACATCTTTATGCAACCACGTTTCTGTAATTACGACGATATCAGGTTCATGTTCCAGGATTATGCTTTCAATTACATCGACTTTATTCAAAATACTTCTGGCATTCATGTTCATGATCTTGAAGCACACAGGTTCTTTGAATTTTAGTCACTTATTTTCATCTCCCGGGGTGGTTTCTATGCGAGTCTCGAGGGGACCCTCATGGCACTTAAACCTCTCATTAGTAGCTTCGTTCCAGGCATAAAGGGCATTGTCCACTCTTAGCTTATCGAATACTAATTTCACTTTAGAACCCCTTCCTCTCTCTTCTGCCGTAGAATCCCACAGGTTTTTGCGGATCTCAACAACCCTTTTAGAGAAATCTTCACTGATGCTGATTGGGGTACCTTTGAGCTTGAAGCAGTTCTTCAAAATAGCCAGTTTATCTCGGAAGTCTGAAACCTTGAGCATAATCGGACGGTCTCCACCTGAAACCTGTTTTCCAAGCCTATGTATACGCTCAATAGAGTTTAGTTTATTATTTAGAATCTTATCAAAAACGTCATCATTCACCCTTTTTAGAAAAATTTCTTCGGTTTCTTTGCTGACTTCTTTAATACCTCCAACAATAAGATTGTTTCGTCTGGAACGATTTTCTAACTCATCAATTTGCCTGGCGAGTGTTTCAATTTCGGCGTCGCAACCGCCGACAGAGTGTTCGAGCTTTTCAAGTCTAGTCTCAGTTTCATCAACCCTTTGTAGCTTTTTTTCTATTGTCAGTAGTCTGTTCTGCATTTGGAGCATCGTTGCTTCGGACGATGCCTGTTTTGTTTGTATCTCTGAAATCTTAGACAGGATTTCTTTCTGAGTTTGAATCATTTCATTGAACATTTCTTGCGTAATCGGTCCGGGGTTTTCCTCAACATCTCCGGATAGCTTTAGTAAAAGCACTGCTGTTGAGAAACACTCACGTAAACAATCAAGGACTACATGTGGACACGGCAACACTAACAAGCAAAGGTGATCACTATGAAAACCAAACTTTCGAGCACCAACCTGCACAAAAAGTGGCACGCTTGGTGACATTGTCACGGCGGTGTTGCCGTCTCCACTGAGGCCTGAAGACGCTGGTATTGCTTTTATATGCACCGGTGGCGCTGATTCCTCAAGAAGCGATGACGTCACCATGCCCATCGGAGATGCGCTGAAGACGCTGGCCACGTGCAGCCCTTGCGATGCGTCGATGACAAGGCGATGAACGGAGTTTCCATCCGCAGATAAAGTCGGTGTTGCGTCCAAGGCTGCGGATAAGCATCCAACGATGATCTGCACAAAAAGTGGCACGCTTGGTGACATTGTCACGGCGGTGTTGCCGTGTCCACTCATGTGACAGCATAATGCTGTTGGTTTTTACGGTCTGTGGCAGGCACGTAGCCAGCGGGAAGCACCCCCTCTCCCCCTCATACAGCATTTTGCGAGGGGGAGGGGGAAAGGAGGTCCTCTTTCCCCGGAATCAAAATCCCGGCTACGTGCCTGGCGTGTTGCAATGCTATATTGTGGCGAAGCACGCTGACATCGACGTTCGTCCAGTGTATAAATATTTTGTTGAAACAATGAAAGAAGTTTAAAGTTCTGCAGTCTCCTCCCGACTGCTTGCCACTTTTTGAAAAGCTGGCAACTATCGGACTGGTAACCTTGTAATAACTTTTTCATTTATTTGTTTTCTTCTTTTGTATATGGGCCATCCCGGCTTGTGTTTTTGACGTCTTAGTGTGTATCTATCATGTTTGTATCACCCGTGCTAAAGCCAAGCAATAAAATAAAAAAGGGTAGCTCAGTGGTAATGCGCTGGCCTGATAACCCAGACAGACCTAGGTTTGATTCCGGACAGCGGCACGGCGGAAAATCTTTTTTCAAGCATTCCACAATATCGACAACAAACACCGAAATCAACTCAAGTAGGGGAAGAACACATAGCACCAACAGCTGTAAAAAGAGGGGGAGGGGGGCATGTTATATACCTGGTTCCGTGTGCCTCTGGTTTAAGATTTCTTCTGCTGTTATTTCTTGGAAGTTAGTCTGAGTCCCGGGACTGCTTAACGCATCTAAAGTAAGAATAAATATATGAACTAAAATAAAAGGTGCATCTACGCTTCATATTTTCCATTCTAGCACTGAGACACTCGCACACAAAGGGCACCAAAATAGGCTACAAAGACTAGTCAACTATAGCATGTGCTGTCATTCACAAGCTTACATTCTGCAGTTGCCTCTGGTTGCTACAACGCCGTCAGTGCCTGAAGATCACGGGGGACAGATGTGGCCGTAGCATCATTTGTACCTGAAATAATAATGCAGATTTTTTATTTCAGTGCTGAGACGCTCGCAGAGAGGGCACTGACATTTGCTATTAAGACTAGCCAATGCGGAGTGCAAGCTCATCTGCTTCTTTTGCAGGGGTTGTGGTAACGTCAGAAAGCCGAGCTCTCATTGTATCTGATTGAAAGATAGTGGGTAAACCTCAAGCCAGCTTGCTTTGAGGTCTACCTACTATCCTTAAATCAGAACCAATCAGCGCTTGTCACTCTGACGTCACCATGATCCTACCAAAAGAAGCAGACAAACTTGCGCTCTGCACTAAAGCGTCTGCTGTCACTTACAAGCTTACATTCCGCAGTTATCTCTGGTTGCTGCAACGCCATCAGTGCCTGAGGAACAGGAGTGACGGGTGTGGCTGAGGCATCATTTTTACCTGAAATAATCCAGAGTCCCCATTGCAGTCATGAGATGCTCGCACACGGGTACTCAAATCTGTTACGAAGACTAGCCATGCGGAACACAAGTTCGTCTGCTTTCTTTGCAAGGGTTGTGGTAACGTCAGAAAGCCGAGCTCTGATTGAATCTGATTGAAAGATAGTGGGTAGACCTGAAGCCAGCTTCCTTTGAGCCTTGAAATCTACCCACTATCCTTCAATCAGAACCAATCAGAGCTTGGCATTTTGACGTCACCATAATCCTTCCAAAAGAAGCAGACGGGCAGGTGCATTAATGATAGAATCAGAGAACACTCCGCCGCCACCAGGCAATCCGCGTCTGGCCACTTGGCTGTTCATTGTGATAGGTGTAAGCGTCAGGCCGAGTTTAATATTACCAAGACTATGGGGAAATTCAAAACGAAATTGGAACACGAGATACATGAGGCATTTATGATAAGGGCCCATGGCACGGATGTGTGTATTAGTACTCCTTCTGTTGCCTTATCCGGTAAGGAAGAGGCTTTTATCGGTAACTCAACAGTGACGGCAGTCTTTCCAGGGGTTTAATGAAAGTCAATCATCTTTGCGCATGTGCGGTTTTCTTCTTCTTTTGCTATGTGTTTCCTTCAGTGAAGTTCAGTTTCAAGTTACACATCGTCCTATATGCTTCTTTTTTTGTCCGTGTTTTTAGGCATATTTACCACCATGAATAAGTACCAACTAGCCCAACTCGCAGCTTGAACACTGAAATCTGTTACGAAGATTAATGCGGAGCACAAGTTCGTCTGCTTCTTTTGCAGTGGTTGTGGTAACGTCAGAAAGCCGAGCTCTGATTGAATCTGATTGAAAGATAGTGGGTAGACCTGAAGCCAGCTTCCTTTGAGCCTTGAAATCTACCCACTATCCTTCAATCAGAACCAATCAGAGCTTGGCATTTTGACGTCACCATAATCCTTCCAAAAGAAGCAGACGGGCAGGTGCATTAATGATAGAATCAGAGAACACTCCGCCGCCACCAGGCAATCCCCGTCTGGCCACTTGGCTGTTCATTGTGATAGGTGTAAGCGTCAGGCCGAGTTTAATATTACCAAGACTATGAGGAAATTCAAAACGAAATTGGAACACGAGATACATGAGGCATTTATGATAAGGGCCCATGGCACGGATGTGTGTATTAGTACTCCTTCTGTTGCCTTATCCGGTAAGGAACAGGCTTTTATCGGTAACTCAACAGTGACGGCAGTCTTTCCAGGGGTTTAATGAAAGTCAATCATCTTTGCGCATGTGCGGTTTTCTTCTTCTTTTGCTATGTGTTTCCTTCAGTGAAGTTCAGTTTCAAGTTACACATCGTCCTGTATGCTCCTTTTTTTGTCCGTGTTTTTAGGCATATTTACCACCATGAATAAGTACCAACTAGCCCAACTCGCAGCTTGAACACTGAAATCTGTTACGAAGATTAATGCGGAGCACAAGTTCGTCTGCTTCTTTTGCAGTGGTTGTGGTAACGTCAGAAAGCCGAGCTCTGATTGAATCTGATTGAAACATGGTGGGTAGACCTCAAGCGAGCTTGCTTTGAGGTCTACCCACTATCCTTCAATCAGAGCCAATCAGAGCTTGGCATTCGGACGTCGCCGTAATCTTTCCAAAAGGAGTAGACGAACTTGCGCTCTGCATTAAGGCATCTGCTGCCATTTACAAGCTAACCTTACGGGAGCTGTTTCTGGTTGCTGCAACGCCGTCAGTGCCTGAGGAACCGGGGTGACGGGTGTGGCCGAGGCAGCATTTTTACCTGAAATAATCCAGAATCTTCATTTCAGTACCGCGACGCTAGCACGCGGAGCACTGAATGAAATCTGTTACGAAGACTAGCCAATGCGGAGCTCAAATTCGTCTGCTCTTTTTGCAGGGGTTGTGGTAATGTCAGAAAGCCCAGCTCTGATTGTATCTGAGGGAAAGATAGTGGGTAGACCTCGAACCAGCTTCATTTGAAGTCTACCCGCTATCCTTCAGTCAGAGCCAATCGGAGCTTGGCGTTCTGACGTCACTATAACCCTTGCAAAAGAAGCAGATGAACTTGCGCTTCGCATTAAGACACCTGCTGTCATTTACTAGCTTACATTCTGCAGCTGCCTCTGATTGCTGCAATGCCGTCAGTGCCTGAGGATCAGGGGGGATAGGTGTTGCCGAGGCATCAACTGTACCTGAAATAATAATCAATATTCTCCATTCTGGTACCGAGATTTTCGCACATTGAGTGCATCAAAATTAGTTACAAAAACTAGCCAGTTAAGGTGTCCACTGTAATTCACCAACACACCTTCTCCTTTTGGCACTGGTTGTTGCGGCGCCACCAGCTTTTGAGGAACGGGGGCGAGAGGTGATGCCGAGGCACCGACTGCACCTGAAATTATGAACAGTGGGCTTTGACAAATTTTTGTCTAGGTAAATGTCGCCCAATAAAATGCAGTAAACAATCGGTAAAAGTAGCATAAACACAAGCAAATATTCCCGTAAACCATTTACGCCACCACCACCGTACAGTTGTGAGGTATCTTTTAACATACCGGCCCAGAGCTGCCACTGGTGCTGCGTGCGAAGCAAGAGCACGATGCGCTGAGCAAGTCCGGCGACGTTTCGCTCGCTCGTATCTGTCGACACGACCTACGGGCTGTTGTCGGAACGCGAACACACTCGGAACGAAGTCCGGGTGGTTCTAATCACTTGGTTATGGTGAAATGCCAAGCATACTTTTCATCACTCTAATGACAAAATTAGCTTAGCCGTAACCAGGTGCTTTCCCCAAATGCGATGGGAATCCGATGGCGTCCAATCGCATCTTTTCACGGCGCCTATCTACTCTCTACGACGGATCAGGCACGCGGGAAACTTATGAAAACTTACGCTCGACCCTTTTGTCATGTATCGGCTAGTGGCCAAGAGATGGCGTCACCGGGCACACGCGCTTATCCCGCGCTTTTCAAAAGCACGGACCTGGGGCACGGGACGGGCGCCAGGTCCGTTAAAAGCACATCTGGACGCTCCTCGGTGTCGTGGCTTGAGCTTCGCCCGGGATACATTACACCTTTTCGAGCTTTTTCAGCGCAGGCCCAAGCTACGCAGCTCTGTGGCATTTTGTCTAGCAGGCTAATTACGACGACTGGTATCGAAACGCCATAGAAACGCCTGGTACGTCCGGCGACTTCCGCCCACATCCCTCAGACCGGAAGTGCGACCGAAGCGCCACCACCGCGTCGTGACGGAACGAACCTGAGTTCGGGTACAATTCTAGCATTTATGGTCGTAAGCGATATGGGCCTGACGTTCATGGAAGATCTCGGTCACCATATCGTAGGATAGGTTTGGTGCTGCCTTTTTTGCAATCAGATAAAATATCAAAGGTTAAAAGTCCCGAAGGAAAAATCCATCAATGTAACCCTGTTTGGCAGTCAATGTTTTCTAGTGGACCACTGACTGTGCCTGACTGTACGTCAAGCATGTCTGATTGGCCAACAAGTTACTCTGACCGACAGTCAAACTCCAGTCAGACTCCGCTTGTCGGCTTTCTGATGGTTTCCTGGTGGCAGTCGGCCGCCGCGAAATGCCATCAAGATGTCTTGGTGGCGATTCTGATTGTACATCGATTGTGTCTGACTGTACGTCAAAAAGCTTTGACGTGCAGACAGACGTACGGTCAAAGGACGTAAAGTTCGTTCGGATACTACTATTTCGTAAAATCTATGAGTACGAAAAATAATCTATGCACGAGAAAACGATTTCGGGACGTGAGTCCATAAAACCGCTGATGTTAGAGATATGACACGCAACCGACCGACAACCTTGATCAGAAGCCCGCTGAAACGCCGAACACGCCACTATCGCTTCGCCCATAGAGGCTTCGCCGAGCTTCCGTGAACGATCGCTCTCGACTAGTTTTGTTTGCCCGCTTGCTCCAACCTGTCGATCCTGCCCTGGACCTACAATTTCTTATGTTTTAGTAGAATTTCTACTCGAGAAGACCCAGCCTGTTGTGAGTTCCGACGATGTAAGGGACTTTAGCGGTGTAGTTGAAGACGACAAGGTGTACCAGGTCTACTGAGCCGGAGACGCGCGAACAAAAGGATCGTTCTACGACGCGAAAGTACTCTACATGGCAGGTGAGTAGAACTGAATTACGGCGAGTGATGTACGAGTGCTTTGCATAACATGCTGAAGGCTTAATTGTATATGCAGCCGAAACATTCTTTAGAGCGATGCGCTCATTGTCGGAATCTCGCGCTGCAATACTAAAATGCTCCTGACTCGCTCCGAGAGGTTTGGGCTAGGAAGTTTATACCTTTCTATCTGGCATGGGCTATTGGCCTTACCGCTGTGTCGGGGCTGTTCGCGTTCGTCCGTGGAAGCCAGGGCTGTCTGTCGTAGCATGCATGCTTGCTCTCTAGCTTCAACGGAGTCGCATAGGTTTTGCGAATTAAAGTGTATACGGTCGTCCCGAAAGGTTCAGACATCGAGGGCGTTTCTTTGAAACATGCTTACGGCGCATGTGGTCCCGTTTGTAAACGAATGTATATTTTGCCCGAAAAACGCGAATTTCCAAAAGGGAAAAAAAAAGAAAAAAAAGGACGGATACACACTTTTCCTGATTTTTGATGTTATGAATTACATTCATTTTAAGCATTTGTGAACCGTCTCACAGCCATGCAAGAATGCCACCTCGGAATTTGAGCTTTATATAAAGGGTAAAGCCGCGCTCCCCTAAACTTGAATAAAACAAATGGTCAAATCGAGTTTCCTAAGCGATGGCATAGCATAGGAGTTAAGGTGTCCTATTTGTACCCAAGTAGTCGCGGGTTCGATCCTCCGTGGTCCTGCTTTTTTTTTTTTTTCTTTTTTTTTCTCGAACATTTTGTTTTATCGAGGCATTTGGCGATATTTATGAGGGCGTATAGCTTTACTCTTATATAAATGCTGCCCTTGTTGATGAAATTCCCTTGGCAGTGGCAGTCAGACGTCATCTGATGGACCATCAGGGCACGTTCCACCAAGGATGCTGACTGGCAGTCAGTGTCCCAAATTACGTATCTTGATGGAATTTTCA
Organism: Ixodes scapularis; assembly: GCF_016920785.2. Lineage (NCBI taxonomy): Eukaryota > Metazoa > Arthropoda > Arachnida > Ixodida > Ixodidae > Ixodes > Ixodes scapularis. Next base: position 237,209,138 of record NW_024609835.1, on the reverse strand, counting down.
ACAGGGGTGGGGCCTAGTATACGTGCACTAAAATTGGAAAAAAATACCAGTTCGTTATGCACAGGACATTGGGTGATATTTGCCATCATTGGCATGGTTAGAGTTAAAGGTGAGCCGTTTAATAGCCTTAGTGATTCTTGGTATTTACATCGGTGTGCAAGTACGATACATTGAACAAAAAAAAAAGAAAAAAAAGGAAAGCAAAACAAAGCGAAAGGTCAGGAGTCAAGCATACTAAATGCACAAAGTGGCAATCGACCCGTTTATTTGCTTCCTGAAAATTGTGAAGTACCTGAATAAGTCTATCCTTGTATTATTCAAGCAATTAAAATGCGATTGTGCGTGCGTTATGGGTTATAGAAAATACATAGTATGCGCAGAAAAGACGGAATGATTTCTATTCCAACGAGGTGGGACATGTATAAAATTGCGTCAGCAAAAAGCACGTTATTTTTATTATTCCATTTACTAGTTTGGAGGAATATTTAAGATCAGGGTTTGCTCGTCTTCTTTAAGGTTCATAGGGAAACTTCATAAAAAAAAAATCGCGCAATGAAAATAAGATTGTCGTAAAAATAGTGGTCGCAAACAATGCGAATGAGCCTTCCCAGCAGAACTTCAATTTTGTTGCTTGACTTTGAGATAATGAATCCTAAGCAAGGCAACAAGATTCCAAACTTGATCTAAGGCACAAAATAAATGAGCGATTGCCGGCTGGTCCTTGAAGCTCTGGGTAATGCGTGATATGATACCCAACGTCCTCATCCCGTTGGAAATATTAAAATACATGTGAGTAACAAACGTCAGTGTGCTATTCATGCACACACCAATGACTTTTACAACAGACACGCGTTTGATTATCGTTCCTTCCACATTGTAATCGTATTGTAATACAATACTTCTGCACATCGACTAGACATTGCTCTTTTTCGACGGATTCATTGATATCATGTTGGCTGAACACCATTCGACTATTCGAAATACATTTTGCTGAAGAACCTCGCCATCGATAAAATAAAGCACATTCATATTATATCACAGGTAGCAGATGAAAGGAAGCACATATGGGCCCCACGTCCGTGTGGCGTGGGCAAGCCCATTTCGGGCTGCCCACCAAATAATCCCCGTGGGTCCCACTTCGATAATGCGGGGGCAAAGTTAGCGTAGGTGTAGGCAAAGGGAGGGCAAGCCCACTTGGGCCCCCAACACAGTACCACCGTGCCGTGGGTCCCACTGCGGATACACGTGGGCATGCCCAACTTGGGCTGCCCTCGCAATGCCCCCGTGGGACCAACCTCGGCTATGTAAGGGGCGGAGAGGTGGGCTCCACGGGGGCATGCCGCATGCTTAACTTAGGCTGCCCATGGAATTCCCCCGTGCGTCCCACTTATAGGCATGTTGCCTATAGGTGCATGGCTGTGCTAACTGCATGGGTGTAGTTAGCACAGAGGTAGGCTCCATAGGGCCATGCACACTTCGGCTACCCATGCAATGCCCCCGTGGGTCCCACCTGGGCCATACGGGGGCACAGTTAGCACAAAGGTAGACTATTTCAAGGGGAGATGCTCAACTTGGGCTGCCCAGGCAACGACCTTGTGGGTTCCACATCGGCAATACGGAGACAGAGTTAGCGCAAAGGTAGGCTCCACGGAACCTGGTAACAGGGATGGGCAGTATTTAAAATACAAGTATTTTAAATACTTTGTGTATTTTGCATTTGTATTAAATTACAAATTGGGTAATGTATTTGACGTTTGTATTTAAATACTAAAGTGGGTATTTCAAATACAATTGTAATTAAATACAATTTTGTGGGTGAAAATACATCCCTCAAATTTAATGTCATTGTCCAGAGCAGGAAGAAAACTACTGACTATTTTTTTTTTTAGAAAACTACGTTCTGCACCGAATGCAGTGTCTCTCAATCAAGCACAAGTGTTCAGTGACTTTGTGATTACGGCGCGAGTTCAGGACAAGAATAGTGACGAAATCAACGTTCACAGGCACACTGGCTAAATGAGTGCCTGTAACAACTTGTGATGCTTTCCAGCCTGATTTCCATCCATATTTTTGCCTGGAGCATTCGAAATGCGCGGGTCGTCCAGAGTTTCGTAACTGGTGCGAGTTGCAACAATAAAAAAATCTCTAGCTAGTGCTGCGCGTTTTGGTTTCGTTCATTGTTGGTCTATACTAAAATGTAATCGACAAAAAAGCAGCTTGAAGCTCTGTACTTTTTTCACCTATTACGTCCAAGCTGATTACACTTTTTTGTGGTTATATTTCTATTACGTTACTAGAGCCTCGCACACTAACTCCCGAGTTTGCGATGCAAAATTAAAATGAGATACCCATAAACCCGTTGCAGGTGCCCTAAGTCACTGACGCAAATTTTGAGGAATGTATTTGGAAAAGTATTTGGAGGAGACCAAATACATTTGGTTTATTTCTATGTTGTACTTAAATGCTTTTTGGAAATGTAATTAGATTTGTAATTAAATACATCTTTGACGAAGTATTTTGTATTTGTATTTCGATACATATTTGCATGTATTTTGTCCATCCCTGCTTGGTAACAGCCGCCCAACTGGGGCTGCCCAGACAATGCCCCCTTGGGCTCCGCGTCGGCTGTATGGGGGCAAGGTTGGCATAGATGTGGGCTCCAAGGGAGCGAAGCGGGGGAACGCCCAATTTAAACTGCCAGTGCAACTCCAAAAATGGCACTTTCTGCTGATATCAAGAACATTAACAGCGCGTACTGGAAATTCAGTTTAAGAGATCAATTTGATATAACATTAAATCACCGGGAACTGTAACACTAATTTACTACTCAGCGTGTATGAAAGGCCGTTTTACATGGGTGGAAATTTTACGCAGAGTGTTTAATTTGAGGGTGAATTCTAAACACTCTCGTCGGGGTGTCGTATGTCGGTAGCTGGCTCAAGCTGTACCTGTCCAACAAGAGTTTATATAGAAACGTGCACAGTTTTGCACCATTTTGTGGACTTAAATTGCCTAATTTTCCTAGTTATTGCTCATGACGTTTCATTGATTATCAAAATGGTAATACTATTACTAGAGGGAAAATGGAAAAAGTGAGGCATGTTGAGTTTGGAATGCACTGCAATACCCCCCACCGCAGTAAAATTATGGAATTACGCCGAGCAAATTTAGGTTCCGGGGGGGGGGGGGGGGGGGGGGAAGGGGGATACATGTGGGCTGCCCAACTAGGCTCACTATGGGCCCAACAAGGGAGGCCCATGTGGGCTGGCGAGTGGCGCGTAAGTTTAACATGCCAGTGGTGTTTTCAGCACCCCAGAAGCTGTCACGCCTGTGCACTGCTGTCAACCGAGGGAGGAACAGTGATTTGCAATGTGATGTAAACCACCGCACTCCTTTTGTACCATGCGCAGTGGGGGTTGTGTATCAGATCCCCTTCACGTGTGGTAGGGTGTACATTGGACAACGGGGAGGTGCGTGAACGAGAGGGCGAGGGAACATTCCCTTTCTCTCCGTTCCTCCCCCGCTGGCCACTTAGCGGTACATTGCAGTAGGTGCGGCTGCGTACCTGTTTTTCATGACTTGACGATCTTGGCGCGCAATAAAAGTAAGACCGCCAGGGAGATTGACGAGGCTTTTTTTTTCAATTTATCTAAAAGGGAAGGGCAATGTGTGAGCGCACCGTCGGTGCACTTGGGGGATGATGAGGTCCTTTTTATCAGGGAGAATGGCAGGCATGTGTGAGGGTGATGACGTGGAAGAAATCTTGTCGGTTGGGTTGTAAAATATTTTTGTGTCTTTATTGGTTCTTTCTTATGCTCTGTGTTTATTTTTCTGGTTCGCCTGAAAATTAAACTTTAGTTAACAGTCAGCGCTTTGTCCGTGCACTCCTTTCACTTGTCCTTTGTTCAATTTTTTGCGCTGTTTTCACGCTTGAAGGGTATATGATTCCCCTCGAGGGGCATCTGCCGCTACCTTCTTGGCCTGTAACTTACTATAGTTGTACACGGTTATATTTTTTTAACTAACAAGCGCAAGTCTCGTCTCTGCCGTGCTTCGCCTTTCCGCATGCGATCCTCCTCGCTACTGGAAAAGGCACACATGCGGACAAGCACCCAAGCTACGCGGAAGACGTCCGGGATTAAAATACAAGAGCTGTCTATGGTTTGAATTGCCGCCTCTCTCAAACCTATGCTCCCTGTGCGAAGTATGGAATGCTTGCGCCATCTAGTGAACGTGACATCAACTGCTTCCAAGACTTTATTTGGTGCTGCCATCTGACGACATCAATAGTAAACTGCTTCCCTTTGGTTCCTGTGGATTGATGGAATGATCTGGAGGTTTCGTATTAGGAGGCAACGTGCGCCATCTATCAACTTTGTGTGCTTCAATTTCGGCGGTTACCACTTTTGTATGTTGCTACAAAACGATGTGTAAAGCTTTTGACTAGTGCTCTTTCATATTAGATGTATAATATTCGAATTTAAATGGCGCCCAACACTGGGCGCCATGACGAACGGTCACGTTTTGAAGTGCGTGCGCTTGTTTATGCTTTGGTTTGCGCTCTCAACGCTTAGGTACTCTTCGCCTGCGGCGCTCTTTCTACGCAAACACCTCGCGACGCAACATGACCATCGTCAAGCATACTTCGATCGTCTGGAGTGGAGCACAGTGGCGGCACTCACTCGCGGATTTGCTAAGCCTACCCGCTTCGGCCCGAACCCGTCACCGGCGAAAAACCGGACGTACTGCCGCCCGACCTCCGTCCTTCAACCTCATGTGTGCTTGATTCTGCTCTGTGCTGGCGATGTACCGCTCAACCCGGGACCGTGTCCTACTTGTCCTCGCTGCTGCAAGCCGCTCTACGACAGCGTGGCGGCGTTACAATGCGACGGGTGCAACATCTGGGTCCACAGGAAATGTGAGCAGCTCTCACTGCCTACCTATCGGCGTCTGTCGAACTGCACAGAACCATGGTACTGCGGCGTGTGCCAGCTGCCATCGTTCGACGACAGCCTTTTCGAAGCGCCGAAGCAGCCTGCACTAACGACGATCGCATCACCTACCACAGCCGGGGACAGACCAACGGCTCCCGGTACCACGGAAACAAGGAAAACAACCTCCTTCTGGTTCTCCAACCTCAGGTCCGTGAAGAACAAAATGCTGGAGTTCTGGGTGCTCACTAAGTCCCGCCCCAACACCATATTCGCCTTGTGTGAGACTTGGCTGGACAACTCCATTTACGACAGCCAGCTCGTCGACCTGACACGGTTTAAAGTCTACAGGAAAGATCGTAACAGGTCTGGTGGTGGAGTTCTCGTCGCCATACCGTCGTCAATCACATGCACTAGAAGACACGACCTAGACCGGAACGACCTCGAGGCCATTTTTGTGGACCTTCATTCAAAACAGGGCCTTCTACATCTCTGTGTTGCGTACTGTCCCCCCAGCAAGAAAACAGAAAGCTACGATTTGTTACAGTCAGCGCTGTCCTCCGTTACCCTCTCAAAGAAGAAGTACTCCAACGTGCTAGTTGTCGGAGACTTCAATGCGCACATTAATTGGTCAGACTTAAGCTCTCCCAAGCCCACAGGACCATCTGACACTGTCCTCCTCGACCACATAGAAACACTCGGACTTACCCAAGTATGCAGCGAGCCAACTTACGTCACCACCAATAACCAAGTTTCTTTCCTCGACCTCATGTTCGTCTCTAACCCCACACTCGTCTCAAATTGTTTCACAGAACCCAGCCTCACGGGCTCTGACCACAAAGCATTGACTGCGACCACATACCATCATTTGCCTAAATCCGGTCCTCATGCCAGACGCCTCCATAACTTTGCAAGATTGGACACCAACCACCTGAATTCGCTTATACACCTCGCCCCTTGGGGCATGGTGTTCCAAGACAACCATGAAGACCCATATGACATATGGCTCGACTTTATGCACGCCATCGAAGCTGAATGCGTCCCCTCCAGAAAAAGCCGAAACAAACCCCGAGCGCCCTGGATAACAAAGGAGATACTGCTCCAAGCCCGACGGAAGCGTCAGCTGTTCGCACAAGCAAAGCGAAACAGCTGTCCCTTTACACTTGAGGCAGCCCGCACCCTCCAGAGAAACCTGAAAAAACAGATAAGAAAGTCTCACCAAGATTATGCTTTGGACATGGCACAACGGGCTGTAAGGGATCCACAGATATTTTGGGCCTATGTAAGGCGTAACAAACAGAACACGTCTGCTCTAAACATATGCCAGGACGGCAAGGCTCTGAGCGACTTGGAGACTGCGGAACTTTTTAGCAAGCACTTCGCCGCAGCATGGACACCACCCTGCAGCCTCTCATCACAACCAGAAACTTGCCCATCATCATCGCAGTCGGCCTCCTCGCCCCGCTTAGCCAGTATCCTTATCAACGAGGATGATGTCAAGGAGGCTCTCACCCGACTGAGTCCTTCACAGTCGCCCGGTCCTGACGGCATCCACCCTGCGCTCCTTAAAGCATCTGGTCAACAACTAGCCCCATTACTGGCCCGACTGTTCCAGCAGCTCTTGGACACTGGGTGCGTCCCCGCCCCATGGAAGCAGGCTTATGTCACTCCCATCTACAAAGGGAATGGATCCCCAGCAGACAAGCCAGAATCCTACAGACCAATCTCAACAACATCAGTCGTCTGCCGTACCATGGAGCGAGTGTTAAACTCTGCCCTACACAGGTACTTGAACGCCCACACTCTTCTGTCTCCAGCGCAGCATGGCTTTCGCCCTGGTCGAAGCTGTGAAACTGCCCTGCTCACTGCTGTTCACCAGATCAGTGACAGCCTGGACAACTCCACGCCATGCGAACTGGTACAGCTCGATTTTACCAAAGCGTTTGATAAAGTAGACCACCAGCTCCTGATAACCAAACTGGAAAGCACCGGTATCGAGGGTCCCCTCCTTCGCTGGCTATCTAACTTCATCCTGCAGAGACAACAAAGTGTGACATTCCACGGGTCAAGGTCCCAATCCCGAACCGTTCAATCTGGAATCCCCCAAGGCACAGTACTTGGTCCAACCCTCTTTTCAATCTTTATCAACGATATCGTCCAGGTTATAGACTCCGCCACCATCATGTACGGTGATGATCTCACCCTCCTTCAACCGATTCAATCCCAGGAAGACTATAAACAACTGCAACAAGATCTTGATCACATCCAAGCCTGGACGATCAGAAACAAATTACCCCTGAGCGCATCAAAATCTGCTACAATTCTCTTCACCACAAAAAGGAAAGCACAGAATCCACCAGTAATTTTAACTGTTAATGGAACTCCATTGGAACAAAAGGAGAACATAACCCTGCTGGGTGTCACCCTTGACAGCAAATTGAGCTTTACTGCACACGTCCACTCCGTCGCCTCACGTGCACGGCGGATGCTGGGATTCGTGCAAACTATCAGTAAGGGTCTGGGGCCTGCTGTGCTGGCGCAGCTGTACACTGCACTGGTCCTGCCCCTATTAGAGTATTGCTCGCCTATCTGGTCGCCACAGGGAGCCTCAGCTCAGGCGACACTAGAGACCATCCAGCGGCGAGCAGCTTACGGCGTCTACTGCCGAACCTGTCCAAGTCCTCGCTTTTTGCCACGGGACATCTCGACAACCCAGCTCTTGAGAGCAGCCAAGTGGAGTACTCTGTCCCCGCCGGCGAGATGTAGCCACCCTACGGTTGCTGGCTCAGGTGATTGGTCCTGGGATTTTGCAGGACGACTACCTTCGCTCTGTGCCCCGTCGCAACGAACGAACCGGGCGCATAGACCCTCTCTTCGCTCGTACCCAACGGCACGACAACTCATGTCTCCTCCGGGCTGTGAGACTTTGGAGGTCCCTGCCTGACGCCATCACCAGCTTGCCCATCACAGACAGAGACGAGGTGACACAGTTCTGCAAGGCAGCAGCCAAACACCTCTAAACACCCACGATGTCTTGCATACCTCATCATACGTCACCCACCTCACTTTTCACCTTCTTCACCATCCCATCATCATCGTCCCACACTTCTCAAGCCAAGAAGCCTCGCATCGCCATCATCGTCTAGCTGGCCACATAGGCACATATGTGTACGGGCGGAAACGCCTTCTATGCGACCTGTACTTAAATGTACAAATAAATATCTATCTATCTATCTATCTATCTTAGCTCTAAAAACAGCCGCGACCGGCGAGAAAGCAAAACTCGCTGAGTTTGTGACAATTTATTCAATTTAGCCGGAGAAAACGAACAGTTTAATATTTTTTTCGCTGATAAACTTGTTTACAATTTGTTTTTCCCTAGTAAACGACACCTTGCACTAAGTTGAAAGATTTGAGTGCTTCTTGATTTGCTCAGGGTGGATATGCGGACGAAGATAATTACAAAAAGAAGATTTTCGGAGCACCTGCACTAGTCACAGAAGAACTATATAGTTCCTGACATGAAAACGGTTCAACCCGGAGATCTTGTAGAAGGTCAGTTGACGATAGCAAAATATCGGAAAAAGTGGGTAGTTCATAACCAATGCGCAGCTCGCCAAGTCGATCATTTCAGGTCGTCTCATCAGCCAACGATTCTATATAACAGTGGTTCTCAAGCACCGATGTTTCCAGACCCCTTCCGGATCGGCGGAGATGATAGAGGACCCCGTTCGTGGTGGAGGGAGGGCAAAGGTTTAGGTTTAATGTAATTATGATTTAATATTAAGATATAACTAAGAGCTAGTGTGAAGTAGATCATACACACTAGAAAACGCGCCCGAAAACTGAAACATTTTTTCTCGATCTAAAAAAGAAAAAAAGACAACTTTTATTGCCAGGCTTGACTGATGAGTCAGGGCTTCGAGGACCCCCAGAATGCCTTCGAGGACCCAAAGGGTCCGCGGACCTCCTTTTGAGAACCACTGCTATATAAGAAGAATTACTCAGGACCGAGGCTTTCGACTTTCAACAAACCGTTTTGTTGAAAGTCGAAAGCCTGTCTTGTCTGTTTGTCTTAAATGTTCCTCTTTCCTTATCGTAAATTAATAACCAACACGCTCAACCATCTGCATCATCAGTAGGGTTCTGTATGTTACTTTGATTTTTATTTCTTCGTCTCCGTCACCACCTATCATGTACTCGGGACCCGGACCTCGTGAAGCCGACAAGGACTGATTTGTCTGTGGCTTCGGCATGCGTATATGCGGATGCAAAATATATTATTTGACGCGAGTGTATTCGGCATTAATTCTTCTTGGATTTCGGGTTTGTTTGTTTTTTTCCCCGAGGATTGCTAAGCTTTTGGGCATACCAATGGAAATGATCTATTGGATAGGGTCCTATTTGTTACCCGTAGCCAGTTTCTACAAGTCGATGGCCATTTCTGCGGCAGCTTGGGGGTTTCCTCTGCTGCTCCTCAGGGCAGTGTGCTCGGTCCTTTATTGTTTTGGTCTATACCAACGATATAAACCAAATATATCAACGATACAAGAAGATATTCATTGCATAAATCTAGTATTGCAACCATCGACGAGTGGTGCAGCAAATGGGAAATTCAGCTTAATTCCGCAAAGACGGCGTGTTTAGGTGTAACCAGAAGAGTTAAACCCCCTAAATTAATTTATCATGCGAATAGCGCCTCAGTAACTAAGGTCAATGAGTATAAATATGGGGTAATTTTAACAAAGGATCTTTGGTGATCACGACATATTCAAAATATCTGCTGGTCTGCTTCCCGAAAATTAGGTTTATTCGACGCAGACTAAAACATGCCTCCACATCCGTTAAAGTTTAAGTGTATAACTCCTTCGTTAGATCAGGAATAGAATATCCTAGTATAATTTGAGACCAGAACATCAGAAAACATTGCGAAAACATGAGATGGTTTAATGGAAAGCTGTTATTTTAATTTATGGAATATATAAGAGGTTGGATTACCCAACCTTGTTGATATCTGCAAATAACATGTCACTCGAACAACGCAGAATGTTTGAAAAACTAAGGTTTTTCTATTTACTTAATTAAAAGAAGCCCTGCATTGACGCAAGCTCTTATTTTACCCAATATCTTCAAGGGAAACTACAAGCCAGCATGGGTGGCTCATAGTTTCAGCCAATATTTGCTGGAACGAACATTTTAAATTTTTCCATTTTTTCCACGCCCTGTATCTAGTTGGAGCATGCTGCCCTATGGTATTTTCATCTCCCCTTACTTTAATGAAGCACTCGATGATCATGCCAAATGCTTTCTGTCACTTTTTGTTTTTGTATTTAAACCTCGATTGTTTATTGCGAAAACCATTGCTACTCCCCTTCCTGCTGTGTGAAACGATGGTTGAAAGGTGTCTTTTTTCTTTCTTCTGTTATTTGCATCTTTGAGGCATATATCCCACACCTGCAAGAAGTTAATCAAGGTCTGCACTACCCAAAATAAATAAATATGTAATAAATCTGACAAATCCATCGCATTTTATGTCTATGAATTCTTATCATGCATGACGGAATATGTTTCTTCATGATTATCAGGATACTGTCTCCTTTACTGCACACTCAAGAGAAAAGGGAGCTCGACCTATTCCCTCCTGGGATCAAATGCGCTGCCATCACCATTAGTTCTTTGATGGACTAGCGGGGACGGGAACAACCTTTGCGCCCCTCCTGTTTGTCCCTCAGGGTTGAATCCCTAGGAATAACCTTTGGGCCCTTGCATATTCTACCCTGAGACTAAACGTTGCACCCTTGCATTTACACCCCAAGCACGAAAAGTTAATCCTACATACTTGGTCCCTAGGCACTACATTTGTATTTATTTATTTATTTCGAATACTGCCGGGCACCAGCACAGCCCAGACAGAAGGGGCTTACATCGGGTGTTACAAATCGAAGTACTGAAATGCAATCACATCTATGGTTTCAAGAAGTAATGTCGGTAAGCAATTCCGCTGCTCAATTGTGTTGGGAAACGACGATTTTTGCAGTAGTTTAGTTCTAGCAAAGTATGGTCGAATTACGTTCGAGAGATTTATTCTTGTTGATCTGCGAGGAAAAATAAACATTTTGTCCCTTGATATGCCAAATCTGATATGAAGGAGTAAATAAGGAAATCTTACTCTGACGATTACTAGGCCTAAGTGGAGCGGCTCCGGCTCCAGCTGCACTAGCATTGATAATTGCTGATGATTATCGATAGTCTCATAAGACACACCAAGCAGGACTTTTGATTCGCTCCACCTGCATAGTGTCTTTAATCAAATACGGATCCCACACGATTGAGGCGTACTCTAGGACTGATCGCACTAGAGAACGGTATGTTTGAAGCTTGGCATTCGAGGGAGACCCCTTTAAATTTGTATGTAAAAGCACTGTTTCTTGAATGCCCCAGAGAATATGTTATTTAGGTGCTTGTCCCACATAAGGTTAATTTTTATTGTAACACTTTTATATTTCACCGAAAAAAAAAACAGTCTGAATGCACTGACGCAAGATGCGATAAGTGTACGATAAGGAAGTTTTATTTGTTGATACAGCCATTACGACTGTTTTGGAAAAAAATAATTTTTATATTGTGCAGTTCGCACCAGTCCGCAAGTTTACAAGGATTTTGGTTCAGCAGTGTCTGACAGGAAGCGTTCGTGATAGCAAAACCAATGACGCAGTCTCCAGCAAACAATTTTACGGTAACACTTTCACCAAATCTTTGGCAATGTCATTTATAGAAATTAAAAATAGTAAAGGCAGAAGAACGGAGCCCTGTGCTGCGTACTCCAGACAAAACCTATAGGTTATCAGACGTAGACACGTTACATTCAACAAATGGCGTTCGACTGAGTAGATATTCCTGTATCCAATGAACAAGCCTATCAGGAAGTCCCGGTTTTTTTAGTCTATATGTCAGCGAATCATGAGGCACGCGAGAAACCTCCGACCAGTCGTTACGTCAAAAGTGGGTCTTTCGGCCGCCAAGCGCGTGCCGCTCATGTGGGCAGCGCGTGCAATTGCAAGCTTGCCAGGTATGTTCCCCCGCACTAACACCAGTGCTGATGACTTTTCTTTTTACTCTTTTGAAAATAGCAGGAGTCCGCGTGACGTCATAAAAGGAGTTTTCGAAATATCCGTTCTTCAGCGCTCATCAAACCGATGGGCGCTGAAGATGCGCGAGAACGGATGTTCCGAAAACTCTTTTTATGACGTCACACTCCGAGACTGCAGAAAATAATTTTCACCGGTACTTTGAAAATGTTTTTCTGCAGCCTCCATGCCCCAAATGGAGAAATAATCTCGATATTCGAGATCCTGGGCGCCAAATGAAGACGATTAAGGTATGTTTCCTTAAATACAAAACCGCTTCAGATTCCCTTTAGTCCAGACAAAACAAAACTACTGACAATGTCACAAAAACGCGAGATTTCATCTTACCCGTATGTATGTAGTACATCAGCTAGCAACTATTACGCGACTCACTGTTGTTAGCGAACTTGGAATTTATTTTGACGCAGGACGTTTTTTTTTCCTATCATGCTACGCAGACAGGCGCCTCGCCCGTCCGAATTCTGGGCTTGTTACCACGCTTATCTTGTGACTTCACTAATGTTTTACGCATTGTTCACTTCGTTTCCCGTCTGGTATACGCACAAAGCTTGAGTTTGGAAGTGTAATATGGAATTCTTTGTCGGCTACTGATGCGTCGGGTATTGAAATCGTGTAAAAATATTTTATTCGAATAATTTATGATCGGAATTTTATTATAAGTATTATTAGGACCGCAAATAAAATCTGCTTCTACAATGTTTATCAACTCGCAGACTACTCGTGCCTTGTTGTTTCTGCACAAAATAATTTGCGGAAAAACTGACGCTGACTTCTTACGCTGTTTTAATTTTCCCGTACCGGCTGGGTCGTGCAGAAACCCTTCTTTATTTTAGCATTCTGTTCAATAAAAAAATGTCTCCACTAATTCTCATGCAGATATTATTTAACGATTTAGCGTCACCAAATTTGAATATTTTTCGGTGAATTGGCCCCTTTCAAGCATGAACTGGACCATATGTTGTATATTGTTTAAGATAACATTGTTGCGATGCACACTTTTTATTTCCAATCTACGTGTGTGCCACAACATCAAAACCGTAAACTTTCTTCGGGCAAAGAGCTGATAAAGAATTATTATTATTATTTTTAATATTATTATTATTATTATTATAAAAATAAGAAGAAGAAAAAGAAAAGAAAAAGGAGAAGAGGAAGAGGAAGAATAAGTTGGTTTTCGATGAGGGATCTGCGTGACGTCAGTGATCGGCGGAACAAGACCGAGTAAAGCTTTCAAACAAACGGCGGGGGGCTAAGAGGGGTGTCAGTGTTGTCAGACGCATTTAGCGGTTGCCCTCTCGACAACACACGGCTCGCTGCACGCTGAGGAGAGTAGACAAATGGAGGGCGTACATGAAACAGCAATAGGCGACTTCGGCAGCAGCGCTGTCGGATGCAGAAGGAGTTGTCTCTTCCTTACGTAACTTATGTGCGCTGTTTAAGTCAAGATGTCTATCCAACTCGCCCAGCAACTCATTTTGGTGCAGAAGAAGACCAGCTGCTTCCTGCTAAAATAAGGATGGCTCTTGAATGAGAGATGTAGCAGAAAGGACGTCGATTAAAAAAACACTTGTATGAAGAACGGCTTTACGACGGCATTGACGAATATTCAGAACACCTTTGGGTGCTTAGGACGACATGGGCAACAACACAGGCCACAGCAAGTTAGGCGATTCGATGCCACCGCCGGTTTCTCGCTGAGCAAAATCTGTAAGGTTGACAAACACGCGAAAAAAATACTGCCGATCGAAAAAGATCCCTCGCCTATTTGGTGAGTGATTCTACAGCCCATGAAAAAGCTAACTTTCCCCTGGCATGTCTGCGTCAGCGCGGCTCCCCGCACAAGCGTGACGTTGTTACCACGGGATGCACATCCAGGGGTTAAAAGGGCATACATTTTCCCCCGTGTGAATACCCCAATAAACACAGTCACATCTGGGACATCTATTTTCCCACGAGACACTTGGCAAAATCAGTCGCTCCAATTTACGGCAATCGACAGATGACAAGATTGGACATATGTCTACGCCTAAAAGTACAGTCTGCGCTGTGGCCCTGAACAAAATCAAAATAAAAAGTCTATATCAAGTCATTTGCGTTTGATTTAAATGATTCGAGTTATCGCATTTATCGCATTCCGTTTATTTCTCCAGCCTTGTACGGCATTCCTCTGGCAAGTGGGCCAAATGCCGCGGTACACACGAGCTCAGGCATCCCAGAGACCGGGGTGCCCCTATCTCCCACTCCAGCGCAGTACCCATTGAGGCTGGTACCGACTGCGCTGAAAAGTTCCCTCCCACGTGGGCACCCCGCGGAGCTCCCTGTTATCAATCGACGATTACTTTTCGACGTGGTCGCACACAACCGACAACAATGAGAGGCTAATCCCCGTGCCGGAGTCCACCCCGTCGGTTCCCGGTGCTGTCAGAACCGTCCACGCCGTGCGAGTTTCCAGCAAAGTTGTTCTTGTGGCCTGGAGGGCTCCCGAGTCCCGGGGGGAAGCTAATCTGCCGTGGCGTATCCCACGGATCTTCTCTTTTCGCGCGATTTCTGCCTCTGTTGTTGTGGGTTCGTCCGCGGGTTCCTCCGCTCCCACCCTCTTGGCGGTCGTTTCGGGGAAAGTGGACAAGATCTGCGTTGACAGCCCTCGTGGTCCCCGTGAGTCCTCGGTGGGGCTCTCCCGTTCGCGGACCGCAATAGACCATTCCGGGGATAGGGGACAGTCCGCTTGACACATTAGGAAGTTTTAGCAAGTCGTTTTTTGGAGCACACGGTTCCGAAATCATGAATGGTGCAGCTGCCCCGTTCCGGGAAGCCGTATATAAATTTGAACGATTTTTAGTGAATCCTAAGACTAGCGCAACCGTTTAAACGATGATGATGATTGAGTTTGACCAGCAGCGCCGTATCGTAGTAAAAATCTGAAACGTTCTGCAGCGTTCAAATCTGTCGCTCGCTTTTGCCGACGCACATTGTTTTAAACAAGACGGATGAGGTAACATTTACCGGTCGAAATTTCAGGAGCTCCGAAGCATGATAGAGTACACTGTGTGCGAAACATCACAATTATTAGGTAATGTGTCTCTATACTATTGAACTTGAACTATCATTCACGTCGTCTGCCATAGACTCAAATAATTTTGTCTGCTCGCGGTCGCTACGGGGGCTCGTTAGCCCGTACCACGAAAAACTAACTTGTTCAACATCTGAGACAAAACAAAAGCTGGCAGGATGGTAACTCGCTTCGCGCCGTGGTAAGTCTAACGCTCTGCTGGGCCAGCGGAGTTGACCGCCATCTTACATTTTTCCACAGAGTTATTACAATAAACGCTAGAGGCTCAGCTGGCGCTAGTGTGCTGTTGTGAATTGAAGCAGACAGCATGCAGTCAGAAATTGACTTCCGGTAATGCATTTCTATGGGAAAAAGCGAGTGCATTTTCTCTCTGCGCTCGATTATAAGAGCAAATATCACGAATAATGTGTACGTACTAGGCACATTGGAACATTTCTCAGTCACGCAGACGAAATAATTGGTCAGTTACAGCATTTTTATTTGAAATTCGCGGCATTAAAAACGGTGTTAAAACCGCTTCCTACGTGTATTTATGTGCACTGTCGGACACTGTTAGCGCGAACACGGCGTCGACGCTTTCCAGCATGGGGGATATACGTGCCAAACGAACGAACGACATGTGGAAAACCAAGAGAGACGGCAAGAACTAAGCAGTAACACTGGTTAAGTAACTCCTTGTGCTTGCAGACGATCAAAATAAGTTGAAAGTCACGTAATATAGTCCGATTTGCAATAAATAAGTACTGCTTTATTCTTTCTGCTCATGAATATGTGCGAAGATGCTTGTTCTGTGTTCAAATCATCACCCGCACGCTCCAAATCTTTGCAAATAGGGGGAAGCCAGAGGACAGGTACGGGATAAAATCTTCCCAACATAGGAAATAATAAGAAAACACACCTTTCGTAGCCCACGTACTTTATTCTTTACGTTTCGAACGTTTTTTTTTTAACCGCTCGTAGAGATGCACGACGGAGTCATTTTCATATAGTGAGAGGAAAGGCATATTAGCAATATATAAGCACCAACGGAATGCTGGCGAACTTTGAACACACTCTACATTCCTTTCGATCGTTATTTTGCTTAGAATCGTCGCTCGTTTCTACATACCTGCCATGGAACGGAGGTTTGGGCCTGAAATATAGCGAAGTTTAACATCGTTCAGTGGTAAAGAAAAAAGGCTGCAACTAAAGCAATTACACTTCCACAATATTAATAAAGGTACATACTACCCGGTACAACCGAAATAACAAATGTTATTAATAGTATTTTCCGGCGACGAGACAAAATTCACGCGCGTTTTCCCATAAGAATACACAGGGAGATTGGAAAAGTAGACTGCATGCTGTCTGCTTCAATTTGCAACCGGAAGTCCCATAGACACTAGCGCCAGCTGAGCCTCTAGCGTTTATTGTAATAACTATGCATTTTTCTTGATTCGTCAATGGTGCCGGCTGCGTTGCGATGACGACTTCAGTGGTCGAAGTGAGAGAAACCAAGGAGATTGGAGGACATGAAGAGGGCATAACGTCTATCGTTAGAAGCCTAGCCATAAAAAAAAAAAATATCGCGAACAAGGAGAATGTAAACATCAACAACATTTTGTAAACACTGAGTGGACCCGAGTTACGCAAATACCTTGTACCAAAGTCAGTTTTGTTTTTTGCGTTGCGTTGCGTTTGGTTTGTGGAGTGTACGTTCTCACGGTCACGAGCAGACGCACGGAGCATTCAGGGTGGCGAAATGAAACCATGTGGCGTTGCGCGTCTCCGTGATACAGCTTTACGCTGTGAGCGGCTGCAAAAATTGCTCTGGTCGTTCTTCCTTGGAAATTTTGTTTCACCGTTAAGGTCTTCGTGAACTACATTCCGAATTTCGCAGTGACCTGAAATAATTAGCGATCCCCGACGCTCACCGAACTGAAAAAGCGACGGGTTTCGTTCATCCCGGCCACCGTCGCGCCATTGACGATCCCATCGAAGAGGATCCGAACCTGCAGAACTCTGCGACTGTGCGCACTTAAAAACAGATTACTAAGACGTGTCGAAGGAAATGTAGAGCCGGGCTCCTTCAGTGACCTACGTTGGTTTCTTCTATTTGATAACCCGACCCACAGGTGAATAAAAGACACACACCAGGACGTTCAGGTGATAGAAATGGCTTTAATTGTTAATTGCAAAAATACATTGGGCGCGAGCACGAGTTGCTCGCGCTGCCAGGTCAGCACGACAGTGCTAGAATGCACAAGAGAAATACAACTAAATTACAACAAAAGTAACCTGACGCGCACGACGCGCATTCGGAGGCCTCAAACTCAGACGTCTCAAACTCAGCTAAGTCGTAACATATACATGAAGTGTAAAATCGAATTACATCGTTTACGCAAATCACGATGTCTTTATACAATCGCACACTAGTTCAACCATGATTTAGGAGCATGTATTTAGTTCATTCGCACATACGTGAGGTCACTCGCAGTCGGCGCTCGATGTTTTTGTTCCCTTGCGATGCGCCCCAACGCGAGCACCAGTCGACGTGCACGAGCAAATTCATCGCGATCATGCTTTGCGCGTGTGTCCAACAGGAAGCCTATCAACAACCTCGCTCCTTTCCCCAAGAACACAACGACGATCGTCGACATTAATCGCCGAGTTTCCAGCAACCGCAATCAGAACCGAACGCCCCGTATACTCGGAATCGTCGAGCACCGCTGTAAACCATCGACAACCGCGAGCATCGTGTGAAGAGTCTCCTCTGGCGAGAAGATTGGTTTTGGTTTCGGTCGGGAAAGGAGGTTAGAAGCTGCGTGATTGACTGTAGAACCCTAAACTACCTCGAGCATCCCGAGATAGGTTAGTTTTGATTTGACACGGGTTAGGAAGAAAGTGTGAAAAAGGAGCGGAAACTTACAAAATCCCTAACGTAAAGGACTAACACTGTCGCCAACCGACACTATTTCGAATTAAGATACAAAAGGGTGCCGATGTGTTCGCGCTCACAGTCTCGCACAGTGTACAAGCTTCTTTGTGAGGTAATAGAGCAGGCCTTTTTTTTTTCAAGGTGGGCTGTGATATTTTTTAACGCTCTGTGTAAGTACCTGAGGCCGGATTCACTAAGAATGTCCTACGATGGACATCTTTGCTAAGAAATTCGTAACACAAGACGTTCTTGAGATCGGCCAGCATTGGAATGCTCGAATAGGCACTTACGAACGAACAAGCTCCGAATAAAAAAGAAAGGAAAGAGAGAAACTTTTTGTGTTTCGAAATGTTCGCAACCGACGAGAACTGCGAGAGCGAAGCGTTGCAATGATGGCGGCAGGACGCGCTTCGCCCGCATTACGTGCAGTTAGTGCACTTCGTTTTTTCGACCGCATTAGGAACATCGCCCACAACGTTGATGCCATCAGAAAGCAAAAAAGCTGGTGCCCAACTTTTCTGAGTCGGAATTGGCCACATTAGTGGACGGATACAAAGCTTACAGGATCGCAATCGACGCGAAGGGAGATGGTCCCCATGACTCCGCCCCTAATTAGCGGGCTTCGATGAAACCACGTAATATTTTTTTGCCATTTCGGGACTATGACGAGACGTCGCTGGCGTGAGAGGAAACAAGAGCTCTCACCAGAAGCGAGGTTGCGCATCTTGTCAGATTTTTCAGTTTGCAGAATAAGTTGTTGGGATATACGTCGTAGCCTGGTCGAGCCTAAGGAGCGCGGAACGTTTGGCCTAAATGCTCAATCGACGAGCGAGCAGATTTTACTCCTTTAAGTTCCTGGTTTTCCTTACTTTGACAATAGTCTTCACTGCGTGAACAAAATTCTGTAGCGGCTAATATCGCTTTGATTGGCATTGTAATACAATCGGTAGGACATTAGCGCCAGTCCTTGGCGTACGCGTTTTTTTCTTCGTCCTTGTCTCGTTCGCGTCAATTAGTTTTCAGTTTGAACCAACTAGCCTAAAGAGTCGTGATGTAATTGATCATTCGCACAAACTGCATCCCGCTTTCACCTAAGCCATTTCATACCAACACCCTTCACAGGGGCGTCGCTCAAGTGCAGCCAGAATGCCAATGGTGGCGGAGTTGGCGACAAATTGCTCAACGATGTGGAGGAGGGGGTCCTTGGGCTCTTAAGCGTGAAGTCGATCACTGGCATCGCAGGGTTTTTCTGGATATGCTGCCTTCGCATTCTGACCAAAACTACCACATAAATGCTAGGTGCCCTCCCAGCGACCGCTTTTTATACTGATTGTTTTTCCTGCCTCCAACAAACACTTAAACTTCCAATTTCCCAGGAACTCTTGAAATATCATGAGCAGCGGGGCCAGGCTCGGTAGAGGTACTTCCCTCAGTTGGCGAGTTCATGATATGTCGCACCGAACTGACATTCAGTAAACAAACCTCTGATTTATTATAATAAATCAGTTTCTAGGCGTTGTTATAACAACGCCTAGAAACTCACATCTAACCCAATTAATAATATAGTTATTTATTGAAGCAATCTCGACGAACCATCTAATTATTCGGTTAAACGGTACACGCCTCTACTATATCTTTACTATTGTGTTTGCATCAGTACATTGTAATTTTTTGTTGAAGGTACCTTTGCAGGACGATACCGGCCTGCTTCAATGGAACTACCATCTGCAAGGTTTGCTGCCTTATAAATATGGTATTCCTTCTATGGTGACTTTTGTATCAATAGCGAAAATTACATTCGACTTCCATTTTATGTGTCAGAAATGGTAGACCTACGATTCCAAGTTGCATCTCTTAACTTTTGCTTGAACTGTTTTTTGTCAGAACACCTTTATCACGGAATCTGTTTGATGAGAATGCGTTCTTGCCTTCCCTACCGAAAAATCCGGTATAACTTTTCGCTATCCGGATTATGGAACCGGAAATCTGTCTGGTTTCTATCTGCACTCTATCTGGAATTTAGGTTTTCAGAAATTATTCCTTTGTCTACAATCTGGATTTCGGGTTTCCAGAAACAAATTTCCGGTTTCATAATCCGGATAGTGAAAATTTATACCGGATTTTTCGGTAGGGTTCCTTCTTGACCTGAGAATAATTCTGAAACCTCTTCCCTGCAGCAACGCCTTCAGGTCGCTGCAGGTAATCATCGGAGAATAAATAAATAGCATTGCACATGGTGGATATTGTTTCAGTACGTAATGAAAGCTATGTATTCTTTTTTTATCCTTCAGCTCCGTCGGCGCTCAACGCGTGTGACCACTGGAAGATGCATGCGAGTTGTTTTGAGTTGTTTGTTGAGCAGCCATGCTTTTTTGTAACAACTTGTGGTCGATCTGTTTATAAGGCAGTTTATTCCGGTCTACTTGTGTTTATATTCAAAGAATCACGATGCCAGCGAATGGGTGCCTCGAGATGACAGCACAGGCTTCACTCCGCACTTCAGGCAGTCACAAATTCAACCAAGGACGTGAGTATAGCTCTACTAGATGTGGTTTGCAACATGCAGCAATACTAATATAACATTGCATCCAAGCCCAGACTTCATCAAATATGCAGCAGTGTCTGACAAGGCGAGTGTTAGTGTGAACATCCAAACAAGTTTTTCTGCCTTGCAAACTTTACTTTAGAAAGGAAAGGACAGCGATCGTCCTGTCTGCTTCGTTTTCACTCGTCCATTTTCACTTGATGTGCATATGTCTTTCAAAAAAAAAAGTACTAGTTCTATCTTTTGCTGTTTAGAGCTCATTGGGTGCTAACAAGAGACATTTTGATTACCCCAAATTCAAGAAGCAGGAGAATGATGCCGAGTGTTGTTGCAATCACTGCAGGTGCTGGTGTCTACAGCAGTAACTATTCCGAAGCAAGTAGCTAAAACGAATGGTACCTTGCATAGGCATTCGTTTACTTTATTTAGACTATTTAAGTTCTGTATTTTATAGAAATAATGCGAGTGCGCGCACCTACTTCCTGATGCTTTGGTGATTTGACAACTGGTCCCTTCTTTCATTAACAACTTGTTTTGTTCATGTATGCATGGTTCCTAAGCTTGATCCTGAACACGTATTTTGCATGTGAATTTCAAAAGAGCATCATGAAAAAATGACTAGGAAATTTTATTCGCAACTTTCACGACTTACAAACGGCGCAATGGTGCCTATCAAAATGGCTGTCATCTGAATGATCGTCATAGAAATCATTACGAGGCTGGGTCTGCGAGGCGCAAGTAAATCTAGGTTTGCTATGTCGGAGCAGCACTGAAGCCTTACTTTATTGTTTACGCCAGGAAGGTGTAAACAAGCACCATTATTGTGAAGCCTATCATCCAGGAGCTAGCGAGCGGATTCGCATGCCGCAGTACCGCCATGGCTGAAAGTTGCTAATCCTAGTTTAATAATGCAAGCAACCATCTCTTTATGCAGTTACAAAGGAGAACTCTAGCCGCGAGATTGTCCGGTCTCATCAAGCTATTTATGAGCACTTGGACAAATTGTAGAACTGCAGTGGAAGTTCGTATATGGCACTTCGTAGATGGCGAAATCCTTTTGAGATATTATTGAAAAGGCAAGTGGTAGAATAAAAATACATTGTTTCGTAAATACACACAATGTTATTTATTTCGGTTACACCCTACGATTTTTTGATGCACGCTTTCATGATGTCTCACTTAGAAACACGTTTTACGAGTGCATTCTTGATTGCGGTGCCAGAGGTTGTGTCTCGGGCGGTGCTCCGTGATTTCCTCTTCCTCGTTCTTGTCGTCAAATTCTGAAACTGCCGAGAATGCTATTTTTAGGAGAGAAGAAAGGCAGTTCAATAATGCTCGCGAAAATGATTTTAAAGACATTGCAAATAACTCAGTAAGCAGGCGGAAGCTCTTTCGGGGGTACGTGTCAACAAGTAATTGTCTTCATGCGTCACGCTACAGGCTCCCATCGAGGCACAGAAACTGAAAGGCCAAAGTCTTGAGATAGCTGAATGCAAAGGTAATGGTTGGTGGTTCTACCGTACCGCTTCGTCTTGGAAATGGCCTGACTAAAGCTACGCTGAAAGTACCGATTCTCTTTTCCGCGATTGCCTTGTGGCTCTTGATCTTTACACACGCTGTCGGGAAGCTTAGGTGATATTGTTTTGATCTCTCGCGGATAGGTTTAAAATTTCTGGAAACCATTTTTTGCGATTTTAGAGATAGTTTCAGGTAACTAGCAAGCATTTTATTAGGTTAAATGTCGCGACTTTGAAGTGTAGTTTCTGTAGCGGCTCTAGCCAAGACCTGCATCTTTTGCAAATTGATATCACGTGGCTCAGTATGAAAAATAGCTGCGGAGCTCACGGCAAGGTGTTGTGAATTATTGAAATTCGAACGGGGCATGGTAATGGGTGGGTCGCGGGTGCTAGACCACCATTCCCGAAGTTGCGCAGACAATCAAAATTCCTGAATCTACGGTATTGCGTGTTTACAAAGAATATCATTTGCGTGTGACCTTCCTTTAATAAATGTAATGCCTGCGTGTCGAAGCACAAAGAGTGCGCCTCTAACAGAGTAGGAATATATATATATATATATATATATATATATATATATATATATATATATATATATATATATATATCAGTGTGTCGAACCGAAAAAAATACGGGTTCGGTTACGGTTACGGTTCAGGTTCAGGTAAATTTATTTTGTTCCGGTTCAGTTCCGGTTCGATTAATTCGATCCGCGAACCGGTTCGGAAATTATAAATGACAAATTGCAACATCAAAATAAATTACAAATAAAATATCTGAAATCAGCACATACGAAACGGGATACATCGTAGTGTAAGGCACAGGGATTTCTAGCAGGAATGGTTTCTTTATGTGCACTCAAAGGTTACCTTACCGACGTTTACGCATTCGGACTTCATCTAATTGGGTCCGACGCAGTAGCTGTAAAATCCGCGACCTCCTTACAAACCTACTTACAAGTAGAACTCGCTAACTATCCCACCACCTCGGCGTGTAAGCAATTGAAGGAACAGTGGGGAGAAAATACAGCTTCCTTTATTTGAACTAGCCTTCGGTAACTCAAATTAGACCCTTAAAGAAGTTTTCATTAAACAAGATACGGAATATGAAAAACACTTCACCGAACGCAACGCCAGAAGGACGTAATAGGATAAATATTAAAATAGAAGAGTTCGCTGTCTCACAAATATGTTAGCTTCTAAGTGCCTATACAAAACCGGATGCATTATTATCAAACTCCACAGCCTTTTCTTTTCTCATTCCGATGGAAGCAAGCTTCAAAAACTCGCGCGTTCTAGAAACGTGTTATGAAATGAGCACACAGCAGCATTGAGGATTTACGAGATTGTAGAAAAATGAAATCCCATGATGCGATTTTTTTTTTGCACAGCCTTCCAATTCTCTTTCTTCCGTGCAAGCCGCGACCAGCGCAATACTGGTTCCTATGTCAAGGTTCATGGATGCAGCGTTTGTCAAGATTCATGGATGCAGCGTTTATATTCCTAAGACTGAGTGGAGAAGAAAAATATGTAAGCGAGGTGTGTGTCAGTTGACGGCACTTAAAAAACAAATGACATTGATAGCACACTCATTGTCAACAGCGCGTGGCCGAACCGTTTTGACATGAGCCGGTAACCGTAATTTGTTTTCCGGTTCAGTTCCGGTTCGGGGTCATTGCGATAACAATATAACGGTTCGGGTTCGGGTTCAGTTCCGGAAAAAATACCGGTTCGGTTCCGTTTACGGTTCGGTTCGGTTCCGGTTCGACACCCTGATATATATATATATATATATATATATATATATATATTCATGTAAGCGAAGAGTTTTTAGGCAAATAACAGGGCCGAAATCGCAGGTAGCTAGACGTAGTCTCTTTCTACCATCTTCTGACGAGGAAAGAAGAATCTGGCACCTCTCGCAGAGCAGATGTTGAACGAGCCCCGTTTAACACCGAATTGGGCTGTCGCTGGCCTAATTAAAGAAAATTTTCGACAATCAATGCACCCACCCTTTAAGGAATATGTCTTTCTCACCGTGTGGTTTCGTGTAAAGTACATTGTCGTGGAGGCCGTGGTTATGCAGAACTGCACAAGCCACAATCAAGCGGAAGCATACGCCACGACTGTATTGTAGTACTCCGCCAAACCTGTTGTAGTAGACCCGAGTCGAGGGACTTACCGCTCATTCACGCTGGAAGCGGATTCGCGTTCGCAAAGCGGTTGCGAACCCGGTTGTATAAATATCCAGTACGATTGCACGCGCACTTGATGTCATCGAGTGCGCGTGCAATTGTACTGGATCTTTACACAACCGCGTTCAAAACCGCTTTGCGAACGTGGATCCTCTTCCAGTGTGAATGAGCGGTTACTGAGGGTTTATTCTAATACAGCATGTCGGAGGGACATGACCAGCTGCCAGGATTCCAGCTCGCCGAGAAGTTGAATTCATGAGCACCCGTGTCCGAGCTCGGGTTTTGTGCTGACCAAGACAACAATAGTCTTTTGCAGTCACCACATTTCCTTTCCTCATAGGAAGGCTTCTAACGGTCCGGCTTGAGGCGGCTGCGGGTCGGATATCTCCTACTGGAGTCTGGCTGCAGTGGCGACCCCGAAGAAACTTGTGGTCTCCTGCTGAATCTAAACCTGAGAAGGCCCTGGCACATCCATTGGGAAGACGGAAATGTCGGGATCGTCATATGTCAGCCTTGGTTATAGGTGATCTGCATGGACCCGACGGGTTTTGTGATCTTCATCTGGAACTTCGTAGATGACGTTGCCAATTGGTTTTGTTCTAGAAAGGTGTCTACATTTATTCCTGCGGCGTTCTGAAAGGCTGTGGTTTCTTGCTTTTCAGTGGTAGAGCGGCGAATGGCCATAAGGTTTGTGTGCGGAATCGAATAATACATGTTTTGAATATCTATTGAAAATCCAGATGTGACACCGGCTCCACTTTCTTGAAGATATGTCCCGCAATACAGGAACTAATTAGCAAAGATCTTAATTTATGCGTTTCCGACAAGGAAGGCGGGTTTGTTGTCCTAAATTCAGCCACATACAGAGAGAAAGCCTCTGCCGCTATGGCAAAGAACGTCATTGACGTGGACGCAAAAAGGAACACTAAAGCTAAATAAGCAGTTTTAAGCTCCTTGATAATAACAACCTGAACAGTTTCAGCACAAAAATAAGAAAAACAAAGAAAGGACAACTGCAGGTTTTTTCGCTGTGAAAACCCACAAAAAGGGCATACCGTTTCGGGCCATTGTGTCGGAAAAAGAAACCTGGAAAATCCATCTTTCGACATTCCTATCCAATCGCCTATCCTTGATACAATCGGATGATCCATACAAAATCAAGAATTCGGAACAATTAATGACATATCTTCAAGAAAATGAAGCCGGTGTCACATCTGGATTTTCAACAGATATTCAAGACATGTAGTATTCGATTCTGAACACAAACCTTTTGGCAATTCTCCGCTCTACAATTGAGAAGCAAGGAACCACAGCTTTTCAGAATGCCGCAGGAATAAATGTAGACACCTTTTAAAACTATTTGGTGTATATCTAAACGCAACTGTCGTAATATATCAAGACCAACCAATGGTGCAAAAAAGCGGAGTATGTATTGGGTCTCGGGTGGCGCCGCGGCCCATGTGATTTGGACCTAGCGGCATGCGGCAAGATCATCGAAAACAACCTGAAACATACAAGCGTCAAGGCGATTTTCCGATACGTGGACGACTTCCTAATACTAAGTGCCACGGAGGTAGATGAACAGATAAACGGATCAAGAAATACAGTTCTTGGATGCTTCCAAGAAAGTTGCCCTGACTTGATTTTCACTTGTGAATCACCTGTCGACAAAAGTATAAAAATTCTAGACCTCACTCTAACTTTCAATCAAGGACACCTGTGCTGGAGGTACGAATCCCGGTCAGAAAAAGGATTTCTGCCGTTTTCATCTGGACACTCAAGAACCACCAAGAGAAGAGTCACGAGCACGGCTCTAATGTCTGCCCTACATAAGTCACGTAAACATCAAATAGGGCAAAGTTAAAAAAAAAAAACAGATGTCCGGCCTACGAGATTCGGGTTATCCAACTAGCCTCATGGTACCAGTCTGTGAAAACATCTGCAAAAACTTGAGACGTACAAGACAGGAGAAAAAAAAAACGCAGACAAAACTTGATGGAAGATCGTGGTGCTACCTTACATTCATGAGATTAAGCACAAATTGAAAAAGATTACTGCTAGAAATGACGTTCAAGCACTATGCTCCGCGCCCAACAAAGCCTACTCTATGTGCAGTGAAATGAACCGAAGAAGATAGAAAAAAGTCCTGCAACACGGCCCACAGAACACGGTATCTCCCATACACAAGGGGAGTGATGTAGCACATTCCCCTTTCTTGCGGGAAATGCTACACCCGCCAAACGGGTCAATCTATCAACGGCAGAGCCCGCGAGCATGCAGCGTGGGACATCTGGCAGCTCATTGAAGGACATGCTAGTGCAGTGTATCTTTTAATAGCACCACCATTCTTGCCAGAAACAACAATCCTCATGCACGCGAAATGCTTGAGGCGCTCGCTATCAAGGAGCACGCGAAAGATTGCGTCAGCACGCCATCAATGACTGTTCACAAAAAAAGAAAGAGTTTTAGTAGATCCTGTTTTCGGGTCACCCTATTTGTAGCGGGAGCTCGCGCTGCCACTTCGATGCGTGCTTTGAAGCGCGCCACCGTAGAGGTAGCGGGCCTTTGGAAACGATCTACTAAAACTCTCTAATACCTACGAAATGTCACGCACCAAACAAGAACAGCACGATCTTGTGGCGAGTTAGTTTAGAAAACAATATTTTTTTAGGCAATTTTGTGTAAATGGTTCGAATATTTTGTATAAGGGTAAATTTCGGTAGTGTTCTTTATTAGTGGAATAGGGTAATTTATATAATAGCTTTATCGTGCTCTCCTTGATACTCTAAAGGACGGAGCAAGCGCACAAGGAAGAAGTTTACACTAAAACATCGTTTGTAGTCAGCTGTGTGTCCTACCCTGTTTTTTTCTTTTTTTTGTGTTCTAGTTTAATTCTAAAGTTCAAGCTGATATATTTACATATATGACGAATCGTAACAGTGCCACAAATCTTGTCGCCGCGCTGTGCAACGTGGCATAACCGCGATGCTTCCTGTGAATTTGAGGAAGGGTCTATTAAACAGAGGCTTTCATCTGTGTGTGAACTTGACGAAATCGGAAGGTTTTCACGAAATACTTTAAACGCCATCGCGTTCAACCACTCCACAATGTTGGTGAGGCTACGAAGGGCTCAACGACACGAGATGAGCAAGAAGAGTGTCTCGCAGCGCGTGGTTTAGAGCTTTAAGTCGCGCAACAAAGGCACGAACGCCCAAGGAATTAATGTCACGAACCTCTACTTCAAAAGTAAGATGAAAACTATGTTGTTAACGGCTAGCGGTGATTGGTGACCGGGCGACGACACAGCGCACCTCACTCGAAAGACGATGGAAAAGTTTAGGAGTTTTATTCATTACGCACACCACAGCGCACTATTGCAAACAACATGTACTACTTACACACGAAAAATAAAGCAAAATGCGAACAAACCGCGCCCTTTGTTTGGATTTTGCTTTATTTTTCGTGTGTAAGGAGTGAGTGTTGTTGGGAATAGTGCGCTGTAGTGTGTGTAAAAATGAGCAACCAACTCGCCCAAGCTGCTACGTTAACGAGTTTCATTCGTTTCATTTCTTAACAAAAACTTGAGCACGCAAAAATTGATGCAATATTCGTAATTTTATAAATTACATAAACAAATTCCTTCAATTAATTGACCGAAGATCGAAAATCGTTGCGGCGCCACTTTAATGTTCGTAATTATTAAAAAAAATCCATATAAGTCGCACCGCTAAATAAACAGCACCGACCAAAGTATAAAATAAATGCGACTTAGACATTTAAAATACGTTAATCCCACCATCGGCAAGCTTGAAAAAAGACCGGCCATAAATAGCCACTGCAATTCACTCACCTCACTTTTCGCGTGCACAAATATACTAAAATGTTTTTTTTTTTTTTTTTTTTTTTTTTTTTTAACTAGAAAATGGCTTATGCTGCCAGACACTCTCGTTCAGTCTTATGATTTTTATCTTTGTATTCGGTTCACTTCCCTATGCGTATGTAACGTTGTTCTTTTCTCGAGGCGTGCTGGAAACCGCTAACGTATTTTTTGTTGTTGTTGTTGTTGTTGCCGCTTCTGTTGTGTTGCGTGTATCCATGCTCACAATGAAATAGTTAAAGCGCCGCGCTGTCGCAGGCTACAGTGCAGAGTTGGACAGAAATACTCAAAATGTTTTTGGAAATACAAATAGTGGGATTCATTAAAATGGTAGCTAAAGTACTAATAGTACTGAAATCTACCTGCAGAAGTAACGCGATACGTGTCGTTCTAAATAGAGGCCAAAAGTCTTTGGAAATACAAATACAGGAATACATTTTAGGGAGGGCAGAAATACAGATACTGCAATACATTTTTGAAATTTCTTTGAGACGCCAACTAAGATAAAACTTGAAGTCTGAAGTGGAAGCTTTTCATTCCGAAATTGTTTTCCCGTAGTTGGCACTTTGCCTTGAAGGTAAAGGTTTCGGACGACGAGGACTCTTCAATGGGCTCGAAAAAATTTTTCATCAAGGACTGACTGTGGTTTTTTCCCTGATATCCTGTCTCTCTGATGAGGGATGCGAAAAGACTTCTACCTCTAAGTGAATTCCATGTCACCCTAAATCCCATCAAAACGTAACCACGCCCCCGTCCAATAAGGACGACCCTGTCAAGAGTGATCACATGACGTTAGAGTGGAATGAACTGGTATTCTTTATCTGTAGGTGTGGCTTTGAACCTGAAACTCTACCACGCTGCTGTATGAAAGGACAATACGTACTTTCGTTGTAGGTTACCTCGTTGAAGATCATGCAGGCAGTGTCATTTGGAATTTTTAAGAATAGCGGACAACTTGAAGAATCCTGGAACACATGTCTGATCTTCTGTTACGGTTGAAAATACAACACAGTGGTATCCCTGTTGTGAAGGTCCTTCCTGCCGAACCTCCGCCACCGACGCATGGATTGCAGTCAAGTTTCGCCTATAGCATCATCCAAACAGAGGCCTCGTGAATTGCGACCTAATATTGCCGGCACAGTTGCGAGCTAAGGCAAGAGACACGGTTAGCAGTGGGCATTGGATGCAAGCAAACAATGACTCAAGAAATCCCTACCTAAGAACCTGCGGCAGAAGATGCTCTGACTCCACTTCTGGCACGCCACCTGGTTTAATTCCTCAACTACGCAACACTTCTCAGAAGAGAGAAGTGGACGCATAAAAAAATAGTTTGGAGAATCGGAAGGAACCTTGGTCAGCATAGTAACAATGCCCCAGCATAAAAAAATAAGAAAAAATCGTTTGTACTTTTCTTTTTTTTTTTTGGGGGGGGGGGGGGGGAGGGGGTGGGTGGACTATTTCTCAAGAAATGTAACGAAATACATTTCATCCTGATTGTATTGCGATACAAAGAAACTTCCAAAATGTATTTCGATACAGGAATACAAATATATACTGGTGAAAAAAATGTATCGCGATACAGAAATACAGATACGAAATGTATTTCTGAAATACTATCGCGACACATTTGTATCGCGATACTGTCCAACCTGCTACCGTGGGACTTGCGAGCGCTAAAAAAACGTGTTTCCAAGGTGCCACACGAGTTTCCGACAGCAATTTTGTACGCCGACGCTATGCTAGAACTGCATATTAGAGAGTTTTCGTAGACAGCGTTTTCCCCTGCGCTAAGCCCTCCGCATCGAAGAAGCCGTTGCAGCGCCTGCGCGCCAGTTGCCTTGACTGTAGAGTTCTGGGCATCGTAGAGGGTTGCGGAGACTGTTGCGGGACGGTGAAAACCATCTATGAAAACTCCCTATTGTTAGGGATACCGTGACTGTGGGTCCGCAGTGGTAAATAAATTATAAAAATAACACCTGGTACGCGGCACTTGGGGCGACTTGGCAGCCACGGAATGCCGTGGCCCCTCAGTCCCCGTCGCGTGCCCCGACCGCCAGACGCACGTGCCCGCGTATACCATCTCGACCCCCTTCTTCGCTACAAGCTGACATGGCAGCGCAAGCTGCCTGCTCGTTGAACCACTCACACATCTACATTTCGTCACGTGATCAAGTTCCTGCTCATATCCACGCGCAGAGAGGAGGGCCAGGTGATACAAGGGGATGGCTCATTGGCTCGGGGATTACGTAGCTGCCACCGTGTCCCTTCGGCTGAGGGGATGCCGAAGTTTAAGTAAACGGGGCTTCGTTCGGCGTCGGTGGTGAATCGCCGGCGTCGGCGTGAACCCCCGGAGGAGCGTGCATCAACGTCGCCCCGCATCTTGAGTCCATTAGGACGTGGTCCCTGCTCAAACAAACACACGCCACGTCTTGAGGCAGTCCACGCGCCGCCCGGAGCCCGAAAGGGGCGCCGCTGCGCCCGGGCCATCGCATAAACGTGTCGTCTGCTCCGGACTCCGGCCCGGCCCCTCTTGGGCTTCCTGTGGCAGCGGTCCTTCTTCCCCGGGCACGCCGCCGATGGTGTTTTGCCGCGACGGCAGGTTGAGTCGAAGTCTTTTTATAGCGGTTCTGTTTCCATGTTGGCTGTGTTTGGACAGCGCATGACACCCAGACCGGAACGAGTGGCGGGAACATTGGTATTAATGAGAATAGGGTACCGCCTCTCATCAGAAAATAAAGGTAACCTGGCTAGGAGCCCGATCTTTGGCGTGTTTCGATACCTGCTGACCGATGATCTAAATAAAACGAGTGAACGATGAAGTTAATTTGATATATTAAAGAGAAAGGACTCAGGCAAGCTCGTAAACTCTCTTTAAAATAAACCCGAGACTATAGGAAAAGTAAAACAAACGGTCCAGCACAGACAATGTCTCAAACAATGGGGTTTTGGCAATATATTTTATTTCCTTTAAGATTGTTTGGAGTAAAACTTTGATGCGTGCATTGTATATATTCGCGTCTAGTTTTTGCTATGGGGGCTAGATTGCCCACTTATAACCGATGGTATCTTACTAATGAGCTTGAAATATTACGATTTTTATAATTCATATAAACATGCTGCATGTTCTTTTACGGGCACGGAGCTTCAAGGAGCTAGAGAGGTTTTGGGTAAAGTTTTTCAAGGACTGTTTTCTGTCTTTTTTTAAGCTACATCTATTTTTACTAGATGAAACGATGCATAGCATATCGATTCATTTCCCGGTTTGGCGACACTTCACTCTTGCAATGGGTGACATTATGTTACTTTACGTTGATCGTTCAATACCCTGGACTGCTCTCTACGAGCTTGCAAGAGTGATCCTGCTCCGACATAATCTCTGGGTTTCACGTGACTCCTGGCATCTTGTCAGAGCTAACCTTTTTGCACGTTCGGTGTTGCGTCAGAATCATTTCAGACCAAAGAAGCGTAGCTATAAGCTTGGGAAACTTTTTTACTTCACCGATCTCGCTTCGCTGATGTTAGGCTCTTCACCAACCTGAATACACGGCAGCCCTTTTTCTGCAGTTTTCACCACTGAAACATCAATAAGAGTATAAATAATAATGTTTGAGAATGTTGAACTTCTGTTTATTTATACATCACACCAACAGCTGCTAACTAGAAATTAAAGTTCGCCTTAAAAATAGTTTGTATGTTCCTATTCGCAGTTATTTTCTGAGTGGACTTATATGTTTATGCAAGTAATATCAAGAGTTCTCGCCCGATAAATTGTGATACTTTTTACATCTTAAAGCTTTACCAAAATTTTAAAAAAGTTGATAAAAATGCACCCATATTTCATAAAAAAAAACAATATAACCACTTTTTTAGTCCAACCGTTACGCTAGCATTGTATGGGGGAGAATTATTGTGCCTAAAACGAACCATTAAAACGAATATACATTTTGCGCTGATCCTTAAAAAAATCTCACTACCCATTCACTAAATTTCTCGTTCTTGGACCTTCTTACAGGCGGCCTGAAATTGAAATAACTGTAAATGTCACGCAATTGAAATAACTGATAGTCGACATGAGTGCGCGCAGGAGCAATAATTTCCGTGCCGTTTATTTGCTCGTTTAGTTTACTATTTACCGAACGTGGTGTCTACAAGTTTGAAAAAGAGAGGGAGATTTTTGGCTGAATTCAAATCATTGCTGCCCTTCCACAATAGAATATAAACTCGCCTCCCTTAATGTCAGTCTAAATTCAGATGTCTAAATATTCCCTACGACTAATGCGATTTCACATCATACGCACCGATTGAAAATTACGATAGGCGCCCAAGTTTCAAGGAATCACCTTTTATGTTTGCTGGCTTTCGAAATCGAACGACTTAAAATGAAGGCCCAAGCCTTCTGCCGCTCGGCAAAGCCCTCTTGTTCGACCGCAAGACACAACCACCGACAGCGCGTATCTGGGTTCCCGCGCGGGGCTGTGCGCGCGGCAATCAAGCAATGCCAGCTGCCGATAAAGATCACTCCCGCGGTCGCGGCACGGTCCCACGTCTAGGGCTTACTCTCAAGTCGCCGCTTCCCGCGTGCTCTTTCCGCGAGCGGGATGATCCGTCACCGAGACGGATTAGGACGACCCGAGGCTTATCGTTGCCGCCGCGGGACCAGCGTAGAGTTGAACCGCACACTAGGGCTTGCACAGCAGCGGCGGTCGCAGGACGGATGTGCGATGTTTGGGTCACTATACGGGGCGTCTTTCTTCTGCCTGCGGGCGATTGTGTTGTCAAAAACGATGGAGGATGGCCGCGCTGCGTTGTTCGTCTGCGTGCCCCCCGTGTCATCGCGTGCTCTCCCTTACTTGCATGGGAGTCGCATCTACGCGACATCGACATGGCGTAGAGCCCTCCCGGACAAAACCGGTTTTTACTTTCTTATGTGAGTGGCCAGTTTAGAGATAAGCCAGAAAACAGACGACTGTCGCGTGTGTGTGCAGGAGTCTCGTCCACGATTAGTGTAACCGAGGAAACCTAATTTCGGTTTTAAATATCCTGGTTTAGTAATATTTCGAGATACGGTTTCGTGCCTCTTCTTGTTTTGGTTCATGTTGATAGGTGGAAGTGAGATAAAAAAAAAATAGGTAAGCTGTTTTGAGGCTTTTACAACGGAGCAGTTAAGGGCTAGTTTCCCCAGGATCGTGTCCTCGCAAAGAAATGTCGAGACGAAACTCTGGTTGC
The DNA here is from genome assembly GCF_016920785.2 of Ixodes scapularis. Lineage (NCBI taxonomy): Eukaryota > Metazoa > Arthropoda > Arachnida > Ixodida > Ixodidae > Ixodes > Ixodes scapularis. Next base: position 237,175,713 of record NW_024609835.1, on the reverse strand, counting down.
CGCTGTCGCTCATACATGGCAATAGCTGTCCGGGGTGTTGTGTTTCACGGTTTTCCGCTTGCCGCCACCGCCCACAGAGGGCGCAACCTTTCAAGCCTTTCCACTCTGGCTTGCCGACTTGCGGCCGGCCATTACTTTATTCCCACCATAGTACAGCTTCGCTGGTCTTCCTTCCTCACCAAAGTAGAAAGGCTAAAATTTTTTTTTGATATTATTATTCTCGTTTACAAATTGGGGGAGGGGTTGCGCTTTGCAAGAAGTGAGTTCGAGCTTTGGCTTCATATAGTTCTCACGTGACGTCACTTCCTCGACTCCCACCTGCCGGCCGCCATTGCCAGGTACTGAGTAGCAGACGCGGACGCTGCTGCCGCCGCATGTGCACCGCTGAACGACTGGACGACGTTGGTGCGCATGCCCGTGCGGCTCAATGGCGAAAGCCAATGGCCAGGAGTTCTGTACCTCGTACTTCGAGGAGCGTGTGGGCCCTACACGGGCTCGCTATGAGGCGAAGTTTAATATGTGCGACGGCGTCGATCCCTACAGCCTACGCGTGGTAACGAATACGGCATCAGATGCAGACTTGCCTCCAGCCACTACGCACGTGGACATTATTAACTATCTGGTTTTATCGACAAGCTTCGTTTCCCTACTACAGATGAAGGCCTCAAGTCCTTAGAGCAACAAAATGGTACGTTGGAACAGTTGGTTCATTATGGGAAAAGTGTAAAGTGACGTGGGGTGTTTTGAAGTGTATATAAGACTATGTTTTTCCAGAAATAAAACTTCAGTTGCGAGTGCGCCTTGTGTTGTCGTTTTCTTACTTTGTCCTAGTCTTTCGGCGCTCGTCTTTTCCCAAGTGCTTAGAGGCCCACGATTACTGAACAAGCGGATAGGTGACGAGCCTCGCGGCGATGTGGACACCATACAAGCAGATCGTCGTTCTGAGCGAGGTAAGACGATCATTGTTCCTTAACCTGCCTCCGCATGTGCGTTTAAAAAAAAATGGGTTGTGTGCAGACTTGTACATAGTTCAATTACTCTACTCGAGTTACTGTAGTTAACTACTTTTCTGAGTACTGTAGTAACTTGCAATTACAATTTTATTTCGGTAATTAGTAGTTTACTTTAACTACTTTTTTGAGTAACTTCTACTCAAATTCCAAATTACTTTCGAAATTTAGTTGTTGCTGTGCCTATCAACAAATATTCCTGCACAAAGGAGATAAGATGTTGGAACATCAGCTGATATTTGCAAAGCATGTGGCGTAAGAAAGGGGGGGGGGGGTGGGGGGGGAAGAAAAGGGGTTGGAGAGTCCGAAACCCCCTAAAATTTTAACGAGCCCCCCTCCCCCCCCCCCTCCCTTTCTGCAACAACACTGCTACGAAGCGCGGGCAGCGAACAGGCACGACGCAAGAGAGGCCGAGTAACTACGGGTTTAGCGTCGAAGACTGGTGTTTTTTTTGTTTTTTCCAAGGAGACTTGACTCATTCGAAGAAAAAGCTGGTTCCCACTTCTCCCCAACATGAAAACTCTCGCCCAGTACATAAGGTGCACACACTGGATCCTTACTCAAAGGAGGCAACAAAATGCAGCACCTGCCCTGAACCTCATCTGGTGCTCCGTAACTTGTGCTATTCTCGAAGATTAGTGTGATAAAGGGCAACGCAAAGGGAACCTTTTTGCGTTGATTTTCGTTTCGAAACATAGACGATGCAGATTTTCAAAGATTGGAAGATCGTTCGAGAGACCTTATTAACTCCCCCAATTTTTTTCCTATAAAAATAATACACAAGCGGTGTTAAAAAGTACTTTAAGTACATGGTACTTAAATTACTACTGTTTAGAAACCTTGTACTTCACTAGAAGTACATTTTCTAAACATGCACTTGTACTTTTCGAGGAAAGTAAAACTCCCGACTTCAATGTACATTCCGAGGATTTGAAAACAAGAAAATGGCGTATCGTCGTGTGAAAACGCGCTCTTTCAAGACGTCATCTGGTCATCTCTCTGAATGACGAAATGGCGGCTAAAAGACCGGCACAAATAAGTGCCTTATAAGGTGATTGTGTTAAATAGTTCGTCAGCGAGAGTAAAATAACTTCTTTGTGGCGACTTGACTTTACACAATATTCGCTGCCATTTCTGTAAAAAACTGATGCACCATATATTACCTCCGGAGCAATGCGTACCAGTTAAAAAAACACTATAAAGGGAATGAAATGACATCATAAAAGATTCTGTTAAAAGTACGAACACTTTACCTTGAAATATATTGTATTTATAGTAGGTTACTTCAAGTACACTACACCCGGTGTACTTACTACTTTACTTGAAATACATAACCTTTAATTCACTTTGTACTTTAGTTCAAGTACTTCATAGATGTACACTACGCAACACTGTAAACAAGCGAACGCAGTCTAAAAATCAAGCTCAGGCAGTGCTATATCTTAAAGTATAAATGACTCATTTGCAGTCCATCATTGACCAAACAAACAAGAAAGTACAAAACAATTAGGCACGCAGAAGCAGAACCAGCTATTAAAGCATTTCTTTGAAAAAAACATTCCGATTCATATTTGGCTAGCACAATTTGGCTAACGGATCAAAACCTACATACTTTTTTTTTACCGTGACAAAATACATAAAAGTAACTTCAAAGTAACTTCAAAAGTAATTCGCTACTTGTTTACGGTAATTAGTAATTTACTCAATTACTTTCTATTTGAGCAATTTCTACTCTACTCAAATTACTTTTGAGGTCAATACTCAGTAACTTATCTTAATTACTTTTTTTGAGTAGCTTTTACATGTCTGGTTGTATGTATGTTTATACAGCCTAGAACGTGGTCTGCCTCAACCAGCGACGAGTAGATGTAGATGACAAATTTGGCCAGTGCAGTACAACCGCTAACCTGGGGTCTTTAACGTGCACTACGCAGTAGAGATACACGACCGCACGCCGGTACGATGCTCATCCAGATCGAAACGGGCGGGGGCGGGGATTGAACCCAGGATACCTGCAGCGCGAGCTTTCGCTCGTGCACGTGCTCGGAGCTGGTGTGCGCTAGCCCACTCGGCCACCGAGTGGGCTAGCGTGTAAAAGCCGCACATTAAAAGAGTGCTGAAAGATGACGCATTCTTTGACAGTGTCATTCCAACCGCAATAGACGTTTTCAGATGTGCAGTATTGCCCGAATTGTTTTCACAGTACTTCACAAAGAAAATGCACTCGGAAGTCGAAAGCGAGCGTGAACAGCTTTTGCTACTGTCAGGGACCCGAGGAGGGAGAGATGCTTGCGTGCGATGGCCAACACTGCAAATACGGTTGGTTTCATTACAGTTGCCTAGGCATAAAACGTGCTCCAAAACAAAGCAAGTGGTTTTGCCAAGATTGCGTTGCTGCAAACAGCAGTCGACAGTGAATTTTCTATTCTGCCGAGAGAACAGCAGTCTTTGTACATTTATTGGAGGACGTTCGGTGAAGTCCAACCCTTGATTGACCTGGGTGCCCTCTTGTTGATAAAATCATATTACAGTATCCACATCCATGACAACATTGTTTCCTTTCAAAACAAAGAATCACCAATTTTAATCTGTCAGATGAAAGCATTTACAAAAGCATTACCAAAGACCAAAGACAGTAGAATGCGCCATTGTTTCGTAGAAAAACCAAATGAACCACACGAAAAAATTAAGAAAACTGCACGAGCCCCGAACTCGTGGTCGGACACAAACAAACAACCCTGCGTCAGCAACAGATTGACAAATCGACAGTACGTAAATTGGGTGCGAGTGTTTCTGACCGGGAAAAAGTGACAGAATGCTGACCCAAGCTATTACTTAGCTTCGTCTTTTTTCCGTGTTAGCATGCTGCTGTCATTTGATATGCAAACGAAGGATACCAACGCGCAAGAAAACCTTCATGTGGGCATTTTGGGATTTTCAGATACCACAAACGGACAAAGGTTTGTAAGAGCACAACAGACTGTCACAATTTTGTCATTTTGTCAAGAGGCGTTAAGGGGTCGTCTGGTCTACAGGTGACAAACTCAATTGGCTGAACAGCTTTCATGATGATGTGCTTGTTACAAACTAAGCCAATAACCCTTTCAACATGAATTCGAACATTTGCAAGTTTTCGAGCACTTTCAATTTCTAGGGCTGACAGTTGCTTTGAGCCTTTAGTGAAGGCAGGAATATGCAGCTTTGCACAGTAGAGGCTCAGAGTATCGGCAATATCAAATCCCTTGTCGGCCAGAACCACATCCCGTTGGGATAGGAGGTCAGGAAGGCCACAGTTTTGTGTTATGTGTTTATCGCTCGTACTTCCGCCCCAGCCTTCCGATATGTAAGTTGAAACACCGTGAGGAGATATTCCAATTAAAATTTCCCTATGTTACTGTTTTTGCACTGGGACCATATCTCGCTTCTTGTAAGTAAAGAGGATGGTCGTTCTATTTTTATCTCAAAGCAGTCAATGATGACTGCTACCACTGGCCCGAAGAAGTCAAAGAATGCCTGCGGCATCGTGCTTTGTACTTCTATCCTAGACAGCCACACAATTAGGGACTTTAGTCTCCAGAATGCGGCGTGCGGACACTTTTCGAAGATTCTGCTTACCGTTGAATCCGAAACGCCAAACCTGTAAGCACGATCTTGCACAAAAAAGTTCCATTTGAGCTTCAATAAAAACACGAGGAATTCCTGGGATTTCTCAAGCCATTTTGTGCAGTGTGTTTGAGCACAGACTCCACAATCTGAAAGACTGCAAATAGAGCTAAAAAGCTACCGAGCCCTGTATAAAAAAATACCTTTTGCGTCGTCTTCACGAAGCGATGCCTCTGTCACTACCAGCTGTTGCTTTTATTTATTTATTTGTTTTACTTATTAAACACTGCAGACCACACGTGGTCCAAGCAGGATGGGAAAGGTACAAACTCAAGAACCCATACAAAAAATAAACACAACAAAACAAGAAATAAGCCATACAAATCGGCAGAAAATATGAAAGAGGTGGTAGGATGCAGCAAAACAAGTAGCTAGCCAAGAAGCACAATACCGAAGCATTTAAGCACTAAATATAAAAACACCAAAACACATCGAAATACAAAAAACACCACTGCAATAACTGTTCTAATGAAGAAGCAAAATCCGAAGATGAAATAACCGAACAAGGAAGAGAATTTTTTTCTTCAATTGTACGAAGAAAAAACGAAAATTTAAACCCGGTTAGTGCGTGCAAAGTATGGTGCTAAGGAATGTTCATGATGGTGCCTAGTTCGTCTTATAGAAAGCGGCTTTAAGTAGTAATCTGGATACAAGGACAGTTTTTATATAAAAAAAGAGTGCAGAAACTTCAAACCCGCTATCCTTCAACGGTGCTATAAAGCTCGTATTTTGTTGGCTTGCATCAAAAGCGAGGGCGAATCAGTTCTCTTAAATTTTCCGTATACAAACCTTGCAGCACGTCTTTGAACTCGTTCGAATATTTCAGGATTAGATTTCGTATCAGGGTCCCAAGTGATACTACCATATTCTAGTTTAGACGGTAACGAGTGAATTGTAAGCCAGTAATTTCACATTTAGAGTAGCGTATTTCAGCTTATGCCTCAAAAACCCAACCTCTTGATGGCTGCCGAGGATGTATTCTTATATGGGTCGTCCAATTGAAGTTCTTATTTATGGTCACTCCGAGGACTTGCAGTCATCAACCTGAGAGATGGGAATGTTATTTAGTCTGTATTGGAAGTTGAATGGATTTTTTGATTTGTAATTTCCAGATAAACAGTTTTTTTTTAAATTTAACTTCATGTCCCACATTCAGCACCAACTTTGAATGTCATTGAGGCTTGCGCTCATTAATTGTTGCTCGTCAGGCGAAGATGTTTTTTAAACAACACGCAATCATCTGCAAATAAACGTATGTTCACAGACGGGTGTGGAGCGGAAACTATGTCGTTTATATAAATTAAAAACAGCAAAGGACCAAGAACACTCCCCTGCGGTACTCCAGATGTTACATGTAATATCTCTGAGCAGCTACTGTTGATTTCCACAAATTGTTTACGACGCTGTAAATAAGAACATACTTCTCTAACAATAAAGGGATGAAGACCTACACGTTCAAGTTTGCTAACTAGCTTTCCGCGGGGAGCCAAGTCGAAGGCGTTGCTAAAGTCAAGACGAATAAAATCAACTTGGCCTGATCTGTCTAGAATTAATGCAAATTGATGAATCATGGAAACAAGCTGGGTAACAGTAGAGAATCCTTTTCTAAATCCGGGCTGATGAGGCGAGAGTGTGTTATTTGCGTTCAGGAACTCTGTAATTTGGTTAGCGATGATATGTTCTAGTAGTTTACAGGATGTGCATGTCAGAGAAATAGGCCGGTAGTTGCCTGACGCAAGTCAGTCACCCTTTTTGAACACAGGCACTACTGGCGCCGTTAACCAATCATTTGGCAGAGTGCCCGAGGAAAAGGAAACACGATAAATAACTGTTAGAAAACGTACCAGCATTTCAGCATACCGATGCAGAAAACGCGTTGGGAATCTTATCAGGACCACAAGCGGTTTTTGCTTTTAAATTTAACAACATCGAAAGTACTACCGCGTAAGATACGAAATCGGCGTTCATGAAGGATGGCGCGCTTTCGACACGGTTGATAACGTCGTGATTAAAAAAAAAACAAAAAAAAAACGACTGAAAGTAGACGCTGAAGTGCTGTGAGATTTCACTCTCGTCAGTAACCAATGCGTCATTTACCTTGATTTGATCGACCGGCTTTTTCTACCACGAAGATAATCCCAATATTTCTGGACATCATTGGTTATGAAGCTTGTTAGTGTACTGGAAAAGTAAAATTCTTTGGCGGTGTTGAACTTGGGTGGAAAGTTCGTTAATCAGTTCTTGAATAAACTCTTGACTACTGTTTTTTTCCTTTCTTTAGTCGCTTAATTCTACGCTTAAGACGAATAACTCCCCGGTTAATCCAAGGATTTGTTTTACCAATGCGGTTGCGCTTAGTTGGAACAAAGTTATCCAGGCAATAAGTATTGACTTAAACTTGTTCCAAGGGACATTTACATCATACTCTTGAAAGTCGTCCAAACAGAACTCTAGATAATCTAGAACACTTTCATCATTAGCACGCGAAAAGTTTTGAACAGTGATAAAAGTACATTTATTTTTCTGACTGTTTGATTAGAGAGCAACTAAAAGACACTAGTTTATGATCAGAGACCTTGTTCAATTGTTACCTCGTAGTCACTTATGCAACGACTGATAAATAAAACATCTAAAATTGAGCAACTGGAACCTTGCTCACCTGTCACATTATTTACCACTTGAACTAAGTCATTAGTGAATATAATATCAAAAACAAGCTCAGCATTTTGGCAATATTTAGTAGATAAATGTGACCAGTCAATGTTTGGGAGATTGAAATCACCAACTACAAGAAACCTAGAGTTACGGTAAGCAGACAGGTGGTTGTATAGTTTACACAAAAAATCAAGGGGGGTAATTCGGAGGCATGTGCACAGCGTATAAAATAAGTGTTTTCCTAACAGTTCACTTTCAAACATAAACTCTCGTGATCATCAATTTGGTTCAAAAGCACTGCATCAATGCCATTCTTAAGATAACCGCCACACCACCCCCACGGGAAAGACGGTCTCTGCGGAACATTTTGAAGGGATCGGATATGACGCTGTCGTCGCTAATGCCGTCATGAAGCCAGGTTTCAGCAATAACTGCAATATGGGGATCTTCGGTGAGTAATAAAAGTTAAAGCTGCTCCACTTTGTTTACTATACTTTGGGCATTTAAATTCAGAAGCCGTAACTGCTTTTTTACAACACTCGCTTCTTGTCATTCAACGGGTTCAGGTTGTATGAAAGAAGGAAGTTCTTTCATTCATTCATCTTACACGTAGAATTCATTGTTTACCCGAAGCTTATTGCTCACGAGCGATACTTTTTTTCATGCAGTCTTGTCAGCTTTTGCAGTCTCGCACAAAAGCCTACGCTTATATAACGTACACTGCAAGATTGTAGCACCTTTCAGTTTACTGACGTTCCGGAGAACGGCTTGTTTTTCGGTATAATCTTGAAAAAACACGATAACAGGCTTTTCCCCACTAGTACTGCCTAGTTTGTGTATTCTAGCGATCGATGAACTTGCTGACCGGGACATCAACTATGGCCTTGCTTCTCAATTGTTCCTCAGTTTCATCGGGAGCCTCAGGGATGCCGTAAACTAATAAATTGGAGCGCCCACTTCGGTATTCCAAATCTGCAGGGTGATTTCATTTGAATTCGACCAAACTTGTCGGGGGGGGGGGGGGGGGTCTTTAGATTTAATCGTAAAAAATATATATGATACCCGAAGCCTTGTGATGAAAGAAACTGCCTTTGAAAAAAATTAGAATTGTATAGTTTGAGAGAAAAAAATTCTGAGGCGCTGCAGGGTAGAAAACGTCAAATTCCCAATTTGATTTTATCTCGACTTTAGCCGCCATTTACAAAATATCGAATTCTTGCATAATTATTACATTTATTACGCAATATTTACGCAGACTTGGCTATTTTTAGAGGTAAATTTCTGTCTTCTGTTATTTTAAATTAATTTTCTAAAAAATCTCAAACACGCAACCTAGAGCAAGTGTGACGCAAGTTCGGACAGCTATATAAAACGAACGGTAGGGCGCAATGACGTGAGACAGATATCTGTGCGTAGCTATTAATGTAAGCTATCGATTGACATGTATTTTCTGGTTATTGTGTTTACCGTGTTGTTTTTATTCTGCCACAAATATAGACAAAAATGAAAAATATGCAAATTTTGAAGTCAATTTTCTCAAAAAAGCCATTTTTTATTTCGTTCATACTTTTTTAATTTATTGCCCAGATTCTGCTTAATAACCGGGTATAAATATTGCTTGACCTTTTTTTGTTGTAGTTTTAGGACAACCAGTTGAATAAGTCATTTTTATCGCGTAATACCAACCTCCGGCTCCGGTATGCGGGCTTCACCGCAACATTGATAATTGGCTCAGCAATATCAGATTTCACTGAAAACTACTTTACCCCGTTGAATTTTTACTAATATATTTAAAAAAAAATCAGTCACGTCATAAAGAAATGAGAGATGGCTGAATTGACGAAGTGATGTCTGCGAAGTCACAGCTTGCATTTTCGAACGTCGCCACGACAACGTTTTACTACTGAGGTTGCACGAAACTTATATATTTAAATTATTTGTTTGAACATTGTGCCGTGATAAACAACAACAAAAGTAAATTTAGTTAACATCAATGTTAACTAGCCTAAGCGAGTGGAGAGATCCAAGACGTTTCATCCGTTTCGATCATGTCGGGTTGCATTCTACGGCACTATCCAGTCCAGAAAAACAATATCCCCGTTTATGCGTTTCGGACAATCTTTATTTTATACAAACATTATCGAAAAATCGGCTCGAATTTTTTAAATTTACCGCATGGCATTCTTTCGCCTATCCTTCATTGGCCCTTAGTATTCAGAGGTACGTGAAAAAAAAATTTACTACATTTTGTCCATCCTTCGGCTTTTGGACTACTTGTTGCATACGTTTAAATTTTTTGGGCTACGCACAGCATATCAGAAGTTGCTTTTCAGCTTACAGTAATCATACTCTTTTGTTGGCAGTATGCAATAAAACATTCATAGGTAACAGTTTAACAAAATCACTCTATTTATTGAGTAATTTATTTGGGTTAACAAGGCACACCTATAGAAACATAATTTTTCACAGAAGCGCAAATGTACAAGAAGAGGCTTTAACAACAAAACAAAACAAAGCCGTAGATCATCTGAGAGTTCCGCACGTGCACCACAGAGGTTCATGCATTAAGACGAAGATAGAACAGTTCGCTCAAGCTGCACTTCGCCCCTTTCGCTTCGCCACACGTGCGAAGCGTGGATGCCTTTCCGAGTCGGTACGCAACTCCACTCTGTTTTCTTGATTCTGCGGAAGTCACTCACCTCCTTCTCGGTTAAGTTCATGAGAGTTACGTTTTTGACACGCCTTCCAACCTTGTCCACAAAATCTACTGATGTTCGGACGAGCTGCTCCTCCGGTGAACGGAGGTTGTGCACCGTTGCGTGGTGTTTGAGAAGCCCTCCAACCCCGTCACAAGAGTTTTTACCATGCCCAGAGGCAGAAAATATCCACTTCAATTGGGTATGGCCCACTCGTTCGAACTCATGCAGCTGAAATCTATGTTTAAAATGAGCAGGTGCCCCGTCGGATATGTACGTTAGTGAAGCATAAACTGGGATGTGCTCCTCCAGCCAGTCTTCTATAAGTCTCAGAGCCAGCAGCGCATGGGAAGTGTCATGACATAAGTCCTCACAGAGAACGCCGAAGCATTTTGAGCCTTGCGACGTGGATGCCACACACGTGAACACAGAGAGCTGACGCTTGTGCCAGTGGTACTCCTGTATCTCGTGTGGCAAAATTACCGCCCAGTTCTCCGCAAAATCGAAGTGCATGACGATGTGTCTTGAGGTCACACTAGACTTCTCAATCCGTATGGCTTCCCGTTGTGTCCTACGAATAAAATCGTGCGTGGAAAACCTTGTGGCCCATTTCTGTAGCTCTTTCAAAAAGGCGCTGGAGTCGGCAGTCTTGCTTATCAAATTACCATTCTCCCATGTGAAAAATGTAATTTCCTCTTCAGGCACCATTTCCAATGATTCTAAGGAGAGTCTGTCAGTCGAGGGGCAGTCTTTGCATTCGCCTCTGAAACATTCGGACGAGGGTTCAGGGCAGAGGCACAAAGCGAGAATCTCCTCTTTTGTTATTTTTTCTTCTCGCATGCTGTTCAGGGTGGAAAAGCACAAATCGAAATTCGTACAGCACACACATGCACAGACAGTCTGTTCAGGGTTTAGCTTGACCCACTTTGGCCGCAGCGAGTAAAATTTAGTCAGACCTAATTTTGAGTCCGGGTTTGCTTCCTTAAACAGCCTGTACGTCTCTCGGACAGACCTTGTCATATACCGCTTCACGACCACATGTTCTTCGCCATCCTTCAGAAGCTTAACAGCATCTTTTTTGTTTGGGCTCTGCCGAGAACAGTCGAGATCGTCGTCGGTGTAATATTGCGTGGCTGCCCGTATGGTGTCCTCGCTTATGCTTCCACAGCGATAAGGCTCCGGACGCTCCCATACGCCGAACCGTTCACGAAGCTGCTTTGATTTCTTCAGAAGGTACTTCGATGCCTCAGGAATTAGCCGTTCTACCTCCCTAGTGGCTACGCCCTTGGGCACAAGCGTGAGGAGCTGACATCTCTCCTGGTAAGATGCCGCCTTCACAAAGGCCTCTCTGATGTTTGCCCACCACCCGTCGCAGCCGAGGCATGGTTGATCACTGCGAGAACTTGACCCACTTGGCTCCAAGGTATATGCAGTCGCCAACTTTTTTCGTACCTGTCGGCTGTGTGATCCTTCAATCTCCAGCTGTTTTCTTTCAGCATATGCCTGACGGCTTTTCGGGTTTACTGTAGACGGCATGCGCAAAGGAGTTGTTTCAAGCCCAGCAGCAGAAATCTCTTCGTTAAGACCTTCCACTACTTCGTGCTCTTCGATGCAGCTTGCTGGAGAGCTCGAGCATGGATCACTGACAGATGATGAAAGCTTCTCACCGGTGTACTGGAAGCAGTTCTGGCAGAGCACGTCATCCAACGCAAGAGCCGCGGCTTTCGATGGAGGCAGGATCATCTTCAAGGCGTCTACGTTGAGATCGGTGACATAACGAAAACGTCGGTTGCGGTATACCCTTCGCTTATGTCTCTCGAAGTAGTCCGCGCAACTCTTTCTTTTAAAGCTGAAAACTGCAGCCATGACTGAGTTCAAAATAACGCGTTCATTCCTCGGGAGGTTCCGGCTTTCTGCTTTCGACGCAGTTCCGCAGTTCTCTTATACAAATTCATTGCTGCAAGCCCTCTTCTTATACTTTTTTTGTTCTCTTATACTAGATGAGTTTGTCAAATATAGACACTGATTAGCGAATCAACCTAAGGACGCCAGAAATGTCATGGTGCGTGTTATTCGCTTACATGTAAAAATAAATAATGGATAAGAGAAACAGACAGACCATAGCACCAGGGGCTCAAAGAGGACTACAAACATTAGTTCCGGAGAAAAGCGCTGCAACGAAGACACAAAATGATAAGCCAACCAAACCTTCCTTTTTGTTCTGATGCTCTTGCCGACACTGTGGCCATGTTTGTACTGGTGATAACTTGCCACCCTTGAAACAAATAAGTATCCGCAAAAGCTGTATGTATACAGTTACGACTCCATCGAGCGGCGTGATAATGTCTAGTGTTTACTGCATTTGGTTTCTCCTTTTGACAAACTTGACCCAGCCGAGCTACAGAAACTTCGGGCACCAAAGAGTCTCAAGCTTCCGCCCATAAATTTATGGGAGAAGGATAAGGACTGCTTCACACAGTTCCACTTCGCTGTGATGCATTGCGACAGCCTGTGACGACGCGAGTTCCACTCTAACAAGATTAGTATAACCCTCTTGCAACGGCGCACGCCGAGGTCAACTAAGAGTCGCATGGTAATCTTCATGATAAGAATCGCAGCCTTTTGCTGGCGCTCGCGAAGAGGTTACTGAACCTATACTTCACCTAACAACTGGACCAGTTGCAACTGATGTAACGAACATGGCTCTTTCTTTTGATGTAAAAACAAACATAAAGAAAAGCGCCAGGAAACGTGCATACCCAGCTGGTAAGCAACACACGGGAAATCAATTAAAAAAGTTTGAAAGAGAAAAAAAAAATTTGCCTACGCCACTTGCCTTCTGTCATTTTTTGTGACATTTCTTTTTTTGTAAAAAGTATATTACTAGGAATGCAACGAGGTAAAGTGGTTGTCAGTGAAATCTGATATTGCTGAGCCAATTATCATGGTTGCGGTGAAGCCCGCATACCGGAGCCGGAGGTTGGTATTACGCGATAAAAATGACTTATTCAACTGGTTGTCCTAAAACTACAACAAAAAAGGTCAAGCAATATTTATACCCGGTTATTAAGCAGAATCTGGGCAATAAATTAAAAAAGTATGAACGAAATAAAAAATGGCTTTTTTAAGAAAATTGACTTCAAAATTTGCACATTTTTCATTTTTGTCTATATTTGTGGCAGAATAAAAACAACACGGTAAACACAATAACCAGAAAATACATGTCACTCGATAGCTTACATTGATAGCTACGCACAGATATCTGTCTCATGTCATTGCGCCCTACCGTTCGTTTTATATAGCTGTCCGAAGTTGCGTCACATTTGCTCTAGGTTGCATGTTTGAGATTTTTTAGAAAATTAATTTAAAATAATAGAAGACAGAAATTTACCTCTAAAAATAGCCAAGTCTGCGTAAATATTGCATAATAAATATAATAATTCTGCAAGAATTCGATATTTTGTAAATGGCGGCTAAAGTCAAGATAAAATCAAATTGGGAATTTGACGTGTTCTACCCTGCAGCGCCTCAGAATTTTTTTCTCTCAAACTATACAATTCTAATTTTTTTCAAAGGCAGTTTCTTTCATCACAAGGATTCGGGTATCATATATATTTTTTACTATTAAATCTAAAGACCCCCCCGACAAGTTTGGTCGAATTCAAATGAAATCACCCTGCAATCTTCTGGTTTTCTAAGTTTATGGTTCTTTCAAGATAAGTTATAGTGCATTCGAGAACATCGATTTCATCAGCCTTAACCCTGAGCTCCCGCAGAAGCTTGTCCATGTTGAAAGTAGTTGAAGCGCACAATAAAGACGAATATGAAGACGGAGAGGCAAACAGGACGAGATCTGACCTTGCGCTGACTATCAACTGAATTTTTATTGGAAAATGAAAGCGGCAAAATCAAAACAGCAAAAGCCACAAATATTGCAGAAATATGACTAGCCAGCAATAACTCGGCCACCACACGTGTCAATGAAATCCACTTCTTTTTTGTGAAGGAAAAGTGAGGGCTGAATCATCAGGACATTTCTTCTTTCTCATGTATGTTTCGAGTACCCCTCTCGCCACCTTTTCTTTACCCCTTCCATCGATTGTAGTGCCTTGAAAGTTGGGAATGCAACGGAAATCTCTGCAATGAATGTGTAAATGTGCTCCCGTTGTTGAACGCAGTGATAAATCATGTTCACGCAACCGTTCGTCCAAATACCTTCCGGTCTGATTTATGTAAACCTTGCGGCAGCCCAATGAAATTTTATATATCACGCCCACCGCACATTCCACGTATTTGTTTACATGCTTGACTGTGCATTGCCGCTTATCTTTGCCTTTCTCTTTTATCCTCGGACATAGTTCAGCCAGTTTACGTGGTGCTGAAAAGACCAGGAGGTACCCCGAGCCTTTCCGAAACTTTTTTTTTTTTTAATTGTGTGACACCCTGTGCAGGCATGGCATCACGTGGGGTTTTGCTCTCTTTTTTTGCTTGTCCTTTTGGTTTTTGCCCCAGAACTTCTTCAGTAGTTTCTCAGCCACTGCTAGCATAAAGGAAGTTGGATACCCTGCGCTTCCAAGTCTCTTGACCTGACGATAGAAGCTGTCGTGAATGGCATGGTGACACGACTTTTCAATCGCCGTCCGTGGACAAGACGACGTAATGCTCCGTTTTACCAACTTCGAATGCGGAGGATTTTCTACTGGGTACGCGGTTTGTAATTCCAGCACACGTGTTCCCCTGTGAATTGCATTCGCAAATTCAGAAACTGTAGAAACTGCCCATCTTGGCGTTCAAGGGTGAATTTCAGGTCTCTAGATCTGTCTTTAAGCACAATTCATCACATCTCCAACAACTTCACATACAGTAAAGTTTTCACAGCTTTGCACAAATCACTAAATAATCGTCTACATACCTAAACAACTTGGCCATAGGTTTACTATCCAAGGCATTTTCAATGGCTTGGTCATACTTAGCCAAGAAAATATTGTCACGAATGACCACGGGTGAGGCGATGATAATTGAAGAAACTATACTTTGTTTCAGCTTCGGTTCGAGCGCGGCCGATGTTATGAGCAGAAGGGCCAATCAAACAGCGCAAAAAGCGAAACTTCATGGCGTGTTCTCTGCAGTTGATAGGACCAGCCGGTATTCGCCGTCTCTCTATGCGCGCTCCTCCGCCGGCTAGTCCTATCAAGAGCAGAGAGCACGCCATGACGCTGTGCTTTTTGCGCTCTTTGATTGGCCCTTCAGCTCATAACATCGGCCGCGCTCGGACCGAAGCTGAAACGAAGTATAAACGTATAATGGGGTCGAACTTGTGCCCAAAAATAAAACGGAAACAGAAGATAACACAATAGCGTCGCGGGCGTCGAAGTCGGCGTAACAGCAGAGTCGAACGCTGGGGCGAGACTGACTCGACAAAGTCGCGGGCGGCCTCTTATCTAGAGTGAGTCACTATCTCGAAGATTCGACGGAGAAGGTTCGAGCGTAGCGCGCTCGGGGTGAGAATGAACATGCACTTTCTAGAACAACAAAAGCAGGGATAAACGATAGAAGTTATGTCCGGAGCAAGAATAAACGAGAACATTCAACAAGTCCGTGACCCTGCGCGTGGCATTATCCCCCCCCCCCCCCCCCCCCCTTTAAAAGCGCATCGTCCCGATGCAGCACAAACCGAGACACACAAATCCACAACAAAGAGACAGTAGCCAAAGTTCCCGGTTCGACGAGAGTACAAAGTTATATCGTTCGTAATACGGCTTGTGGCGCACGACGTGGACTACTTCGGGTCGCGGTTGACGTCGTCTTGATGGTCGAGTTCCGTCGGGAAGCCCTTCGTAGTTTAAGTCCCCGAGACGGCGAAAAACCTTGCAAGTTCTTCGCCTACAAAAAAAAAAAAAAAAGAAAGCAAGAAAAAAAAGAGTTTATCGGTTTAGAACCATAGCGAAACCCAATCTGGTGAGGGGAAGTGTTAACAGGAGATTCAAACTGACGAATAAAACCCCATCTTCGCCTCAGATGTTATGTACGTCATCAGAACGTCGTACTGCTTTAATAACTTCATTACCGCTTTTTACGATAGCCTAAATCAAAAGGTGTACAAAAGCGAGAGTTCTCAAAGTCGAACGCACAGAACACGACCCACATGGCTCTTCACGAAATATTTTTGTCATGGTAAGTCTGTATCTCCAGACATCGCAGTATTTCTTCATGCACTCAAGCTTTCTTTTTGGAGAAGGCGCAGCGGTGCTCTCAGAAGCTTCGACTTGGCTAATCCCTTTCCTCAAAGTTTTCACTGGAACGATTATAAATGATTTTGCCGAAAAACGTTGTTAGATCACTACTCAGTGCTGTCAAACAAACCAGACGGCTGAACGGAATAACCCAAATGTAGCCAAAGCCGCTAAAATTTGGTGTTATCTAAAAAAAAAAAAAAAATTACCGCATCTCCACGAGGTGAATGTTGTTGATTGGGGCGAAGCTGGAGTGGTGCTGATGATACTGATTTTGGTTATAGGTATAGCTGATGGTGCCGCTTTTATTCATGTCAGTAAAAGAGAGTGTAATTTTCTTCTTCTTTTTTTTTTTTTTTTTTTAAAGACAGATGGGATGGCAATTCAGAACCCCTACTCTTTTTTTTCTTCTTTTTCTTGATACTGATTTTGGTCATAGGCAGTGCTGATGGTGCCGTTTTTATTCATGTCAGTAGAAGAATTAGGGTGACCACCGGTCCCGCGACTCGCGGGACTGTCCCGCATTGAGGGCTCGTGTCCCGCGTCCCGCAAGAAATACCAAAATCTTCAAAATGTCCCGCATTTCACACTGTCCCAAAATTCACTACGCAACTCACTGAGCTGCCGAACAACGGGGCACGGGGAAACGCGGAGGTCGCTGGTAATCGTGTGAATTGCATGGGTACGCCATTTTCTATCCAAGCTTACTGATTACCAGCTGAACGTTAGGAAAAGCGACGAAGAGAGAAAGAAACACACTGCTATGTTTCTTTCTCTCTTCGTCGCTTTTCCTAACGTTCAGCTGGTAATCAGTAAGCATGGATAACCAACCGGCTCAGCTACAGGCCATCACTATCTATCCAAGCATTGCGGGAAGTGATCGTCGTTCTTGGAGTAGACCCGGCGCGCTAGCTCGCTCCATTGCGCCTCTCCAGTGCCGGATTAAGGCATTTGGGGGCCCTGGGCTGAGGCTGTTATGAGGCCTCTACCTATGATAATGGTGGTGGGGGAGGAAACGATGATGACAGGAATATGTGTATTTTCGAACTTGTTAAATCTAGATATGTTTTATCGTATGATTATTGTCGACCCTTGTTTAGATCCGTAGATTCAATGGAATTCAAGTTTTCTTTGCTGGCATTTAGGCGGATGCAATTGTTTAGAAGCTACTTCGCAAATAATCAACCCCTCTAGCAATTTACAATACAGTAATTTTGAGGTACAAAAATGAAATCAAATAAACATTGCGGAAAATATTAGGATTTGTCGTTCACGTCCAGCAACTTAACCACAAAAACAACAACCAAAAAACAACACTAAATTGCTTCCGTTTAAAATGTTGACTCCGGTGATGAATTTGACTAGAATTACAGATAGATTCATAGAGTACATGCCCGGGTCAGTTTATACAAATTGGTCAATATGTCGACTTGTAACACAGGTGACCCTTTTGCTAACATGTCGAGTGGCATCATTATTCACAACGAATTGAGTTATGCAGCAACCGAAAAAGTACTTGCAAAATTACCATTCTAATTTCGCTTCCCCTAAATGGTATACGCCTCGCAAATCGACAACTGCCACGAAAATCTAGAGCCCTCATTCTTCTAATTGTTCCAAATTAAATGAAGTGTTTTAACTTCTAACTAGCCCTCTGTTAATTAATTACTGGTGTGAACAGTGAAGGAAGTGACATAGGCAAGAAGGAAATTTCGTTGGTTGAAGCAGTCTTTATCGGGATCAAACTACTTCGTAAACGCTCTTCTAATAACTGAACCCTCGTTTCGCAAACAAACACGGACTACCACATCTAAAGCATAGGAGAAATTGCATGCGATTCTAAGACATCGACCGCTGTCGTTCGGGCACATTTGCATTTAAAGAATTTATGATAAGAATCGAGAAGACGTTTTCTTTTTGTATCTACACGCTGTCTTTTTGAATGGGGAAAATGTTTCGCATCAGATTTAGTACTAACCTTGTTCTTTTTAAATTCAGTAATTTAGACCTCGGCGGCCATTTTGTTCTGCGACTCAACGTTAAAAAATAAGAGGTTATACCTCTGAGGTTTGTGAAACCATTGCAGTATTCGTATCAGACGCTGGAAGGAAGAGTGTTCAGTCGCACTGGCAGACCAGATATCGACTCTAGAGCACTGCCTTGCAGTCAGTACCCATCGAAAACTGTTGAGAGGCGTCTTAAGAGCCGGCTCCTTGAAACGCCTCTTTGTTGGTGGCTATGCGGAGGGCAAGTTCGCCTGCTTCTTGCGCAGGGGGTAGCGGTGACGTCAGAACGCCAAGCCCTGATTGGCTGATCGCGACCCCCTATCTGAGCGTCGTCTGCTCCTTTGCAACGTCGTCTGCTCGCAACGTCGTCTGCGTCTGTCTTACCTTTCCGGCGACTTTCGGAAGTGCAGAGGACAGATTCACGAAACGATCTTACGCCAAAAATGTGCGTAAGACAAAACTTAACAACAAATTCGTATTCCCGAAACGAAATTTTCGTAAGTTTTGCGCAGGTTACGACGAAATCCTACGACAGCTCCGAAGCTGTCTTACGCACTTCTTACGATCAAATCAGCATGGCCGACAGCGTCGCGGTCACGACGACCCACGGACGTTTATTTTTCTACGTGCGCTTCTCACGCGTCCCGACTTCAAGCAGCAAGAAAAAAAGTAAAATTACTTGAAACAGACCACGACGAACAAGAACGCGGGATCCACAAACACCCGGGAAAAGCTCCAACGACCACGATTCCACCGAACGCGACCAAGCGAGTTTGGCAGGTAAGCCTAGCAGGCACTCAGCGACTCGGCGACCGTCTGCCCACGACCGGCTGGCGTGCTGAACGGAATATGCCCGCGCGACCCTTGTGAACCTTTCCCGTATTATACTTTGATCGCTGACCTCAATTTTAGATTAAGAGGTCAATTTCTTCCTCTTGTTATCTTCTTGTTTCCCGAAGCAACGGTGACTCTCGCCGGTGAAAAAGCGGTGAAACTCCGACAGACGCAGGAAAGGTAAAGCAGCTATCGCATTGACTAGCAGACGTAAAGCAGACGACGTTAACTGCGCCAACCCGCCGACGCCGTTAAAGAGTGAGGGGTCTCGCCGCACACGAAAGGAGGGAAAAAGTATTTGGGAGAGAACTTGCAGACACTAACCAATCCTCGGCGCCTCGGGACACCTCGCCAGTGAGTCCTTTGACTTCCCTCCTTGATGCGCGTCTTCTAGTTGTTAGACAAAAACAACGTACCGCTCGAGTTATTTCGCCTGCTCTCTCTGAAAGGCGAAGTCGAGCTCGCTCGTAAAGACCTGCCCTTCCAAAAGTCGCAGGAAAGGTAAGACAGACGCAGACGACGTTGCGAGCAGACGGCGTTGCAAAGGAGCAGACGACGCTGAGATAGGGGGTCGCGATCAGCCAATCAGGGCTCGGCGTTCTGACGTCACCGCTACTTCCTTTCCCATGCGCAGAAGACGAAAATGAGCCCACTTGCGAGGCGTATAGAGATGGTGTCCGGAAGATTTGCGGGCAGCTTTTTCGCTTGTTCCAAACTAATCGTTCTGGAATAAACTCCACATGGAGTTTCGCGAGAGGTATAAAAGAACATGTGTGAACGATCTGCGTTGCTTGCTTAACGCTTGCTTAACTTCCTGCCCACAATTGTCCGTAAAACACTCTAAGGGGGCCCCAGTACAAGAAAAAAGAGCTCCATAACCATCCTTCCAACAAGCTCCAACTAAAAAAAAAAAAAAAATCTAAAAAGGGGCATGGGAGGCCGTGTTAAATTTTGTTGTTCTGGCACGCTCTTGTGCAACGAGCTCACAAACGCCAGCTGATCTAGAGACGGGAACTTTATGGCATCCTTGTTTCCTTGTTGAGGAAAAAAGAACGTGAAGGCCATGGCGCCAGAGGCCCTTCGGAGTGTTTCTTCTGCTTTCTGCCTAAACTTTCTTAACTAAAAAAAAAAAAAAAAAAGACCAACATTTTTAAATTTTCAGGGGCCAGCATGGGGCCCCCTGACAGCCTGGGGCCCAGGGCTGCAGCCCCCTTAGCCCGTACCTTAATCCGGCCCTGCGCCTCTCCCTTTGCTGGCAAACTATTGTACGAAAAATTGCTCGTCAAAATTTTAAATATAAGATACTGTAATTATTTTCATATCGCTGTGTCACAGCAAAAGGTTTGCCGTGGATTTTTTTTTTTTTTTCGCGAAGACAGTTACACAAGGGAAAAAGCCTGCAACTCACGAGGGTCGAACAAGAACATACTGCTAAAAATTTGTGTACACTCTAAAAAAAGCCCGTGCGTCTACTTTCACGCACAACACTCGGCGGGCCAATCAGCGCGAGTTACGGAGGCAGCTCAGCGAATGACGATGTCGAAACACATGTTTAAACCCAAAAACTCAGTCTGAGTTGTGACATTACGCAATGCAAGCGTGACGCTTTGCATTGCTGAATGTCAAAACTCATACTGCGTTTTTCGGTCTAAACATATGTTTCAGCGTCGTCATTCGCTGAGCTGCCTCCGTAACTCGCAGTGATTGGCTCTCCGAGTGTTGTACGGGAAAGTATACGCACGGGATTTTTTAGAGTGTATAGCGCCATGTTGATAAAAGTAAGCGTTCACAGTAAACAATAATCAGAAAAAAGATTTACGGTTTCTTATTTCCATTTGATGCACTGAGTTCTGCTTCAGTTAATTTTTATGTTTTCAATTTCGACACCTTTAATGACACATTAGGCATAAAAAAGTATATCACTGGGAGTAAAAAAATATTTGGGCTGAATTGCTGAGCTTGCAATAGAACTAGAAGGTGTATAAACAGTACAGGATATTAAATGTGTTAACAGAGCCTCGGTTCGTGGTGTGCGTGTTAATAAATTTCCTCTACCCCCCCCCCCCCCCTGCCCCCACTCTCCCGCATTTCGCTTGCAGGAAGGTGGTCAACCTAAGAAGAATGTGTGGTTTTCTTCTTTTTCTTTTTGTAAGAAGGCAGATGGGATGGCAACTCAGAACTCCCTACTCTTTTTTTTTTTTTTTCTTTTTCTTGATACTGATTTTGGTCATAGGCAGTGCTGATGGTGCCGTTTTCATTCATGTCAGTAGAAGAATGTGTGGCTTTCTTTTTTTTCTTTTTTTAAGAAGACAGATGGGATGGCATCGCAGAGCCCCCTATTTTTTTTTCTTTTTCTTTTTTTACTTGCTCTCGCTGCTGAACTTACGTGCAGGAGCTCGTGAGCTCCTGCTTGTAAGCTCAAGAGCAGGGGCACGCCGGGCGGTGGACGGACATACGGACATGGTTAGCCCCTAAGGAACTTCGCCCCTTAAAGGGGTACGGAAACCAAATTCTGAAGCTCATTTCTTTGTTTCAACACTACGCAGGTAGCAGCACAACCACAGAAACATAAATATTGCGCTAGAAAACGCAAGAAAACATATTTTGAAGTGAATTAAACGATAATCAAAAACCACCTGGTAGTTGGTTATGAAGCTTCAATGGAATGTCGTGACGACAACATGCCTCTCAAAGCAGCGCCGCAGCGGTATGTCCGCTCACTGCTATAGATTGCCTAGGCCTGAACGCAATACTGAGGCGTCTTGGTGGAAAGAGCCAAAACGAAGTGAGCCACCTTGGTTTCAGCTCTCGCGCGACGTGCAAACGCGTGCTTCGGTTGTTCTCAGGTTTGGTGCGCGTGCTGGCCCCGCGATATCTACAGCCCTTGGGTACTTCGACAAAGCGAGATTGTAACGCGTTGACGCCTTCAAGTGGCAAAACTCGTCACTACGGCACGCTTGGTCGTCCGAGGCATGATGACGTCAAGACGTCTGCCGGATCTCCCGAGATGCATCGCGCTCCTCCATGGCTGATATTGAAGCGCTCGCCAAAATCGCGGCATTTAGAGCATAAAATATAGCCATCTGCTCAAAATACGACCGTGCGATTATTCATTACAGGCTTAGCTGATCATATTGAACTCGTTTCTTGATGTTTTCTCTATATTTCAAGTTTCGATTCCGTATCCTTTTAAATTAATAATTCATTTATAAAATTTAATATATATAAGGCGCCCAAAATTTTCCTCTAACCAGCAAGATTTCACCTATTCCCACATAGACCTGAAGATTGCCTTAATCTGTAAAAGTTTTCTCAGGTTGGCATCCCTGCCTTTGGGGTTAAACAGATAGGAGGCGCACGTATTTCATGATAAGCAGGACAGTACACTGTAAAAAAAAAAATCGTAATTTTATGAACACTTTTGTTGCAAGTCTGACGTACTTTGTGTCCACTTCTTAGTTAATGAACATAACACCCGTTTTTTGCTATAGTGAACCAGCAACTTTTTCCGTAAATTGTTTCAAAAAATTGTTTAGACTGGTAGGTAGAATAAAATTGCACACAGTTGTGTGTCAATGCGTGTAGTATAGTAGAGGATAAAAGCGTTAAATGTGCTTTTTTCGTTTAATCCCTCTAAAATCAATTCCTTATAGTAAAGAGGCCAAATGCTACCAAGAATCCCACAGTACCCTGCACAAGGAACATATAAAAGGGGTGGGGGAAAACACCGAATCGATATTAAGTAAAAGTCCATTACTCAGAGTAAAGCACATTGGCACTGTTTTACCTAACTGAGAATGAAGGTGTTCTTGTTGCATGTCTACAGAAGTTTTCTAGCTTGTGATGATTGTTAGGGGTTTCTGCGTGAGTGCACATAAAGGGATTGCCAGAACAGTGAAGACCACACCAAGAAGGAATGCTGTTGTTCTACGATAGGAAACCGCTGAAAGGCACCGGCTCAATTCTTGCGAACAACTCCCTTCAGTGCTGTCGCCTGACCTTGCAATTCAACAACGTTTTCTAAGAGGCACGATAAGACGACCCACTAAAGGGCCACACTTGAGATCACCTCTGGCCCACCAGTGAAGGGCGAGAATTCTAGCCAATGTCAGAGCAGTGAGTGATCCGGAGCGAGCTTGGCTGCCGAATAGCGTAAGCTGCCCCCCCCCCCCCCCCCCCTTTGCTGAACACTTTCAACTTACCTTATAAGATCAACCTTATACGAGTCTCATATGGAGCTGCGATACTTTAGGTGTGGCAGGACCAGGGCTGTGTGTGCTATGGCCGGTTCCACTGGACACGCAAAGTACAAAACCCAGTGTTCCGCATGTTTTGGACAAAACGGCCGACATGCTGTGTGAAGAAGCAGAGGTAGTTGTTTATAGTAGAACTTGTCGAAGTTATTCTGCAAACCTTCGTAGTTTCTGGGGTCACCTGATAAGCCGCACCAGCATCAGGTCGTCCGTAACAGCCGTGGAGCTGTTTGCAGGGTGGCCTTATCACGATTATTAAAGGGGCACTGACACATCAAAATTATATTTTTTTTTAT
This sequence comes from Ixodes scapularis, assembly GCF_016920785.2. Lineage (NCBI taxonomy): Eukaryota > Metazoa > Arthropoda > Arachnida > Ixodida > Ixodidae > Ixodes > Ixodes scapularis. The sequence goes on along the minus strand of NW_024609835.1, from coordinate 237,152,067 downwards.
TACCCGAAACGATTGAAAACGATGCCGGGACATTACCCTCAAAATTCTAAACTTGGGAATTCAGTATTTGCGAAGTAAAAAAAAACAATTGCCAAATGCCAAATTCGAAGTTCCCGCGCGATCGGCGCCGGTGCCTTGACGTCAAAAATTGCGGAGACCTGAGAGTCCCCTTTCTTTCACCACTCCCTGCTGTTGCCATGGCGACCCAAAGCGAGGGGGAAAGGAGCGAGCGGCGGCGTTCCGGCGGACCGGTTTTGAGCGGTGTCGCCTGTTTTCCGTTGGAGGATACAAATCCAGGAGACGGCACCACAACGAACTCCCGATTTTTGGTATTTCAAAAAGAAGGGCCGTAGTGCGTTCGCAATTGCGTTAAAAAACATGTTTTAGGATTGCCGTAATTAAATGTTATAGAGGTGTCGCCTACAAAGCTTCTAAATTCCACGATTCTTGACGTCACCGATCAAAAGAAGCGAGGAGGCGAGAGGCGGGAAAATCAAACGCCAAAAATAAAAAGGCGCGCGCGCGCGCGGGAAAATTTTTTTTCGCGATGTGGTTTTTTTTGCGTATTTATGACTGCAACTTGCATCGTTTTAGACAATAAAAATAAATACGACCTTTGGGGTATCAGTGCCCCTTTAAGCATGTTAAGAACAATTTGACTGATTACACTGTCCCGTCAAACTGTCGAGTACTTGGGTTACTGGAAATAGTTCCATAGTATACACTTCACTCTGAGCGACTTAACTGGAAAGGTTCTAGTATGCACACATTTAATTTATTCTAGTGTTAATGAGCACCAGTGGCTCGCTGGACAAGTCGTAGGCCTCAGCTTTCAGGGAAGCCGAGCAGCACGCACAGCATAGCAGCACCTTGCCATGCTTGTGGGAGGTTCCAGCTCCAGGTTATGGCGTCACCAAAAGGGTAATTGAAAAAGCACCACGGCCAGGACAAATCTAGAATTCCTAGCACGATCTTTTCCGTAAGTAGCGTGCTCCACTGCATCGATCGACAAGGTGACCGCCAAAAACCGAATCCTGCATCCACGTTTTACATATCGCTAGAATTGACGTGGGATTCGTCTAGGGGAGTGAGTGAAGGTGCAGCAGCTCATTTGGGGCAGAGTGCCAATTTTGAGGATCACACTGTGAGTTGAAACAACGCAGAAGGCTCGCGTCTCGCACAGTCGCTTGTAGGAGGACCATTCGAAGAGTCTCGGCACTGTGAAGGTGAGAGCGTTCACATCGAAAAGCTCATCATTTAAGGTGGCTACCGAGGTTTTAAGAGCCAGTGATCGTAGTAATGACATTCTAATGACGCCGCGTTGTCGTGGATGGTTTTTCACCAGCTAGGTTATTTAGGGCTGAGGCCAGGGCTGGGGGATCCGACGCCGAAAACGTGAGGGAACCAAGCAAACGATGTGAGGCTCACTGACTTGGTTTGGGGGTGCCGACGACGTCCGAGCAACCCTAGTGGGGTCTTTGCTTCCAAGAAGACAGGAGATGCTTTCTAGCGGACACATAATATCTAGAGAGCATGCTTATGGCTGATGCAGATCGCAGGAGGTGGATAACACGACAACCAACGCACGAGTAGGCCGAGGTCGGCCGGCACTCATGACAATGGCGGTCGTCGCCATGTTAGAATGGAACGAAGCCGAGCTTCAGTTTAGTACGAATGCGCTACACCATGGTTTATTACAAATAATTATAAGTGTTAAAACAACTTTATGTTAATGTAGTGATTGCGCAGGCGAGCTGGTGGATGTTAACTATTTTGTTCTTAGCCCGAGACTGAGGCAGGAAAAGAGGAAAGTTTCAAAGTAGAAGAAAAATGAACAGTCGAAGACACGTCTCTAACACAGCTAAAGACAAGTTTATTTGGTCACCTTCTTATATACACTCCACAAACTTCACCACAGCACCTTCCCGATCTCGAAAGCCAAAAGATAACAAAGGTCTCGCATCTTTCCACCACAAATGTCAAACGACCTTGACGTTTTCCACAAAGCAATGAACAATAGCTCCCCTCATCCGGAAGACACTTGTCTGAATCCTTCGCGTACACAGTACACTCTCTCCCTCTACTCTCCGACCCATAATCACAAAGCATCCCGGTAACAGAAGATATCAATCCACGTGATACACAAAGGAAGAAACCACTTACACCTTCACATTCAACAAGCACTTCACAAAACCTTCAAATCCGCAAGAATGATTTTGCGCTGCTGCTAAGCTGTAACGACACCTGACTAATGCAGTTGCCCATTGATTTCATTCTTATTGTTTCTTTTACAACCCTTTTGATGTCGTTTATCTCCCTGTGTATTATCTCTGTTTCAGACCAGTGGGGTATACAATTATTACATTCTTGAACATGTTTCGCTATTTCCGAATTGGCAACGTTGTTTTTGACATTCCTTTTGTGTTCAGTCAATCTGTCATTTATACACCTTGACGTCTGCCCCACATATTTAAAGCCACATTCCAGGGGGATTTCATATACCACTCCATTACCACAGGGAATAGACTTTTCTCGATGCGTTTTTGCGCATTCCCTTACACTTTTGTGGAAGGGTGTGAGCTTGCTCAACTTATAATCCGAACTAAAAACCAGATCTACATTGAACTTCTTGGCACAAGCCTTTAAGTTGTGAGAAATTTTGTGATAAAATGGAATTACAATAGTTCTATTTTTTGGCCTTTGCTTTGGTTCTCCTGTACATTTGTTTGCGAATTTTGCGGATAACTGCTTCCTTACGAATTCATCCTCATAACCAGCACCGTTTAGCCTTCTCCACTGTCTTTCTACCGATTCGGCCAAGAAATGTGTACATGATCTTTCCATTGCATTTGTGATTAAAGACTTTACAATACCCGCTTTCACTGTTTTTGAATGGCAACTCTTTTTTGACAGCAGCGGACGTGTCAGACGTGTCTTCGACTGTTCATTTTTCTTCTACTTCGAAACTTTCCTCTTTTCCTGCCTCAGTCTCGGGCTAAGAACAAAATGGGTAACTTTATGTATTTCAAAGTTTGAATTTCAGTTGACTAAAACAAGCACATTCATTTTCCGTCAAATGAGCTTGGTCGGAACCAACGTGCATCGCCGCATCGCCATCGCCATCATAACAAAACACACACACACAACAAAAGCGAACGAGTTGCAAACTTTTGCGCGCTTTCAAGCTTTCGGAAAAAAAAAACAAAAAAACATCGAAGAACACAGACTGCAGCGCGCTACTGCAAAAGTACGCTCATTGCTTACACACAAAACAGAGAAGAAAAATTCAGACGAAGTGCGCTGACTGACAACTCGTTTTTATATACTTTGTCTTGTTCTACGTCTTGAACTACCGAATTTCCCGAATCGCACGCACCAATCTCCTAGACGCCTAGATTTTTTTTTTCTTTTTCTGTCAGGTTGAAAGTTGGTGTACTGATACAGTTTTCATAATTCCTGATGATGTTTTCGATAATTTGATTACTGTGCCTGCCAAAATTGTACATGATGGCAGGTGAACTTCGCACCCACAATCGCGACGGTGTATGCCAGGTGGCCAGAGTTAGCTCTGGTGCAATTGTTTTTGCGTTCACGGAGCCTATTATTAAGGCATCGTCAAGTCTGCCCTATGGACATTTTCCCGCACGAAAGGGGAAAGGAATAAACCACTTCCTCTGCGCACTCGACGAAGCTGTTCTGATGTTTTTTGGTGCAGCTTACTGTTCGGTGGGAATATGGTGAGTTGACTTGTTTGCACAGGTTGGCAAGCTTATTAGGAGCAGAGAAGACGACGTTGATGTTGAACTTGTTAACGATTTTCTTGATTTCATGAGAGAACCTGTTGAAGTAGGGAAGAACGACTGGTCTCGTGGTTCTGTCTCTGGTTCTTGGTGTAGCAGATGTTCCTTTTTTTCAGGCTGCTCTCTGCAATCGATGTTAATAAACAGATAGATATCCGGCGGATGTTAATCTTAAAATTTGCGCATCAAAGCTTACTGAAATAGAGTGCTCGGAAGATTTTTGAAGAGAGTTGTTTAGACATAATTTTACGATTATTCCTTTCACCAGCTTCGAATGTGCCGAATTGAACGGAAGAACTGGTTTTTAACCCTTTGGCTCATATGTTCAGCATATATGAGTGTGTCGGAAATTGAGCCTGAGATCTAGGAATCAGATAGATCTTTCTTCCGGGAGCTCATGAGTAATATACAATGGTTCCAGGCAGTTTTTAAAAGTTGATAAAACGCCGGTCACAGTGGTTGCAAAATTTCGTTTCTCGTCGTCAAGAATCATTAAATAATTGTCAACATACCGAAATACTTTGGCAACTCTGGCGGAGTGAAGGCAATTGTTCGATAGTCTGTCTTGGTGGGCCAGATGGAGATCACTTAGCCCTGCAGCTATACACGACCCATTGCAAACACATTTCTTTTGTGGATAAGTTCATTTTCTTTCCAGTTAATAAAGGTCGAGTGTAGGTAGACCGAGAGTAGATATAGAAAATTGTCTTTGGAAATGCCCGTTGAATTTTGGAAGGCGATGCCACCAAGATATTCAATACTCTCTTCTACACATCGTAAAAGGCCGTCCTGAGGCAGTTGGTAATTTAGGTATTTTATGTCGATGGAAAAAGCTTCTAGGTGACTATAACTCTGTTGTGCCAGAAATGCGATGACCTTGTTGAAACTCCTAATTAAGAAAGGGTCGTTAAGTGTAAGAAGGTTTAGTTTTTCTTAGAGACAAAAAGCGAGGGATTTATGCGAGGTTCCTTTTTCGGAAACAATAACTTTGAAGGGGTAACCAGGTTTATGGGTCTTGGCACTAAAAAATACACTGAGGCTTGTGGGTTTTTTATGGAGATCCCTCTACTTATAATCGCCGCCCGATCGGCATGCGCTCCTCCCGTCACCCAGGGAGTGACATAGCACAACGAGAAGACAGCGAATGGATTTACTGTACCTCTCGGTTGCCCGTGGTCGAGAGCCGGAAGTCCAGGCACGCCGACCCTTGTTGTCGCCCGTCGATCAGAGCTCACAGTCGCAGGCCGTGTCCAGGCCTGCGGATCGGCTTTCCCACGCCAGCGCTGCGCAGGCTGGCTTTCTCGGGCTATCAATGCCCGAGTCTCGCTGCGGAACCACCCCGGGATTGTCGTAGCCCAGGTGATATGGCCAGGTATCGCCGTTTCCACCGGTCTTGCTCCAGACCTCGCTGGTGGACCGCTCCGGGGTTCGCAACGGGCCAGGCCAGGCACCTTGGCCTCGTCGTTCCAGTCCAGCTCTAGCTTCGCTCAGCACGCACTGTCTCGCGCCAGCTCGTGTCTTCTCCACCGACCGCTTTTCACGTGCCCTCTGCCCCGTCTTTCACCCTCGGCTTTCACACTGCCCCCCCCCCCCCACCCCCCCTCAAGGGCCGGACGTCGGGGGACTTCTTAGGCCTCAGGGAGCCGCTGGGCTTCATGGGCGGCCGCTGTTGATGTTGCCAGAGTTGCCACGTTGCAGCGTCCGAAAGCGGCGTATAGGTAGTGGCAGCTACCGAAGCCGGCAGACAATACAGCAGAGGGCTGGCTTTAAGCTGGTCCGGCCGACGCAGACGGACTTGCCCCATTCCGCTTAGAGGTCACAGCGGGCTTAGAACTGCCCGCCGGAACCGTTCGTCAGGCCGAACAATTGTCAGCCACCCTGAGCACTTGGGAAAACGAATGGGCCCGTCTTCCCTCCCGGTGGGCTTCCTGGGTTACGCCGTCTACAGCCGTAGACGGCGTAACCAAGAAAGCGTCACAAATGCTCGTCGAACTTGGCCGAGAATACAACGACGCCGTTAAGGTAAACGAGAGAGGTCTGCCATTTGATGTTTGCCAGTATGGTGTCCATGACACGCTAAAAAGCTGCTGACGTCGTGCAGAGTTCGAAGGGCATCACCTTGAACTCGTACAGACCATCGGGCGTAACGAAGGCAGCCTTCTCTCGGTCTCGTTCGTCGATTTCGATCTGCCAGTAGCCACTCTTCAAGTCCATCAACGAAACGCATCGCAAGTGGCGCAGCCGGTCTAGTGTGTTGTCAAGGCGGGGGAGTGGATACACGTCTTTCTTTATCACCGCGTTGGGCCGCCGGTAATCAACACAGAATCGAAGCGTTCTGTCATTATTTTCACCAGTACGACTGGAGAGGCCCCCGGACTGCTTGACGGCTGGATGATATCGTCGTTGAGCATTTCTTGGATTTGTTCATGAATGGCCTCTCTTTCCTTTGGGGAGACCCGGTTCGGCGGCCGATGGACAGGGAGCGCATCCTCGCTGGTAACGATGGGATGTTTTGCAACGGTTGTCTGGCGCACTTTCGACGTCGCCACAAACCTGTCGCTAAATTCGGCGAGGAGGTCTCTGAGCTTTCGTCGCTCCGTGGCACTCAGATTGGGGCCAACGTCGAGCTGCGGCGGCGGTGTACTGTACGGCTGAGATGCCTAGGGTTCATCGGAGATCGCGGCGATCTCGAGGGCGTTCTAGCCCGGAGGCAGGGTAAGGGTGTGGACGCCCATCCGCCGCCGCGGCCTTTGCGAGAAACTGTTGAAAAGTTATTTTGGACTATACAAGATATTTTGTCGCCTCGGGGAGGCCAACTACGAAGTGGTGCGCGACGAAACGCAATCATCATCACGATGCAAACCGCGACCCGAGGTAGTTACCGTCGTTCGACTCAAGCCAAGCTTTGAAAAGAAACGTCATGCCGGTTCACCGATGGGGCTTGGCACCGACATGCATCCCGTATGCTCACGCTTGTTTATGATCCAGGTTAATCTTTTGAGCCATGACACTACGTGACGTTTTTCAAATCCATTTCTTTTCTCGGTGCCAAGCCCCAAGAGTGTCAAAGGTGTGCATACTTGGCTATGCAATATAATGTTATGTACTATCAAAATGCTACTACTTGCATCGGGCGATGTGGAAAGCAATCCAGGTCCCGTCCACATTCAAACCCAGTTGGCAGAAAACACGAAGGCATTAACCGTTCTCCCTATACTGGGGCAGACGCTGCTTCAGGAATTAAGGAACGTCCAGACTATACAAACGATGATGGATGGCAAACTTGACAGTTTATCATCAAAAATCAGTGCTATTGAAGGGGACTGAGCCATTCTGAAAACCCTGAGGAAGTACCTGAGTGCTGTTGATGCCACCACGAAGGAATTGTCAGGGCAAGTTTCGAACCTTGCTGCACAACAAGATAGTCCGGAAAACCTGTCTAGGAGGTCAAACCTAATTTTCGTTAACATTTGGGACTCTAAAAAAGAATCATGGTCTTGTTCTGAACAAAAAGTCATTCAACTTTGTCGCGACCACCTCGAGGCCGTACTTGAGCCGTGGGCTGTTCAGCACGCTCATTGACTGGGCGCTTACAGTCATGAACGGAACAGATCTGTCATCGTTAAATTAATGTCGTTCAAGAGAAAACAGAACATTTCGCTTCGGAGTACCGAATTCAAAAACACGTCGTTTAGTGTCAGTGAGAATTTCCCTCTTATCAAAAACCTCCAATACAAACTATGGTTTAATAAACTTTCCATGGGACAACACACGTACAGGTATGACGACAATTCTGCATCCGTTGTGCATTGCTATCTCCAGAAATAACAAAGCAGTTCTGCGACATGAGCCGCATCAGTGAACAACCTTACATTTCTTATCGTATAGTGTCGAAGTATAAAAAACAAGTCGAACGATTTTTTGGCCTTATCCTGGTCACCACACCCGATGTCGTTATCGAAACGGAATCATGGTTGACGCCTCCGTCCTTGACACGGAAGTATTTCCTCCGAACTACAACGTTCACCGAGCTAATAGAAATTATCATGGTGGTGGTGTATTCTTGCTTGTTAACCAAAACTTACATAGCTTTCCAGTAAACATGAATGGTGTGATTTGTGAAAAAGTGTGGTTCAAGATTTCACTTTCTCAAGGCGAATATTTGACGTTAGGCGCGTTCTACGCGGAACGAAGTTCGTCTGCTTCTTGCGATGATTTTAGAACGGAAGCCCTTATTGGCTGATTGAAAAAAAAAGTAGTGTGTAGTCCTTGAGGCATCTACCATTGAGGTCTACCCACTATCTTTGCAATCGAAGCCACTCAGAGCTCGGCGTCGTTCTGATGTCAGCGCAATCCCTGCGCAAGATGCAGATGACTTGCTCTCCGCATAGGCCTCCGTCGAGCACGGCGCAGTCTTTTACGTGGCTGTACAACGCGATGTCCGTTGTTGCACCGCGAAATGTAGTTTTGGGTGCACTGTAAAAAATATTTGCCCCATTTTACGGAAAACGTTGCCGGTTCGATATTGCCGACATGTTTTTCGTAATCCAGAAAATGGACCGTCTGTAAAAACAAGGCATATAATTTCGTAAAATGACGGAACGTCCTTTGCTCAATTTACAAACAGTTATCCGTTTTCCATTTTATGGGAAAAGTTGCCGGTTCAATATTGCCGACCTGATTTCCGTAATCTAGAAAATGAAACGTCCATAAAAACAAGGCATGCTATTTCGTAGAATGACGGAACGTCTGTAGCCCACATTAGGGACAGCTATCCGTAGGAAATATGAAAGCTGTTCGCACTAAATAACGTAACACTATACCTTTTTGCCTTATATAAGGTTAAAGCTACAAGCCATCCGTACCACCTGCACCTCCGATACATCTTGCGACTCCCCTCGCAGAGCTGTAGCTCTGCCGAGGGTGTCAACTAATGAATCGGAGGTGCAGCAGTGGTGCAGATGGCTCGTAGCTATGGCCTTCAAAAAGACAGAAAGGTAAAGCGCTTCATTATTTAGTATAAACAGCTTCCATGTCCAAGTAAGCCGAAGTCACGTGAAGTTCTGGGTACAGATTGGTATGGAGAGTTCATAGCTCCGTCATTCAATATATGCACTTGTATAATTTTTCATTCTTAGACAAAACAACAAGAGTCCATGTTTTGCAAAAGAAAAAGAGCACACAACCTGTATTACTCACTGCCAGCATTTTGTAGTGTGCGATCAGCTGTTCTTATAGGTGACAGCTGAACAAACAAAGCAACTAAGAAGTTTCGTCACAATATCTTAATTGGAAGCCTTGCTTTAAGTTTGGAGATGTTTTACATTATAATTGTCCTTGCGCTGGCCATCTACATGCCCCTCCATGCTTGTGCTTATAGTTGTCCTTCAATTGAAGGCTTCTTCGGTATCTTCATGGTGCATGTAAGGGCAGCTTGAAATAAAGAGCAGAAGAGGATTCGAAATCAATACACAATCACCACAAATTTTATATGACATACATGGTTGAAGTCAGCAAGCATTGTGCTTACCAATATCCCAGCTCGCCACCTTCCTACTGTACATGACATACAAAACAAACCTCCCATAAATTGAACCAAAGTAAAAATTTGCGTTGATTTCAATACCCAATACAACAAGTGTTTGAGAAATAAAACGAGCAAAATAAAATTGCACAACTATCCAGTGATATTAAGCACATTCAATTGAGCCAGGTCTTCTCTATAGTTTATGCAATAGGTTCGCAATAGTTCAAACTCGGATATTCAATACTTCTGGTTAAGTCAAACAAATTTCAAAACTTGGGTTGCACCGCCATGTTTTCACTGTTTTCACAAGACGCTTACCTCGAACGGCGCTTTCATGCAATTGATACTTTTTGTTCTCGCGGCACTATTAGCGCACTTCTTTCTGAGCACCGCAGCACTGCGGAGAAGCAACACCCGTGAAACTTGCTTCCATTGGTGTTGCTTTTCCGGAGTGCACCGGTGCTCGGTAAGAAACGCACTCAACGGCGCTAAAATATAGCAGAGCTGTATACAGACTGTTTTACTGAAAAAGGGCGACAGAAAAGAGGAAGGGGATACCGGCACTTTCCCCCTTGCTGGAGTGTTTGAAAGAGTGAAAATCCAGTATGAGAGGCTTCTCCGGTGTTGAGTGTGGGCATTGCCTGAACTGACTTTGTGCTTTCTTCCCTGTTTCAAACTCCCAAACTTAACTAGAGCCATGGGCTAGGATGGCGACAGTCCCCCGGTCATCGGGACATCATTGCTCGGTTATAGTGTGCACAAATAACGACAGAAATCGTTGAATACTGCTGAGGGCCTGTGTAGTTTGCATGGAATCCGGCAAGCCGAGTGCGACTGCAATGTCTTTAAGCTCCTTCTCTTTCCACAGGACCCCGACTTTCGGCGGCAGTAGCTTTCGTCCCTAAACTGAAAAGACTTTTCACCAACGCCATCCTCTCGACTGTGCTCGGAACATTTTTGTAAATGAAGCGCGCACCGCACTTAACGCTGTCAATGAACATGGGGTACGCTCGCAAGGTGCGTGCGAGTTTTCTCCTGATAATTTCTGTTTCAGCCTGTAACGTTTTGTAACTGAGCTTTTGTTAATATCGATATATTGAAGTGGTGACAATGACTCGATTTTAATATCTACATCACTTAGTTGCAGGCTCATTTCCGCCGCCGGGTGTGACTGGATATTGTCGAAAAGTTAGTTCTATTGCTTTTGTCTGAATCGCGATCTTCGGCACGATACCGGAGAGCCCTGGGTTACGCCGTCTACAGCCATAGACGGCGTAACCCAGCTTCAAGCGATCAGGGCCGCCGGTCGCCCTCAAGCCGACATAGTACCGGTTAGCCTACGGCGAACTGAAGTTCCTAGGTCACGGTGTGAGCAACGAAGGTGTTCATCCTGACCCTTACAAGACTCACGCCGTATCGGCTTTTCCACTGTCACCGACAAGAAGGTCGTCCGAAGATTCCTGGGACTTAGCGGGTATACTACAGGCTGTTCGTTCGGGATTTTGCCAAGATTTCTGTGCCACTCACGCACCTCACGCAAGACGCTGTGAACTTCTAATGTTTACAAGAACAACAACAGGAATTCGACGAGCTAAAGCGACGACTCCAATCGCCACCAAGGCTTGGCCACTTCGACCAATCAGCCGAAATATAAGTTCACACCGGCACCAGCAATACGGGACTAGGCGCTGTACTGGTCCAACAACAAAAAGGTACAGAGCGCGTGATCGCCTACGCAAGTCGGACTTTGTCGAACGCGGACCGAAATTACTCGACGACCGGGGGGAGGGGGGGGATGTCATGCCGTCGTCGGAGCCATCACGAAATTTCCCCCGTACTGCTGGTTAGCGAGCCTGAAGGACCCACTGGGGCGCCCCGCTCGATGGAGCGTATACGGCTGCCAGAGTAAAGCGCGATCCAAACCAACGCTTCTTTTTGCGCCTGTAGGTCGAGCGGCTGCGGATGTGACGCATTTCGTGGCGTTTTTGCTGTTTCCGGGCGCGCTTTCTGAGTCAGAACCGTGCGCTTTGGTTTGGACGGGCGAAACTTCGGGCGAGCGCGCACGCGCGCACGCAGGCACGAGCGCACAAGCAAAGTGCAACTGCGACATACGGCGAGAGAAAGAGAGAGAGAGATCGCGTTGTCGTGTTGGAAGATAAAAAAAAGGGGGGGGGGGGGAGGAGAGGGCAGCCAGACGGCGAGAAACGCGGAGCCGGAACTAGCTTGCCCTCCACCGATAGGCCAGGACACAGGAGCGTCCTACTACGTCACCGCGCGTTTTTGTGCGCGTTGAGAAGAAGTTGAAATAAACCAACTTTCTTGTGCGCGCCCGGAAGGAGCGAAGAAGTGGCGCGACGTCACGAAAATACGTCACATCCGCAGCCGCACGACCTACAGGCGCAAAAAGAAGCGTTGGTTTGGATCGCGCTTAAGACGTGGCCGTGGTTTATAAGTCAGGCCGAAAGTGCAGCGATGGCGACTGCCTGTCCAGAGCCCCCGTCGAGTCAGCTACCGGTTGCGCCAAAGTCATTGACGATGACGACGCTCGTTTTCTTGGTACGGTGAGCGTGAACGGCATGGCAGATCTCCAACGGGATAATCCTGAACTGCGCGCGCTGATCGGCTACTTGGAAGAACGAGGGGATACGATTCCCCGAGCCTTCTCCCGTGCCTTTCTAACTTACACCGTCCGGCAGGGTGTTCTCTCCAAAAAGAACTTCGAGGACAGCAATTCGACGTGGCTCCTTGTAATCCCTACAAGCCTTTGGGAAGAGGTCTTCCAAGCCTGCCACGACGACCCGACATTTGATCACCTGAACTACAGCAGAACACTTGCACGGTTTGAGAAAAATACTACAGGCCCAAGCTCCCGAAGACTGTCCACCTCTACGTCCGATACTGACGCGAATGCCAACGATGCAAGAAGTCACCGACCAAAACGGCAGGACTCCTGCAGCCCATCACTCCTCTGACTACACCGTTCCAGCAGGTCGAAATGGACTTGCCTGGGCCGTTCCCACTATAGATGCAAGGAGACCGGTGGATTGTCGTTGCGTGCGATTGCCTCACATGGTACCGCGAGGCAAAAGCGCTGTCGCCGGGAATTGCTGTGGAAGTAGCCAAGTTCTCCGCCGAGGTCATCGTACGCAGCCGCGGTGCTCCCGAAGTACTGACTGCATGCCAAGGGTCGTTGTTTTGGCGCAGCTAACTCAGAAGATCCTCCAGCTCAACCGCACCAGCCATCGTCGAACGACGGCGTACCATCCGCAGACGAATAAGCTATCAGAACGGCCATACAAGACCATCGCCAACATGATCGTCATGTACGTCGACGTGGAGCCCAAGACGTGGGACGAGGTGTTACCTACGTCGCGTTTGTCCACAACACGGCGGTTAAAGAGAGCACTGGAGTTATACCTTTCCAGCTGGTACATGATCGGTAAGTAACGACCAGGCTGGCAGCAATGCTTACCCACGAGCCAGCTGACGATTGGAGCGACGACGTCAAGGTGGTTGCGCAACGGGCTGAAGAAGTCCGCCAGCTCGCCCGACACCGGTATAGTTGCCAGCAGCGTGTCGATGCTAGGCGCTACAACCGTCGTCGTCGGGACGTTCACTTCCAGCCCGGAAACGCTATCTGGGTGTGGACACTCATTCGTCCCCACGGCTTCACCGAAAAACTGTTGTAACGGTACTTCGGACCGTAAAAGGTACTTCCTCGCCTCGGGGAGGTTAACGACGAAGTGGTGTCCGACGGAATGTAAACATCATCACGACGCAGACCACGACCCGAGATAGTTCACGTCGTTAGACTCAAGCCGTTCTACGCTCGGTAGCACTGAGAACTTTTCGTTTTCCAGATGACGTTTTTTAGCTTATTATTATTTTGTTTTGTTTTGTGTTGCATCGGGGCGATTCGCTTTTAAAGGGGCTGTAATGCCGCGTGCATGATCGAGAATATGCGTTTCTCCGTTCATCTAGAAGATTCGCGTACTCTCTTACCCCGAGCGTAAACGATTAGGAGGCCAGAATAACTTTGTCTAGTCAGTTTCGCCCTATAGCTCTTTCCCGACCATTCTAGGTCGAATATTCGAGATGTCGAACATTGTAGACAAAGAGCCCTGCACCGTATCGCCGATTGATTGACTGATTCTATCTCGCGATAGCCAGCTGTTACGCCGACGGACCGTCGCTTGCTGCTGCACTTCCGACGCTAGCTGCTGCTTTCTCGACGTGTGTTCTTCTCCCGTTTTGTTCCTGGTCCAAGTTCGCCCCCATTAAATATTTAGTCCATTTCGTTTTTTTCTGCCTCATCGTATGTCATTCGTTGCAAGATATGTTGCACAGTTTCTTCCCGAAATATTAACTGAATAAATATGCATAGATCTGTTATGATATTTTCTAGAGAGCACTGCACGGGCCCGGACCAGCCCGAAGGCCAGAGCCCGGCCTGGCCAACGAACCGGCTTCGGGCCGGGTAGCACTAATTTTCTCGTGCCGAGCTAGGGCTCGGGCTTTAACAAAACATCTTTCGGGCCGAGCCGGCCCGGGCTGTGGCTGGACAGTCGTGTGCCGCAAATTGCAACGAAAGCAAACAAGCCAAATGCAAAATCAGTACGCTGCCCTTCAAGAACAGAAAAAAAAGACGTCTAGTACTTGGAAAGCCTTTACGTGGTTAAAGGAAGCGTATGGATTGTACCAGCATAACGGGAAAGGACAGTGAAGAAAACGAGGGCACTCCAGTCGTAGGGTACAACACAAGTGTCTTTTTCTTCTGTTTTTCAAAAAGAGAAAAAGAAAAAATTGATTTGGAGCTGGCACGCTTGCAGACATGCACCTAACGACACTGTTGGTTATGCAGGTTCTTAACCTTATCGGATCGGCGTTCTTGCTCGGCGTGGCTGGCCAGCGGGCAGTGTTCCCGCTATCGCCTGAACCATTTTCGACAACCGCATTCGGATGGCACTTACCGACAAACAACAAGAAGAGCGGACTGCCAGTCATCACCGACTTCAAGCATCGTTTTGACAAAGCCCTCACCGACAGCGGTCCACCAGTCTGCTCCGAGCATCGACGGCCACGTGACATCAAGCGAGCATACTTAAGGCGCAGCACTTCGGCTTCGTGGGATTTGGAGCCGGCACGCTTGCAGACATGCACCTAACGACAGTGTTGGTTATGCAGGTTAGTTCATACTGCCCTATTCAAGTGCATAAACTGTTGCATGCGTTGCCAGCTCCTCCCATGACAAGTGCTATTTTCCACTGTCGCAAACGAGTGTGTTTTGTGCGATTGTCTCGTAGAAATTTTCGCCTTCTTACGAATCGGGTGCTGTATTTGATTCTTCTCCTGTTACGTTCCGGCGATGTTGAACTCAATCCTGGACCCATTACTGCAGAAGAAATGGACCTGCTTAGAGGTCTTCAAAGTAGCCAGGAAATAATCATGAGCAAGCTAGATACTATCGACACTAGGTTAGCCAAACAGGAAGCTATGTTGACGGAAGTAAACAAAAGGCTCTGTAACCGAGGGGCAGGTCGAAGCGGTTAATAAACTAGTGTCTGAACAAGCAAACGCAATAATAGACCTTGCACAACAAGTAGCTCATCTCAGAGTCAAAACTGTTGACCTCGAGAACAGAAGTCGCAGACAAAATCTTGTCTTTTATGGAATAGACGACGACAACCATTCGGAAACGTGGAACCAGTCAGAAAGCTTGGTTAAAAGTATTGCAAGGCCAATTTGGGGATCGAACTAAAGACGGTTCAAAGAACACACCGTGTTGGTCGAAACAATGAAAAGTTTAAAAGGCCAATCATTGTAAATTTCGCATCGTATAAGGAACAACAGGACGTCTTGTCAAACGCTAAGAAGTTCAAGGGGTTGTCCTACAGCGTTGATAATAATTATTCCCCTGAGATCCGAGTTATTCGAAAGCGACTGTGGGAATACGCGAAGGTTAAAAAAGCTGATAGTAACAACAAGGTAAAGCTAACATATGATAAGCTTGTTATTAACGGAAAGACTTTCACATGGGGCACAGAAAAAGAAGAGGTCGTTCCACTCTTGAAACAATGACGCCCCAGCAAGAATAAGAAAAATGCCTGCCGCGATCTGGCGGCTGTCGTAATAAACTGCAGAAGTGTAATAAACAAAGTTAATGAGTTCACTGCCCTGCTCGAGTCTGTAAAAGCTGATATCGTATTTGGTACAGAATCGTGACTGAACCCGACTATTGCCGATAGTGAGGTGTTTCCAAACGAATTCATTGTTTATCGGAAGGATAGGCTCAGCCTTGGGGGAGGCTTTTTTTTGCTAGTTCATTCCTCTCTAAAATTATCTAGGCTATATATTGATCATGACTATGTCGAGTCAATTTGGTGCTCTGTTACTTTATCTGACAGTTCATCGTACGCTGTCGGAACGTTTTATCGGCCACCGAATTCAGATTTAAAGACGTTACAGTCGTTGTTTGAAATCATTTCGGAAGCCTCTCGGCACCCTATTTTACTTGCAGGTGACTTTGACCTGCCAGAATTGAAATGGAATGATGGCACTTGTTCATGCAAAGTTAGTAGTCGCATTAACCTAGAAATGAAGAACATCGTAGAGACTTATGGACTGTTACAATATGTAAAGGATCCAACTCGGAATAATAACATATTAGACCTTTTGTTTCGCAGTTCACGCAACCTTATAGATCCCGTCGCCATTATACCAGGAATAAGTGATCATAAAGCCGTCATTGCAAGCGTCAAATCAGGAATCATCCGACCGACGACATTCGCAACAAGGAAAGATTTTTTCTTCGAAAAAGGCGACTATACTAGTATATCTCAGCAGCTGCTTGACCACTTGCCGGTCTTTGAATGCCTAGCTGAGGATTACGAAGTCAACAAATTATGGTGTGTATTTAAGAACAAGCTGCTTGATCTTATGAACCGTTATGTTCCAAGCACAGATTCTACCAGACTCAAAAAAAAGAAAAAAAAAAAAAAACCTGGTTGACTTCACGTATTCTAAGAATAATTAAAAAAAGGAGAGGATTTCTCAAGTATAAAAAAACTCGAAGTAACAATCACTTGAAGAGATTATCTGAAGTAGCGCAGGAGTATAAATTATATATAAAAAATTTCGAAAGGATATTTTAAAAGACTTAGCGACAGGATGAAAACTAGCCCTAAACTTTTTTGGCAGTTTATAAAAGGTTGTGGATCAGATGTCTTATGAATAAACGAAATTGTGCACAACCATCATGTCCTCTTAGACGATACTGAAAAGGCTACGTGCTTGAATGATTACTTTCAATCTATCTTCCTACCTAAAGATAGCAGCTGTCCTCCAGTACATGCAAGTGCCATCCCGTTAATGGAGCCAGTTGAACTAAGCGTGAGGGGCATTGAGTTGCTTTTAAGAAACATTGACGAAACTAAAGCAAATGGCCTTGATGTTATTTCTCCCCGTATACTAAAGCGTTGTGCCGGACCTATTTCGTTGTATCTTTATGTAATCTACGAAAAGTCACTCTCCACTGGTATCCTACCAGACGATTGGAAAATCGCCCATGTTTCCCTATTCATAAAGGTGGTTCAAAAAAAGAGGTTTCAAACTACAGGCCAACAGCCATCTTATGCAAAATTATTGAACAAGTTTTATATACAGGAATAATAAAACATATAGCGAATAACAGCATACTAATTAATCAACAACACGGGTTTCGTAAAGGCCTTTCTTGAACGACACAGCTCGTAGAGTTTTACCATGAACTGGCGTCCAATGTTGACGATGAGGGCAAATGGATTGCGTTTTTCTAGACTTCCGTAAGGCGTTCGACACTGTGTCGCATCCGCTCCTTCTTAGTAAACTAGAGTCGTTAAACTTAGACTGAAGTGTGTTCCGATGGATCGACAATTATTTATTTCAGCATCGCCAATGTGTTGTCTTGAACGGAAAAAGTTCGGAGTATGTTAACGTAACGTCAGGAGTCCCACAAGGCTCGGTCCTGGGACCACTTTTGTTTTTGATTTATGTAAACGATATTTCCGTGGGAATTTCCTCCTGTATACGGTTATTTGCTGACGACTGCGTTGTGTATAGGAAAGTTAAGGACGAACAAGATGCTGCTACATTGCAACGAGACTTGGATTGTATTAATACTTGGTGTTTCAAGTGGCAGATGAATTTAAATCCAAAGAAGTGTGTACACCTGAATTTTACCAAGAAAAAGAAAAGATTGAAAGTACTTATCAGATAGATAACGAACGCCCTAATAAATAACGAAACTACCTACAAGTACCTTGGTGTCACACTGTCATCCGACTGTTCTTGGAATGCTCAATTTGATGATGTCATCCTAAAAGCTGACAGGGCGCATAATTTTATTCAACGGAATTTGAAATGTTCACAACCCGAATTAAAGAAAACCGCGTACTTAACATGCGTTAGGCCGATTTTAGAATATGCCTGCGCCTTCTGGGACCCTCCGCACATAACCTTGATTGACAAATTGGAAACAATTCAAGATAGAGCTGCTAGGTTTGTACTGGGTTGTTATGGGCGGAGGGAGAGCTGCACTAAAATGAAAAGCGAATTGAATTGGGAACTGCTTTCTTCTCGACGAGAAAAGTTGAGACTAAAGTTTTTATTTCTCATATATAATAATAAAACTGGCATTAACAGAGAAGTATATTTAAAACACCCACATTATGTTCCTAGGCGGACTGAACATGCTTTCAAAATCCGAGAGTACCACGCCAGGACGAACATGTACATGTATGCAAATTCTTTTTTTGTTAAAACCATTGCAAAGTGGAATAGGCTGTCTAAAGACCAGGTGTGCTCTACAAATGAAGATGTATTTTTTTCAAAACTGTAATCCCCCTGCAATAACGCCTCCGGGCAATGCGGGGAAATATTTGAATAAAGAAATAAAGAATAAAGAAAAAACTTCAGCTTGACTTTGCACTTCGTGCAGGGGGACTTAGTATGGGCCTCCTGCGCTGAAGCTTTGAACAAACTGTGACGCCGTCGTTTTGGGTAAAACAAGCTCACTTGGTTGGGACTCCCACTATTGTAGCACTTTAACCGTGATTTTTTCCTTCTGTGTAGTCCAGATAAAAAGGAAAAACACATTTGGACGTCCGAAATTGGCTACATTCAACGCCGCAAGACAATCGAAAGTTCCGGATTCATGCCAAAACCGCTAGGGTATGCGTCTCGTATCTCTAAGGACTGGCGTTAGAACATTTGTTGGTGATCTGAGATATTATCGTTTTGTTATTAATTTCTACCCACTGAGAACGCGTTTTAAGATAGATTTTTATCACATTTAGTACCCAAAATATTTAGCTTTTGAATTAGGTTTTGTGATTAACTCCAAGGTGTTTTCAATTCATTTTCAATGTTACATAAATTAGCTATTCTTGCTTCAGTAATAAAGGTTATGTCGAACGACCACATCTGAACATGTACCGACTAAACGTAAAAGTTAAAAAGATTCACAAAAAGGGCATAGTCTTTGATGTATAATTCTCTCTAGATTTTTATAAAATCTTGGTTAAACGGAGTCTTAAGTTTGTAGAAATTCTGCTTATTAGTTAATGTAATTTTTGTTAGAGAAGTTTATCTTTCCAGACTTGCGTCGGCATTGTTTTTTTAGCTTTCTATGTTTGTGTCGGCGGGGCCAGAGCGGCCACAATGCGGGAGCGGTTCCCCCGCGGCAGTTAAGAAGCGTCTCGGGTTTCGGGAGTCTGCTCGGACCGGGACCGGGAGAGCCCGCGCCTGGAGAAGCGTGTAGCTTTTAGCCGAATGTGCCTCTATATAGAGGGTTTCGCCGCTTATTGTAAAATTGTCGCTTTTTACCCGATGCAATAATTTAGCTGTTGGCGCCCGCCAGTCTGCGTAAAATGCAGGGGTTGACTCTAAAAAGAATTTGGATTTGGCGGTTAGAAGTGCCAGGGTGACAGCTCGCCGACCATTGGAGAACAGTGTACCACGTGAGAGTGGTGAAATTTAAAGGGATTGGTCGGTCCCTGAGGGGAAAGGAGGCCCCTACGAGGCTACAAAAGCATCCCCGAGAGGGATTCTGAGGATTGGCTTCGATTCGATTTTTGGAGACTGGGAACAAAAGTACGGGGTTTAATTTCGGGATTTTAACTCACTGTTGAGTTGTTTTGTTTCATAATAAACGTGGCCATACTGGCCACCGTAAAGTCAACCAACGCCGCAATGTGTTCAGCGGGATCGAACAACTTTTAGTAATTTTTTTTTATTATCAACTTCCCGGGGGCTGTTATCGGGCGACCAACGTCATCGGTCGTCACCATCCGGGCCAGGACGCGCCCATCCCCATACCACCAGGTCCAGGCCCGGCGAGGAAGTTGACTCGGAGCTAGATTGACAATTTCCAAAGCTCATTTTTTCCTCGGATGTATAAACAAAACGTTGGCGACTTGCATTTGCTTAAGTAAAAGCTCCGTCTTTAATGTTAGACTAAAATATGCATCGGGCATAGAACAATAGACCGTAATATATGTTTAATTGGCTTAACGTGAGGTTCATCCATATAATCTGCTTGCTATTCTTCAAATCTTAAAAAACTAAGAAAACCGCAGTCTCGTCGGTTGGAAAATGAAGCAGAGTCATTTACGTTCAGCGGATATATGTAACCTTCCTCAAAATTTATGCTCTGTACAAGGGCAACAAAATATTAATTAAAATTATTTGTTAATGTCAATTTATTTATACTAATACAACCTATCTCCATTTTAGTTATCGTGTTAATTTGAAATACATTTTAATAAACTATTTAATTCCTTCCATACAACATCCGATCGTTTATCATCTTGAAGAAAGTTCCATATGCAGGTTTCGCCTCTCATAGGGTCTTCGTTACCAAATTCCTTTCCTTTCTAAAAGTAGACAACAACGCAACGTCTTTGCTGTGTACAAATTTATGAAAGAGAAATATTTAGTATTTGTCAACTTTGTTATTTCAGGCATAACCAAAAGTTTACAATATTTATGGTACACGCTTTGAACTTGGTATGGAAAGCAACGATTGTAAAACATAGTAAAAGTTTGTAGAATACAGTTAAATCCTTTGTCAGCGGACGCACTAGACAGTATCACACACCAGTCTCCAGAGGTGATTTGCTGCTAAAAATATCAAGTTTTTTTAAGATTATATTTTTGAAATAAATGTATTGTCTACGAACCGTTTTTCATTTTAAACACGTATTGAGAAACATATAGGTTGGTAAGTAGTCACTAATGGTTTCTCTCACCACACCTGAAATTACATCTGATTTGTGTACATTTGTTAAATATAGATCCAGCAAAGTTTCATGGAGAAGTATAACGTAAGTTGTCTGGAAAATTACATTTAATTAACCGTATGGCTTATATAACGAGAAAAATTCTCGTTGACATCGGAACGACGGAAGCACATCTATGTTAAAATCACCACAAAAATAGAAAGTAAGATCATATTCACAACTGAACCTGAGAAACACGTCAATGAATTAAAAAATAATCGGCCAAGTTCTCGTTAGACGGTCGACGGACGAAGAAAAAGATAAAGTTTTCGTGATGTAATATCAAGATCCTGTAGTCACAAGTGGTAACACAAAACCGCTAATCACAGAATATTTATATGTTTTTTTTTACATGCCTAAGTACACCTTATTTTTGTCAGAAACTTATATTTAAATGAAACATAAATAATTTCCAAGACCATATACTTCATCTCTAGAGGTATATTGTCATATATTATATAGCATGACAGTTGACTACAACATACATGAAATAGAATCTGTCAAAAACGATGCTTACTTCATCAATTTTATTCCCTACAGATTGCAGACTTAGTCGAAGCAAAGAAAGTGGAATATTAGGTTGGTCTTCAAAATGAAGCCTAACCTCAGTCGGCGACAAATTAGCCTCGCCATTCAGAGTTAGAAAAAAATGACCATGTCAGAAAACAACAGAAAACGTATCACTCAAGTTTTGGCAGGTAATCCCTTGTAGCTACATTTGCCCGAGCGCCTGCCTTCTCTCTTACCAGGATATTACCATTCAGTACCAAACATATATACTGGTACCGCGCTTGCTTTCACATGTTCTACCACTTTCCACAAAAGTGCTTTGTCTTGCTGAGTCATGTTTTCGGAGATGAATATTTTACTTCGTTGGAGCACGCTTTAGTTTTGGTCGCCTGTCAAGCCACAGGACGCGCGTCGCCTGGCTAACAAACCAATCAATGATTCCGTTTTTTTTATCATGACGTGCGCAAGTCTGTAAGTTACGAAAACTCTGTCTCCAATCAAATAAAATATACCCAGTTTTTATTTGTTCCAGTTTATTTAGTTGGGCCAACATATTTTCGTTTTCGTGCACGGGGATATTACCGATTTCTAAATTTTTATACGGCTTTATACATTCTATCGTTATCGGACATGTCGAAAATATTTATACAAAACCCCTGATATAAGGTGCTCGTCCCAAACGCGGTCAGCAACGCTGCCTTTCAAAGCGCGAGCGGCCTTTGGACAGCAGAGTGCCGCTTCCTTGCAAGGCCTCGGTGCACGGCGTGGCGGGTCACCTGGCGGGCCTCCATTGGCGGGTCGGGGCCCCGGGCCCCACACGTTGCGGGGCGGCGTCGTTCGGGGACGGGCCTACCGGGCACTTGGGCCTCCCGTGTGGTCCGCTCCGCCCCGAGGCACCCCCCTCGAGGCACGCCTCGGCCGAGGCGGGCCGTGCCGTCCACGCCGAAGTCCCGTGCATGGCGGCTGCGCGTGGGACTCCTCCGCTAGATGGAAAGGAGTCGAATTATGTTTTGAGCCCTTTTCGATTAGACCCTTCTCAATTGAACCTTCTAAAAACGTCCTTTTTTTCTGATTGGGACAGGAACGTTCTCTTAATTGGCGTTCGGTGCTTCTAGCAGGGACGCAACAACTTGGGCACGAGTTTCCCACTACCTCGAAGACAGCATCGTATCTTTAGGCTCGTGAAAATAAATTAATTTACACATGTTTACAAAAATGTTTTCTCGTGATATTATATGAGTATTCAAATTTCTAAAATTGCGCGTTTCTACTGAAATGTTAGGAACATCAACTCTCTCAATATCCGCTCTTTGTTACACTGAAATCTCCGCGCACCAAAATGTCCGAGCAGCAAAATGGCCGTATGCTGAAAAGTGTGCACAGAAACGCCCTGCAGCAAAACGATCTACACCAAAAGCTCACACACCGAAATGTCCCATTTCCAGTGAAATGTCCGATTTCCCCTGAAATACGGTAGGAATCTAGTAGTAATGAGAACGTGTCAATTGAGAATTTGCCCAAATGCGAAAATTCCCGTTCAGTTGTTTCCAGGGGCATTAAACGATAAGGTCCGAAGGAAGATGGGCTCAAATGAGATAAGGCGAAATGCGAATTGCTCTTGGTAACAAATTTAAATTTTGAAAAAAAAAAAATAGAAACATTGGTTCCCTTCTTAAAACTGGAGAATAGAGTAAGGGTGCAGGCGAGCTGGTGAATATTAACCATGTTGAATTAACATGATATTTTCTTAGACGTCCTCCTCCCTATTTTCTGTTCCTTCTACGTTTTGCTAATGTTTGTTTTCTTTCCCCAGTCTCAGGTTAATTCAACATGATTTGCTAAAAATGGTTAGTGATTGTTCCTCAGTTAGTAGTTCGTAAACAACGGCCCCTGTTAAATAACAATAAAAATTCAGTGTTTGACGTATTCCACCATGGTGTCCTTCGGATTGTCTTATATTAAGTAGCCACACATTTCAAGTACGAGTATATTTTTTTTAATGTAAAACTTCCCCCTGTGCTTTACCCGAAAAGTTTGTTGGAGTTGAAATTCCTACTTATACTCAATGACCGTCAGCATGAACACACTATTTAAAGTTTAGTTTAAATGTCATGAGGCGTCGTCCAAGTGCACATAAATACAAAATGCAAGACACGAAATACATACAAAGGGAGTTCCTACAGAAAGTAAAACTTTTATGGCTAAGAAGAAGCATTTAAGGCTAAGGAAAAAAAATCCATCATTTATATGGTTTACATATAGTGCTGTGAGAAAATAAAACACCGCGAAGAGAATACCCACCGCAAAGCCATGGATTAACAATAGAGAGCAGACCCAGTGTTGAAGGCATTAACAAAAAAAAGGTAACCGAATACTCGTCACTAGCAAAGAGAAAACAAAAACAAAACAAAAAAAAACCGTAACGCGTTACCAACCTGCGTTAGCTCAAAATAAAAATAACGTGTTACCGTTATCGATAAAATGGTAACGCTCGTACATTTCTGTTACTTTTTATTTCTAAATTGTCAATAAAACGTTTTTTTATATTTTTCTTCATTTTTTTTTCTTTATCTTTTTTTTTTTGGGGGGGAGGGATATTGTTGGACAGAGGGCGTGGGGGTTAGTGTTTTTGCTACTCTGGGACTTTTTGCGTCGGGAAAAAACAGGCTGAATTTTGAAGGTGTGTTGAACGAGTGCTATATTTAATAACTCAGTGCCATTGCTTCGTTTGAGCTTAAGTGCAGACGCAGATGACGCTACGAGCTAACATTAGCTCGTATCTGCGTTAAGCACCGTAAGAAGTGCAGCTCACTGAACCTTTTTTTATCATTGGTTTGGCGATGATAGAAAACGCACATAAACATGACGAACGCCTTGATGGTGCTTTTTTGACGCTGTCCGATTGTTCCCATCACCTGATAGCGTCAGCTGCGTCTGGGTTAAGGTAAAACCAAACTTATGCCTCCTAAATACTCTACTCAAGATAGCGTATTTGAAACACTTTTGGTAGTACTTCGGTATCTTGCAAATACATTTCGTCTAGAGTATTGGCCACTCTATCTTAATTGCATTTCTCCCTATCTTGTTCTCAGTATCTGAAATGCATTTTCCAACCTCTGAAAATATTTATCGCCGGTGCAATCTACGCAACAAGGATCGTCAGACACTATTGCAAAGCTGAACCGAAAGCAGACTTGAGGGAACCGACCGTAAATATAGGACAAAAAACAAGACACATGCCAAACGCAGTCTCCGAATGTCAACAAAATACCAAATGGATAGTCCCAGGTACACCCCCCTAAATCTGTCCTCCTGTCCGCCATTTTCTTTTTTTGCCTTTGAATGAAATTTTACGCTTGGAGCTAGCAAAGTGCTGGTGACATCATCGGGATTTTACATCTTTCGTTTGGGACTAGAGTGGTTCCGTCAGTGGAATTTACGAAGCCAGCTTCTGGTACGGTCACAATGGACCATTTCGGAAGTCGTCGGTTCAGGGGGCTCTAATATGAAAATGAGCGAGCGTGTTTTCAAGTGAGCGAAAATAATCCCTCAGCCAAGGAAGCTAGATCCTGCTCGTTTCATTGAGCTGCAGCAGCCTAGATTGCCCCCCCCCCCCCCCAGCCCCTAGTAAGCTTATTGTGACTTAACTTTGGACCTGAAGCTCGTTCAAAGGCGTTTCTTTTACCTCCTTCCAAATGCGTCCATTGTTTCATTCTCGGAATCCTTCAACATAGTTTTCCGCCAGGTGAAGACAGAGATTGAAAGCGGATTCGTAGACACTCTCTTGCGTTACTTGTATTTCCCTCTCGAGCTTCCTAATATCTTTTATGACGCTTTGAAGGAACAGGCGCTCCTCCTCGCCCTTGGCTGGGGAGACAAAATACTCGCTCTTGGTTGTTGATTAGCGACAGAGACTGCTGTCTTCCAGCCGATATTTCTCCTGTGAGTGCACGTTTACCATTCACTTGCGTACTCCCCAACAATGACTGGCTGCCTAATCAACTCTATAGTTCGGATGTTATAGGTGTATGCAATGACGGACTATGAGTCAAGTCCGCCGAATCGAGTCAAGGCAAATTGCGAACTTCTGGCGGAATGCACCATGAGCAGGGCCTACCGCCAAGCTAAAGCACGCCTGCCAATACGTGAGTCCCCCTTGTTCCTAAAGTCTTCCGTTACCAATTATGTTATATATACCGAGTTATTTCATAGCAAACATCGACTGCAGCAGCTAATTCGCGTCTTGAAAGTTACATAGATCACTAGCATGACGTGATTTTCAACGAAGTCACCACTAGTTGAGCATCACCTTTTGAATTTTTTTATTCGTTCTTTACCAGCTTGCAATCTACTTGCCGAGTATCTTCGAATGTAATTCAATTACATTTTCAAAGTATTTGTACTCAAGATAGTTTGCAGTAAAAGTAACTTAAATAATACTTTAAATAGATTTTCAAATGGGTAATTAGTATCTACCTTAAATACTTTTGTTGAGTATTTTGCAAAACACTGGGCAAAACGCAGTATAGAAACACACACAAAAAAAAAGAGTGTAAGTGTGCTTTTTCAGGTTTTAGGTAGAATAAGTAACGAGTATTGTAACTTTGTTACCCTTTACTGGAACTAAATAACGTAAGTACGTTACCCGTTACTAACTTTAGTATAGCGCAAGCTAAAGCTTTGCGTACGCAAAGAATAGGGCCGTCGCCACTGCGCACACGCCGAACACTAACCACGTTTCGCGCTTTGCGTGCGCTACTTTAGCGCGCACTATTTTTCGGAAATTACGTGAGTACGCAAAAAGTCTTCGCGCTGCTCCAAGGAGGATTCGTAAGGAGAAGTTGGCTAAAAATAAAGCCAAGACGAGCACAGTTAAAAAATGGCGGCTCCCAGGGGCCATGTCTGCGGGTGCTTTGGCGGAGTTGTGAGCGCGATGTTGGCGGCATCCACGCGACTGCGAGTTTCAATACGGGACAACATTGCACTCGGTTTAGCAACGATCACCGGCAGCTTGATGCTTGCGACGCGCGAACATTTCGCGGCGGAGGCAGCGAAGGTCAGTACACGAGACCTCTCTTGCCGAGGCGACGCAAGCGGACACGACCGGTCGACTGCTCACGTCGCATTCTCATGCTTAAACAAATCTAAAATGTTACTCTCGACCAAAAAAGTTTTTTTTTTTTCTCAAGTTACAGTATTTCGTACGTGAAATAAAAGTTCTGACTTTATCCTGGTGGCGTTCCAAGCGCGAGATGCCTGAGCTTTTTCGTCGCGGCGGAGAAACGCTTCTCTAAAACTCTCTCGCGTAGAGAACGCAAGCGCTAAATTTAGCGCTAGCGTGCGCTAAAATTGCGTACGTTGTTCTAAAACTCCCTACTGTTTTTAAAAGGTATCGATTACGTTACTACGTTACTGAAAAAAGTAATGTGGTACCGGTAACGCCATAACTTTTAACGCGTTACAGCCAGCACTGAGCATACCCCGCCGACAGCGTTCGTCATTAAAAGTAGTCTGCATGCGAATAAAAGTTGCACCCCCCGGTGCAATCGAACCTCTTTATATAAAAAACCGCACACCTATGGTGGGTTTTCATTTAATTGACTCAGTATGTGAGGGCGCCACAACATGGCGCTCCGCTCCAAACACACCGTTGCTTGGGACGTTGTTACGAACAAATGCATAGGGGCTCGACGTGAGGTTTACAGTTGTCTGATAAAAATCTAAATAACGTTCTGTATGTATTGTGACTTCTCAATATGCCACGAATAACAATCGATGAGGTAATGAAAACGGAAGGAAACTAGACGTTTAAGGGGGCTAACTTCTGCCCTTCTGTTCAAAACAAAGTATAAAGGTTAGCATCGCAGGCGTGGATGGCGGCGAGAAAGCAGGATCGAACGCTGGAGCGAGACTTACTCAACGCACCATGTGGAGTCCTTCATTTACCCGCGTGTGTTTCTGGAATATTTGGCGTGAAGGTTCGGCGACTAGAACATTCAGACCTGGAGCAAGCAACAAGGTTCCCGAATATAGCAGACCATTAAGCTGAAAGAACAAATAGAAGACAGGGAACTCCCAGGAATCAAACCCTGGGCTTTCGCACGAAAGTCAAGCGCGGTAACCACTCGGCCACGCACGCACTCGCCCGCCGGCGCGCGTGGCAATATCTAATCACGAAGACTTTTCTATCGTCTCAGTACCGTAAAGCGAATGTAAAAGCCGTAATAAAGTTTCGCAACCGGTTTTACCCTACTAGCAGACGACACAGTGGCTTCGCGGGTTCAGTAGTTCTTTCTGAGGGAATACACGACCGCATTGAATGAGGTTGGCGACGATCGACGGACCTTCTATCGACGGAATCAACTTTCCGTGGCATTTCAGAAGCGTGCACAGTTTAATCGACACCCCAGAGGAGCGAGAGCACGAACGCCTTCCCGTTGAGCTCGCTTCCGCAATATTCGAGAATGGGAAAACACCGTCAAGCCGAATAACGTAGGACGGCGACGACGTGAGGTATATCAAGGTCGAAGTGCATCCCGCCACACGCTTCAAGGATTTCTGACAGCACAGTTGGGTCATTGCACATCTGCGTGATCAATATATTTGATCTTCGTATCAGATATATATTGATCTTCGTATCAGATATATATTGTAGCAGATGGAAACGGATGAACAAGCGTAAAAGAGAAAATAAATATTTCGTCGGCGACCTTGTGACTAGAAACAAAAGAAAGAATGAGCGTGACAGCTGAGTGTTAGTCGGCAAAGCCGCGCTCGTCTCCATCTACTACACTCGGCATCTCGAGCATACACCTAATATTCACCCGTTAGATATATATATATACATAACGGGCATGGTGGAGGGGGGCCGAAAGCGTGGATATAACTAAGAAGAAAACCCTTGGTGTAAACAGCGACAACCAACGGTTTATTTTTCCACGTTCCGGTCGGAGTTCGGCCTTCGTCGGGAAGGGGGGATTAACATATGAATCCCTTTCTTCCTGATTATATATATATATATATATATATATTTTTTTTTTTTTTTGAGAACTGGCATGTTTTAATTTTTTACAGAATCAAAATCGTGTCACTCTGAAGATCATTCGAACTGGTGGAGACGGCGTACTTCAGTCATTCCGTGTCTAGTCGTCATGCGTACGTCGTCTTCACCAAGCATCTCGAGACGTCTAGAGGACCGGGAGTTTTCGTCGCAAATACTTCACAAACAGCCGATTCTCGGCAAACTTCTGTCGTGGTAAGTGTTAAATCTAGGCTTCCTTTATTGATTATTTTATATGTTTCAATTCAACGTCCGATTTTTGACCGGTCGTTCTTTCGGAGCGGAATCCAGTCTCATGTATTCGGCCATTACAACACCTAGCGGTTTGTTTGTAGCGGGGACGTCACACTTACGGGGTCAATTGGATGTTTCTCGTTTTTACTTAGAGCTAACTCTTTCTCCGCGCTTGGAAGGTGGTGCAAAGTTTCAAGTCAATAAAATCAAAAAGTTGGTCACGGAAGTGACGTCTCTGGAGGCGTGCAACAATGGCGAGGCGAGCATTCGGTCGCGTCAGCCACGGAAGCGTCATCGGCTCCTTTTTTCTTTTTTACTCATTTTCTCCTCTTTTTTTTTTTACTTCTTTTTTTACGCGTAAAGCAGTGATGCGGCAAAAACGGTGTCGCGTCAGACGCGGAGGTGCCGTCGGCTCCTATCACCCGTGTTCGCTTCTTGCCGAAAAACAACTTCGTGGGTTGTGTTGGAAATGGCTCAATAGCACACTCAGGTTTTCTCCGTCGACTTGCTTTGCACGCAATCCTCATTTGCGCATCGGAGATGGAGGCGCGGGGGGCTGCGAAACTGCCTCTACTGGACTCTCAGCCAGGGGCAATCCCTTTTTGCGTACCTCCCATCATCATGCGGGACCAGCCCGTGGAGGCCATCTCCAGCTGTCACAAATAACACATCGTGACGAAGGGGACAAGGCATGTGGACGGCATGCAATGGGCCAGACAGATCTCCTACTCCTCGTTCCTACGTCATATGCTCGCTGTTCTTTGATTTCCATCGTTCTACACATTTAACTCATTTCTACGCAAATAAACCATGACGTCATATATCAGCCTCTCATTTCTTGTGCCCCTCACAAGCAGTTCAATGAAAATATAGGCAGCATAGTGCAGCTATGTACCGACCATTTTTCATTAGTTCGACTAGTCTTTTCTGAGTTTCTAGTTTTTCTGAATTTCTAATTTTATTTCTAAGCTTGTCTAAAGAGTGAAAAATAAGAAATAGAAAAACGCACGAAGGCAAGGGTATCTGGAAATTTATTTTATATAGTTTCCTAAAATCATATACATAAAAAGTCACAAAATCACACTTCGGGCAGTAAGTACAAATATAAATGTAAAATATTATTTTCTCACTTATTGTGACGCATACTGTTTCCGATCCTCTTATGTGTTTTCATGCTAGGAATCGACCGGCATATTGCTGCTTGTGCTTATCGCTAATTGAAATAGCGCACAAAAGATGGCAGTAGAACTATAAATCTTCAAGTAAGGCTCATTAAATGGATAATGTGAATGCACGTCACCAAAAAATTAAGTTCCCAGGTGAAACTGCCAACCCAAACCTAGATCAGAAGAAGCCGATATGCAGAAGTCGCATATTGATTTTGATTTCCTAGCCTTAAAGTTTAATCGAGGTAAAGGGATAATAAACCGAAATTTGGATTTCGCAAAATAAGGCCGTAGAAGCGTTGAACGGGACGCTAATAACTACAAAACGTCACTCATGCACTAATATCTCAAACGGATGGCCGTATTTTTGAAAATGAAGGGCACGATCAAGCCAGGACTCGGACGTCACGATCCTCATGAAACAGCTAAGAATGAGGGGAAGCGACATCGCTTCTCTCCTTCTCGCTTCGGTTCACCAGCGCACGACGGGACGGAGGGAGGAGGGGAGGGAATGAGAATCGTGGCGTCAGATGTCTCGCCGTCCTCGTTGGTCCCGTTGAATCGCGCATTTCTTTTAACAAATACGGTCATCCGTTAGAGATATCGCTGTATAAGTGATGTTTTCGGGTAGTGCAGAGTCCTGCCTATCGCTTCAGCCCTGTTTTGTGCGCTCGAAATTTCAGTACGGTACCTTGCCTTCGTGCCCCAAGAGCTTAGTGCCCAAGAGAGAACACCAAAGCATACTTTAAAGAGTTATGTGTGCTGCTGAGCTTTGAGCGAGAGAGAAAGCTGAAGCATTTTATATGAACAGCATTCGACAAGCGTTTAAAACGTTTCGAACAATCAGTGGCCAAAAATGAATGGTGCGAGTAGTTAACGTATGAGTGACAAAGCATAGTGTTTTCCTATCATTCAATCTGAGTTCAGCCAAGATGGCTAAGTACAGAGCGGGTCTTTGACTTCCAGAATTCGAACAACACTTTGAAGTCTATCGTGGCATCACCTGCGAAGGAGCAAAATTCCACAAAAACATGTGAGATGGCAACGGCGTTGAAGAGTCATTGCGAAACTTTGTAACGTTCAGAAGACGTCCGACTTCAGAGCTTTGCATGAAGAGATGAATTGGTGCGGTAATGGTTGTCGGAGTCTGAAACCACCAGTTGTCAGAGAAGATGAAACTAGATCCAGAATTAACTTCCGAGAAGGCTGCGAGGTTCGCAAAAAATAACGATTTGCTTTCCGCACATTGCTAGAGCAAACCGTCAACTAGAGTAACTATATGATGAACCAGAGAATCGCCTTTCGTTTTTATTGGCCGCCAGCTCTTCATTAGGGGAGAAAGGGGTCTCATACGCCAAATATGACTAATGCGCTGCGGGGAAGTGACCCTGCGGAGCGCCGGGTTTAGGGTGGGGCATATTTTCCGCTCTACATACGCGAAATGCAGAACTTGCACCTATGTATGACGAGAAAAAAGCCTCTTGAACTTTTAGACACTCTCTGTTCTATCTAAATATGTGGAAGTCCGTCATGAATATGATACGAGCGCAGTTGTAATGTTGCCGTGAGCAAGCACACGACACAATACCACGGCGACCAACCACGCGCGCTCTTACCTCCGAATGACCCGGAAGACGCTCAATTGCGCTTGCGTAGCGTCACCGGCCTCTGCGCAGTGAGCCGTGCCTCCTGTCTCGCCCTTCGTGTCTTGTGAAAGAGCCACAATCGCTTCTTGTACAGTACTAGAACTAAGTAAATATTCACAGCTTTGCGATACTCTGCTTCGCAAGCGGAGAGTACGCATTTGTACCATTGAAAGGTTAGCAACTCCCTCTAGGGAAGATACAAATCAACGTAAAGGGGAATTAGAAGGAATTTAAACATGTCGTTGTTTCGTTCCGGTTTACCTACCCCCAAGATTGTTCGTTCAAAATGTGGTGGAGGACCATATTACAACTCAGTGCAAATGCACGGTACGAAAAGCATCATACATTAAATGGAGAGGACCTGTTCATGGGCGTCCCAACCGGGTGGGTGGGGGGGGGGGGGGGGTAGTCAAGGGGGCGCTTGTTCCCCCCCCCCCTCAGTTTTCTGAGTGGGGGGCAAGACATGTGTATGCCTAGCCCCGCCCCCCCCCCCCCCCCCCCCCTGAAACAGCCGCCACTAGGCAGGGCAAAAACTAGCCGGCGGCGCTCAAGGGATACCAAGGGCACCGCCCCCCCCCCCCCGGCCCTGGGGAAGGGGGGGCGTCCGGTTTACCCCCCCCCCTCAAAAACAAGTTGGTACGCCGTTGGACCTGGGCATCAAAAGACGGGTTATCAAAAATTTAACAGCACAGAAATACGGCAGTGGTGGCAATTCTCGGCACCGTATATTTTCGTCGAATTACTATTTTTTTGTAATCCATTACAAGTCATCAATTATGTTTCCGAAAGTGCTAAAATTATTTAGTTAAGTTGTTTTGTTTTGTTTTTTTCGTAAAAACTCGCTTTGTCCGCCTGTGCTTCACTCGTCTACATTGCACAAGGTTTGGGTATTTGTTTTACCCTTAAACAATGAAAAAACGATACCAATATACCAGAAGGATTAGAATGTCAGCGCTTTCAGCGACGTTTTGATTCTCGAGCTGTCCAGAGTGCCTCGTTTCTTCTGTACGGCTTGGTAGCGATCCGTTTTGGCCGCGGCATAGACAACTGTGCTCTGCACTCCCCCTCCCCCTCCCCATTCCATCTCGAGTTCACCAGCGCGTGCTTGTAAAGAACGTACTTAGAATAGAAGGCAATCTTATCTACGATTTCTGTTTTTGTTACTAGATCGGGGTTTCTACTTGTCCACCATGTGGCTGGACTAGTAGAGCTACTTTGAACATACATATTCATTAATATAAAGCTAAAAATCTAACGTGAAAAGCAATAAATTACTTTGTAGTAATTTTTCAATTACGTTTGGGATGCAGTAATTGATAACTTTAATCAGTTACATGTTTAAAAAGTAATTGTAATTGTAATCGCGTACAAGACTTGGGGTGATAGTAAGACCAGTAGAAGATATCGACAAACAACAGGTTTGTACAAGCTGCTGTTGGATGCTGTTGGAATTAAGAAAAGCCTTAAGGACACGTTCGACAGCTTAATCGAGTTTCGCTCCTACTTTGCAACACACTTCATTAATTATTATAGTCTCGCCGAGTTCTCATGGGCCGCAAGTTAAAAACGTCGCTACCAGTTTTTTTTTTTTTTTTAGTCTAGACGTATATTTATGAGGAATGAAGAAATGGGAGCGCAAAATAATGCAAACCAAAAAGAAACAATGACACGAGACGAGATTTTTACAATGCAGACCATTTAAAAATGGCAAGGCATGTTGTCTCCATTACCGGACAGTCACTGAGATCAGATTTATTAGACACTGACAGAAGCACCCTTTACCGGAATAGCTTTTATCCTAAACGGGTACCCGGCACTGAAATCACAAGGGAAAGAAATGCACTCGATATCGGATCTACTAAATACAGAAGAAGCAGTGAATGATCGATGTAATTTGGAAATTTATTTCAGTTGCCAAAGTGGCGGATGCCATGTTGAGATATGAGAGAAATGAGGAATACGAAGCACTGTAAATTTGAAAAAAGCTCCTCCAAGCGTTCTGAGTGAGTAACGACCCGCAACACACAGTGCACCTTACAGAGTGTGCACCCTTAACAAACATTTTCCGTGGTTTCCACATTAGATTGTCGGATCACCAACACCACGGCAGCACGATCGGTGTCCCATGTGGATCTATGTTGTCATATTCCTCACTCTAAAACGCAGCTGTTGGTGAAGACTGGAGAGAGTATGAAAGAAACCATTGGCCGCAGTTACAGTGAAGATCTGAAGGTCCGACTAGGAGTAACCGAAGTTGTAAATAGAGCCAATGCTCGTCTCAATTCTAATAATTTTTGTCACAGTTTGTGAGACGAATAAAATACAGTAATTTCCAAACAAAATTCAAAGACAGCCCCGATAGAAGGTTGCGAAATTTTTGAAATTCTCAGATATTTCTCTAGGAAATTCAAGAGAGTGTCGCGGGGGTGTTGGGAGTAAAGGACGTGCGGACATCGCTGGTCTTCAAACTATGTTAGTGATTTTACATTAAGAGAAACATTTTATAATCCTTAAAAAGAAGCAAGTAGGTGAGTCTTCATCTTTAAAACATAATAATGATGGATAACACAAAACACGGGAACAACAGCCATGGGGTATCAAATATTGCACTTAATTTCATGCAACCTCTTCGTTTTAAAGTATGAAATGCTTTTTAACGGAAGCCTCCCAATCCCAAAATTTCGTCCGTCCATCCATGCTCTTTCCACTAAATTTAGCGGGGAAATTGATGAAAGGTGACCTTTACACCCTGAAGAAATTTACGGTACGAGACCTATACGTCAATTTACTTTCTCCACTAAATCTAGCGGAAAACTTCTTGTCGTGTGACTTAAACATCCATTCTGTTTCCCCGCTAGATTTAACGTCAAGTCACCTGATCTGTTATAATAAACCCCGAGATTTAACGCCAGGTGACCTGTTATAATAAACCCGGACCTCATCGCAACGGAGAAGTCACACAGACCTACTCTTCCTGATGATTGTCTATGGCAGGGGTGGCCAGGGTCACCCGGCCCGCAAACAAAACCACGAAACTTCCAAAAACCACGGGGGGGGGGGGGGGGGGGGGGGGGGGGGGCGGGGCGGGGCGAGAAGGGGAAGGGCAAGTTTTTTTGTTTTTTTAGAGCAATAAACAAAACTTGGACTACTTTCGGTTTATTGGAGTCAAAGGAAGTCCAACTGTACGTAAGTTAGCAGTAGCACAAGACTACTGAACCGCAACCTCTCTTTCGATTTACAATGCGTTCCATTCCTCTTTTTGGGATAGTGCTCGTGTGCCCGGGAGGGAGGAGGGGGGGGGGGGGGTATAGGGGAGGTAGCCGCGAGCCGCAATTTAACACGTGAAAAGCCGCATGCGGCTCGCTAACCGCAGCTTGGCCAAAGCTGGTTTATGGCGACTGGCTCGGGGTTGAAAAAAAAAAAAGTGCATTGCGCTTTCTCGTTTTCATTTTCTTCCTAGTTCTTGCTGTCGAACATTGAACAGGCTGCCCCGCCCGGGTGTCCAAAAGGTAAAGGCGTTACTATTGAAAAGTGCAGTCCTCTGTTCATCCACAGTGCAGCCAGAGCGAGAGCTGTGACACGTCAGGGCAAAGTCGTTAGTCATCGGCGTCGCGTTCACACGCCGTGGGGTGCGACAGCAAACGCGTTCGGAACAAAATAAACATTTGATTATTTTGTTCCGAGCGCTCTTCTTTCTTTTTTTTTCCGGGGCGCGTGAAAACGCTTTTCCCGGCACAAGCTCTTGGCGTTTAACAGCGCTACTGCGGCATTTTGTTACCAGCTATTTATTTGTATTTTTACAAAGACCCCGTGTAGTGGAAATCAGGGACTACGAAAAACGGGTTGTTAACTTTGTGGTGTAGCCGTGTGGTAAAACGTCGGCTTCGCACATGGCGGACTCGGACGCCGTTCTTGATGTGGGTATCGGGAACTTTCGTCGTTCTCGATTAATGTCAGCATTTTGCGCGACGATGCTCTTGTGTCTCGTCACCGTATTGTTCTGTTAAATGAACCCTGGGTCCCCGTCCGCGCCCCAGAGAAAGCACATGGCCCTAGTATGCTGATGAATGTTCAATGCCCCGATTGGTTTGTGAATGAAATAAACACAAAACGAGCCGGGGGAGTCCTCACTCTCATCATCTCCGTCCCTCTCGTTGATGATTCAACAACCTAAATACCAAACCACTTTCCCCCGCAATATTTAGTGGGGAAATCCACGTTACGTTACCTGATGCCATGTGGTCTAAGAAAAGCAATTAAGTTTCGTCGCTAAATGTACTGGGAAGTATACATCTCGTGACAGACCAATTTTTTCTCCACATCCCTCTTCTACCTTCCCGCTCCCTTTATTTCTCCATCCTTCGCCCCCTCTAGCAACACCTACTAGATAACATTAGGTGTTGCTTTAAGGGTGTCCTCCCCACCCCTCTCCGCATCCCTCTACCCTTTGCTTTCCCTCCCCCACCTACTTCCCATCTTTTATCGACTAGGCGTCGTAGAGCGAGACAAAAATGTTTTACTGTATGTTAAACGGTGACTTTAGCATAGACTCTACAAAGTATTTTAATCCTCGGCTTGTTCGTGCCACGATAAATCTTCATAATAGGGGTCTTTCCTGATCCCTGTGTGTGTCCAACTAACTGATAAATTTTCTTTTTTTCCACGTACCATCTAGCCATCGAATAGAGTTTATGAAGCCCGTGTAAATTTGCCATCAACTGATTTATTTGTCAACGCTTTAAAAAGATGCTCATGAAAATAATTATTCTTGCATTTCTCCATACAATTCTACTGCGAATTTTCGCGTCTTTATGATGTTATTTGTATAACGTCTTGTGCAATTATCTCGTGTAACCCGTTCTGCCACAACCTCCAAAAGGAGGTTAGCAGTATGCGTAAATAGATAACTATATAAATAAATAAATAAATAAATAAATTTGCTACATTTCCTTTTCTCCCCCTCTCTCCTCTCCTCCTTCACTCCCTTTCTCTATCCACGTTCCTCCCCATTCCTCCTATGTTACCCTTCCTCCACCTCCCGCCTTGGCCATATGACACACCAAATCTCTCTCCCCATTCCTCTCATCACCCTCCCACAGTGTCCTCTCCTTCTCCCCATCTGCCTCCTCTCTCCCTTCTTCTTCTCTTCTTTCCCCTTTACTTGCTTCCCTTCCCTTCCCCCTTCCCGGTTCACATTACACTTTAATTCAGTTTCCCCAAGATTAATAACAATGTCTCTCTGCAACCCCTCTTTCCCTTTTAACGACTGTTTAATATCGTCAAAATAAATTAATTACTCGCTCCTAAAAACTGCATTTAATGCATTATAGGACATCGAAGGTAAAGGTCGCTTCTTTCTTTTAATGTTATATGCTCTTTTCAACACAATGCCCCGTCCAGGTTAGACGGCGACCTCTGCGGCTTCCATGAGCGCTCGCAGAGTCTGCCCCAGGCTCGCTTGGAAAGCACATATTGGCATGTCTTGGACGTCGAGTGTCTTCGGAGGTTTGTTTGCAACGCTTATGTTGGTTCTCGCGTTAAGTGGAAGAGTCTAATGCGCCACCCGTGTTGGCACTGCACTCGAATCCGACGGAAAGAGCATGACTTTGAACCGACTTCCTTCTACGCAGGAGCGGCGCAGCCTTTGAACTCTACGGGCCTTAGGTCTAGTGTACTCTGCGGGCTAGCTTGACTCTCGTGTTCCGTCATGCCAGCTGGTATTTTTGTTGCTCGCGGCGTCATCGGGGCGTTCAGTTGACCCGCCCCGTTTGTCTGATTTTGAGTACGTGCTTTTCGGGTATGGATCCGAGTGTTCGGGTCGGTTTTTCGACAAACAGTTCGGTGCCCTCTACAACGATCGGCTCTTCTGTAGAGCTCACCGTGATTCTAGTCTCCCGCACCCTCCCCCTTTTTTTTTTAAATTTATGTGTGAGATCCGTTTGGTGGCAAAGCAACATCAGCATTTGAGCAATAGGATTTAGCGGCAAAAGTTCAATTTTTTTTTTTTTTTTTTTTTTTTAAGGGATGGTTTGCAGATTCGATTGCACCTTTTCCCGGTAAGCCTCTGCGCATCCGCATACGCTATTCCCTGGCCTTGCTCCCCGCTGTTGCCAATTATGGAGGGCACTGTCCCGCACGGCCAACATATTAAGCACCTTAATTTGCGTGAACTTTTTTTTTTTATGATTTACCTTGATACTGTGAAGAAAACTTGAAGATATATTGGAAAAAAACAGAAAAAAAAATCTGACAGACAAGCGTCTCAATATTAGATGAAACAAAAGAAAAACATGACAGAAGCATCTTAATTATTATAAGATACAGAAAAATGGTGCACGTTGACAATTTTTATGATTATTTTATGAGTGTCGGAACTACGGGGCATAAACGTTATAAAAACCGATACAACGCCACGATGCCAATGTATTCTGACTGACGGAGGTAGGTTGTGTTGCCCTTCATTTGTAGTTCCCAGAAAACTCCCCAGACGATGCTCGTTACTTGAAAAATTTATTAAAGGGCCCATGAAACGAACTTTGGGCTGGGATCAATCAATTTAGATTGAGATTTTACTAATAACACATCGTGCAGTGGGCGAAAAGAAAAAAGGTATAAAGTCAAAAGCCTGACTTTCGGTACGAAAATTTGAAAACACAGCGGACTCTTTAGTACCTCCTTCCCTTCGTAAGCTCTCTGCCTTTTCACTGTGTTACGTCTGCGGTCCCCAAAGCGCGTCACCGGATCCAAACGCACGTCACACGACACCAGAACACACTTATTCCCTTCACCCCTAAGCTGACATTGCGGTGGAAGCTACGCGTTTGCCGGAACAATCAGCCGGCTCCCCTTCATTACCCGACCTTATTCTCTGCACGCGGGTATGC
This sequence comes from Ixodes scapularis, assembly GCF_016920785.2. Lineage (NCBI taxonomy): Eukaryota > Metazoa > Arthropoda > Arachnida > Ixodida > Ixodidae > Ixodes > Ixodes scapularis. Next base: position 237,113,925 of record NW_024609835.1, on the reverse strand, counting down.
GCGAGAGAGCGTGATCACGTGGCAAAAGTGTGGCTGCGACAATGACCACGTAGCTTCCACAGCACTGTCAGCTTCGGGGTGAACGGGGTGGGGAAAGCAAATTTTGTCTGAATTTTGAGCGACGGGCTAATCTTCTAGGGGGAGAATACCTGTGTGCGCGTACACAGACGACAGTCCCAGCAAGATGGAACTCCCCCTTCCCCTCTTCTTTATCTACTTTTGTACAACGCACGATTTATGAGTTGAGGAGGAAAGCTAAACTGGAAAAATTTGGAAATTTGTTTAATGATCCCCCTTGCTTAAAATCCTCGCCGAGATGTCCGCCATCTGACGGAGACCTATTAAGGTGCGTGAGCCGCTTACCTAACTGAAGTTTTATTTGCGCGTGATAAGAACCCTAGATAACATAAACTTATTTCGCTCATTATGGTGTATCGGACGCCTTACTTGATTTATGATTGTCAATTCACACTAAATATGGTTACTCTTATTGCTAATCATACGTAAATCGTTACTCATTTGATAAAGAGTATCAACGGCAAGTTTGTTTTTTCCTTCCTCTTTCGAGCAGCGTCATTGAAAGCAATGTCGTGCGTAACGTACGCCAAACCTGCGAGCAAAGATGGGCCAAACACGTGGAAAAAATGTATTAAAATTCAATTACATTATGCTTCGACAAAAATACATTTAAGTGCAACATCACTAACACTTTTAAGAAAACTATTCAAATACTAGACACAAATACAACCCTGGTAGTAGATGGCCTTCAAACACTTTTACAGATAGATTTTGTTCTCGTAGTCTGATATCTTAGAATTAAATTTAACAGATCTAAAGTATACCGCATCAAAAGAAAAAGTACCGCGTATATCGACACTAAGAATCAAAATAGTGCGAGCTCAATTTCAAAGGCATCAAATCCTCTTCAGCACGGTGGTTAGTAAAAGTCTATATCATTTAAATCATGATTGAAATCGTTATTTACAACGTGATTTAAATCAGACCAGTTTTACAATTTTTATTGAAATTCTACCTTTGCAGTAAAAATCATTCAAAGACTAGTTTTTTATTTGTCGTGTCTTTATTATTTAAGGCTTTCTATGTCCATTTGTTTTGTATTCATATCAGCGAAATATCAAGCAAGAAAGACTTATATCAGCTAAACACGAGCAAAACACATTTGTTTGTCAGTTAAATAACGTCTTATTGCAAGCAAATAAGAACTTGAAAGAAACAGTAGCTGCAAAGGTAATGTCTTATTGTGATTAAATCAAAACGCCCAAATAGGCAAATAAGGCTTGTTAGCGAGCTAGAAAAATCAAGCTGTTTTACTCCAGTCCGGCTGGTGTTGGATCAATAAAAAGTTGGTCATTAAAGTGCGCGGTGAATTTACAGTATTTTTTCTTCCTCACTATTTACAGTGACCGGACGAACTGATGAATCAATCTGCCTTGTTTAAAGCTACATGCGTCGTAAAGAGTCATTAATTTCTAGTACAGTGATTTAAATCAAATGAATCTGATAAATAATATATAAATCTGCTTTAGAACAAATAAACCCGATTTACCTCATCTAATTTAAAAAAACAGATTTTTTTTCTACCCTGTTTCCAAGACATGCCGTTAATACGGCGTGTTCAATAAGTGAAGTTACACAACAAAAGAGTTAATAATTGTATTCCTCCTATTCACTCCTAGTTGTATACTTACTTTTTTTTCTTCGATGTTTACTATGATCAAAGCGCAGAAAGATTTTTACTCTTCCCCTATGACTTCCATCGCGAAGAATGCCCACCATAGCATTTTATTGCTAATAACAGTGCCCAAATGTGTACTTGGACAGTTTCTGAAATGCACATATTGTCACGGGTGGTGACTAATAAACAAGAAATAAACAGGAATAAATAAACGTTTAATGTGGCGAACTTGTGCCAAAAATAAAAGGGTACACAAGAAGGATAACAACAAAGCGTCGCGGGCGTCGAAGGCGGCGAAGCAGCACGATCAAACGCTGAGGCGAGACTGACTCGTCAAGGTCGCGGGCGGCCTCTTATCTAGAGTACGTCGCTATCTCGAAGATTCGGCGAAAGCGGCTCGAGCGTCGCGTGATCGGGGCGAGAATGAACACGCACTTTCTAGAAAACAAAAGCAAAAGATACATAGATATAAATAATAGAAGTTACGTGCGTGCGCTACATGAATAAACGGGAACTTTCTGGAGGTCCGAGACCGAGCGTTGCTTTCTCAGCCCTGCGCGCGGCATTACTCCCCCCTTTAAAAGTGCATCGCCCCTATGCAGTGTAAAACAAAACAAAATAAAAAAGAACGATAAACTCAAGAGTCTTTTGGAGCATGCACATAAGGTCCACAGTCCTATCGAGCGTAGTACGGCTTCAAGCGCACGACATGGACGACCTCAGGTCGTGGTGGGCGGCGTGACGATGTTCGTGTTCCGTCGGGCATCACCTCGTAGTTCAGCTCGCCTAGGCGACGAAGTACCTTGTATGGTCCAAAGTACCGTTTCAGCAGTTTCTCACTGAGGCCGCGGCGACGGATGGGCGTCCAAACCCACACCCTGTCTCCGGGCTGGCAGTGAACGTCCCTGCGACGAAGGTTGTAGCGGCCCGCGTCGGCGCGTTGCTGGTCTTGAATCCTGAGTCGGGCGAGCTGGCGGACTTCTTCGGCCCGTTGAGCAACCACCCGGGCGTCGTCGCTCTCACTGTCAGCTGGCTCATGGGGCAGCATCGCGTCCAGCATGGTCGTTACTTTGCGCCCATGCACCAGTTGAAAGGGTGTCACTCCGGTGGTCTCTTGTACGGCCGTGTTGTAGGCAAATGTGACGTACGGCAACACCTCGTCCCATGTCTTGTGCTCCACGTCGACGTACATGGAGATCATGTCGGCGATGGTTTTGTTGAGTCTCTCCGTCAGCCCGTTGGTCTGCGGGTGGTACGCCGTGGTGCGACGATGGCTGGTGTGGCTGAGACGAAGGACTTCTTGCGTCAGCTGGGCCATGAATGATGATCCACGGTCTGAGATCAGGACTTCGGGAGCGCCGTGCCGGAGGACAATGGACTCGATGAAAAACTTGGCGACTTCAACAGCCGCTCCTGATGGAAGGGCTTTTGTCTCGGCGTACCGCGTGAGATAATCGGTTGCGACGATTATCCATCGGTTTCCTTACGTCGACGGTGGGAAAGGTCCGAGTAAATCGATACCGATTTGCTGGAATGGGGCAGATGGCGGCGCAATAGGCTGAAGAAGTCCTGCCGGTCTCGTCGGTGGCTTCTTCCTTCGTTGACACTCGTGGCAAGATCGGGTGTAGTGGTGTACTGTCTTCGCAAGCTTGGGCCAGTAGTACTTTTCGCGTATCCTCGCAAGAGTCCTGCTGTAACCAAGGTGTCCCGCCGTCGGGTCATCGTGGCAGGCTTGAAAAATTTCTTCTCGAAGACTGGAAGGGATCACCAACAGCCACGCCGTGTTGCTGTCGCTGAAGTTCTCCTTGTACAGTACGCCTTGTCGGATGGAGAAGGTTGGCAGTGTTCGAACAAAACCGCGGGGAACGGCGCTTCCTTGCCCCTCTAGGTGTTCGATGAGTGCTCGCAGCTCAGGGTCGTCTCGTTGGAGTGCTGCCATGTCGCTTACATCCAGAGCGCCGAGGAAACACTCATCGTCGTCCTCTTTGGTGCAGGCAGGACCGGCCTCGACTGGGGCCCTTGACAGGCAGTCGGCGTCATTGTGCTTCCGGCCGGACTTGTACACCACGGCCATGTCGAACTCCTGCAGTCGTAGGCTCCACCGAGCGAGGCGTCCGGAGGGGTCCTTCAGATTCGCCAGCCAGCAGAGCGAGTGGTGGTCTTTGACTACGCGAAAAGAACTTCCATACAAATATGGGCGAAACTTTGTTATTGCCCATACGACAGCGAGGCACTCCTTTTCGGTCGTTGAATAGTTCCTCTCCGCTTTAGACAGCGTCCGACTTGCGTATGCGATAAATCGCTCGGCTCCGTCCTGCACTTGGACTAGTACCGCACCCAGTCCGGTGTTACTGGCGTCGGTGGGGATCTCGGTTTCAGCAAACTGGTCGAAATGGCCAAGAATCGGGGGCGTCTGGAGTCTTCGTTTGAGCTCGTCGAATGACCTCTGGTGTTCTTCTGTCCACTCGAACTTTACGGCGTCCTTCGTGAGGTGTGTCAGCGGTGCGGATAGCTTGGCGAAGTCTCGAACAAAGCGCCTGTAGTAGGCACAGAGTCCGAGAAATCTTCTCACGGCCTTCTTGCCAGACGGCGGCGTAAATGCAGCTACGGCGCGGGTCTTCTCGGGGTCAGGTAGAACACCCTTGTTGTTCACGACGTGGCCAAGGAACTTTAGTTCCCCATAGGCGAACCGACACTTTGTTGGCTTGAGTGACAGGCCGGCGGTCTTGATGGCTTGAAGCACGGCTCGAAGTCGTCTGAGGTGTTCGTCGAAATCTCGTGAGAATACCACGACATCGTCCAGGTAGACGAGGCAGCTCTGCCATTTCAGACCTGCCAGCACGGTGTCCATGACGCGCTGGAAGGTGGCTGGTGCTGTACAAAGTCCGAACGGCATCACTTTGAATTCGTATAGTCCGTCGGGAGTGACGAAGGCAGTTTTCTCCCGGTCACGTTCGTCGACTTCAATCTGCCAATAACCACTCTTCAGGTCCATCGACGAAAAATATCGGGAGTGGCGCAGTCGGTCTAACGTATCGTCGATGCGGGGGAGCGGATAGACGTCCTTCTTTGTCACGGCGTTCAGTCGACGATAGTCCACGCAGAACCGCAGGGTTCCGTCCTTCTTCTTTACAAGGACGACTGGGGACGCCCATGGGCTCCTTGAGGGTTGAATGATGTCGTCGTTGAGCATCTCCTGGACTTGATCTTGAATCACTTTCCTTTCCTTTAAGGAGACCCGATACGGCGAGTGGTGGACAGGAAGTGCGTCGTCGTCGATAACAATGCGATGTTTCGCCATTGGTGTTTGGCGAATCTTTGATGTCGTGGCAAAACAGTCACTGTATTCGGCAAGGAGATCAATCAGTTGCCGGCGCTTCGTAGCTGGGGGCTCGGGGTCAATGTCCAGCGGCGGCGGCGTCGTGCTTTTCTGCTGTGGCGACGAGGTTTCCTCGGAGATTGCGGTGACCACCGCTGGCGCTTGAAGCTCCTCGACGTGGCCCACGGTGGTACCCTTCGTTAGGTGCTGCGGCTCCTCTCGAAAGTTCGTCACAAGAACAGTTGTACGTCTTTCTTGGAGATCCGTTACGCCTCTTGCGACGCCAATTCCTTTTTCGAGGAGCAGTTGGACGCTGCCTTCCAGAAGAGCTTCACCGTGCATGGCGGCGTCGGCCATAACGGTAACGAAAACACTCGACCGCGGCGGTAGGTTCACATGGTCGGCGATAACTCGGATCGCGGTTGATGTTGTGTTGGTCTTCACCGGCGGTAAAACAGGTTTCCGCAGCGTCAACTGGTTTGCCCCGAGGTCGATGACGGCGCCATACTCGCAGAGAAAGTCCATTCCGAGGATAACGTCCCTCGAACAGTCTTGCAGAACGACGAACTTCACAGGGCACGTTTCACCGTGGATCTCGACGCGAGCAGTGCATCTCCCGACTGGCGTGATGAGATGTCCTCCGGTGGTTCGTGTTTGGGGTCCATCCCACGGCGTCATGACTTTTCGCAGGCGGCGAGAGAGCCTCCCACTCAAGACTGAGTAGTCTGCTCCGGTGTCCACGAGTGCCGATGAGTCGAGGCCGTCAATAACAACGTTTAAGTTGTTGGACACCGAAGCAGGAGCGTCGTTGTGATGCGTATCGTCGGGAGAGTCGGAGCGCTCCGTCGTTCGTGGAGGGTCTTTACGTCGGTCGTCTTCGGCAACTCCACCTCCAGGGGTTGCCGCGCCTAGTTTCCCCGGCGAGGAGCGAGGGGCGACAGGCTTTCACGTCGGGGTCGGTGCATCGGCGAAGCTGGACGTCGCGGTGACGGCGACCGGAACTCTCGGCGGGACGCAGGCTCGGGGGACTGGGGTCGTCGCAGGTACTCGTCGATCTCCCGAGGGCGTTCACCATACCGGGGGCGCGGGTCGCTTGGGTGGAATCCGCGCAGCCCGAGTCGACGGAATGGGCATCGGCGGTAGGTGTGGTCTACCTCCCCGCAGTGGAAGCACAGAGGGCGTCGGTCGGGCGTTCGCCACACATCGGTCTTCCGGGGTGCACGGGGCTCCTGGCTGGCGTACTGGGGCTGGTCGTCGTGGCGTCGGTCGTGCTGCGGCGCAGGAGACTGGCGTCGGGGCGGCGCGACATAGGCGCGAGGAGGAGGCGGTGGCCGTCGGGCCACTGCGGCGTAAGTTAGCGCGGGTTCTTCGGAGACTGCTGCGCTGATGGGAGCCTCTGGTTGAATGGCTCTCTGCACCTCTTCCCGCACGACCTCAGCGATGGAGAGCGAAGCTGGTCGGTCCGCGGCGGGTAGTAGCTTTCGCAGCTCCTCCCGGACGACGTCGCGAACGATCTCGCGAATGCTTGGGGTGCTGGACCCAAGGTCGCAAGCGGACGGCGGAACCGCGCTTACGCCGGGTAGCCTCTGGTAGTGGCTGGCTCGGGCTTGCAGGGCACGCTCGATGTTCGTTACCTCGGCGACAAAGTCTTCGACAGTTGTCGGAGGGCTGCGGACAAGGCCACCAAAGATGTTTTCTCTCACGCCCCGCATGAGGATTCGTAGCTTCTTCTCCTCTGTAGCCCGAGGGTCGGCGCGGGCGCTCAGGCGCAGGACGTCCTCTACGAAGCCGGTGACACTCTCGTTGGGGCCCTGGGTTCTGGTTCGCAGTAGGTCCTCGGCTCTCTCTCGGCGGTGGTGGTTGATGAAGGTAGCCTTGAGATCGTTCTTGAAAATGTCCCACGACGTCAGGGAGGACTCATGATTCTCGTACCAGTGCTTGGCAGTCCCCTCAAGCGAAAAATAGACATTGTGTAGGCGCTGCTCGTCCGTCCAGCAATTGTGGCGGGCAACGCGTTCATACTGGTCAATCCAGTCTTCGACGTCTTCGTACTGCTCGCCGTGGAATGGAGCCGGTGTCCGAGGAGCGACGGGTAGGTAGACGACGGCAGGAGCGGCGGGGGTCTGCGACTGGTTGGCCATCGTCGGCTGCCTGGTCCTGGGTGGTAAAGGTCCGTATTCCGGGTGTAGCCCCTGGGTTCGGCGACTTGATCGAGTCTCGATCTGGTCTTCGTTGGGTCCTCGGGAGCTTGGGTTCGGACTCGCAGTGCGGGAACTTGGGGGGCTGCGCTGCACGAACATGCGGTACCCCGCACCTCCACCAAAATGTCACGGGTGGTGACTAATAAACAAGAAATAAACAGGAATAAATAAACGTTTAATGTGGCGAACTTGTGCCAAAAATAAAAGGGTACACAAGAAGGATAACAACAGAGCGTCGCGGGCGTCGAAGGCGGCGAAGCAGCACGATCAAACGCTGAGGCGAGACTGACTCGACAAGGTCGCGGGCGGCCTCTTATCTAGAGTACGTCGCTATCTCGAAGATTCGGCAAAAGCGGCTCGAGCGTCGCGTGATCGGGGCGAGAATGAACACGCACTTTCTAGAAAACAAAAGCAAAAGATACATAGATATAAATAATAGAAGTTACGTGCGTGCGCTACATGAATAAACGGGAACTTTCTGGAGGTCCGAGACCGAGCGTTGCTTTCTCAGCCCTGCGCGCGGCAATATTTGATGTACTCAATTTTAAATCGAAACAAAGGAATGGACTCTTACCAAAGCCTTCAGAAAGTGCAGCCCAACGTTTCGAAACGCATTCCGTTTCTTTATCAGGGGTGACTAAGTAGCACGGGTACGGAGCAGCTTTCTTTTTCTTCTCCCGTTTGCCCATGAAGATACCTTTATTTTTTTCCCCGTGTGTTCATATGGCAGCTTTGCTTGCCACGCAGGCACGTAACCAGGGGGAAGGGGGGAGGGGGGGCATGGGCCCGGGCTTTCCCCCGAAACCTTTCATCTTACTGGGACCTCCTTTCCTCCCTCCCCATCATACAGCATTTTGTCAATGGGCGAGCCCCCCCCCCCCCCCTCCCTCCCTCCCCCGAAACAAAATCCTGGCTACGTGCCTATTGCCACGTGACGTAGGCCCAGGGCGTACACGGTTGGCAAGGCACCCAGGCACCTGGTTATGTTCCCCGGTGTATGTTGAATGTGCCATGACTCCAGGAAAAACCTTTTCCGGATGAGTGGCTTCACGTCAAGCACGCGCGTGTTCGCGAAGTCAATTTGATGGTCGAGGTCTTCGCAGTGTTCGGCGACGGCGCTGCGCTCACGAACGATTTCGGACGTCGTTCTTATGTTGAATGAGTCGCTCAGGAAAGACCTTCGTTTCGCCGATGTAGGCACTCTGCGCGTGGAATCTGGTAGACCACGCCTTGAGCTCTTTCCTTTGGAAGCCGGTTCTTGAATGCCCTCCTTCCTCAGCACACGCGCCAGCGTTTCGCTGGTCTCCTTTACGTAAAGGACACTGATGCGCGCGACGGGACAAGGCCACGTTTCATTCGGTGACGTCTCCTTGTGGTGGGCGCGACCTTAATGACGGGCACCGCGTTCTACAAAACTGCTTGTATAGTCGTTTTCTCAAAGTCGGCAACGATGGTTCGCTTCTCTTGTCGTTGATCGGCCTCTAATAAGCGGATAGCTTTTACCCTGGATAGCAGTGTTGAAACTACCGACGCTTTGTGACTCGTTGGGTGGTTCTAGTCAAAGTAAAAGTAGCGCCCGGTGTGAGAAGGTTTTCGGTTCACGCTGAACTTTAGTCCTTCCCCTTGCATGGCCACCAGCACGTCGAGAAACGGCAGGGTGTTATTTCTCTCGTGCTCCACAGTGAACTATATGGACGGCTCGATGGAGTCGAGGTGGGCAACGAAAGCTTTAACGTCAGTTTTCCTTACAACGCAGAAATGGCCATCCAGGTAGTGCGTGAATACTTTTGGGTCTAGTTATGAAAGACCGTAGCGCTTGTTGTTTTATTGTTTCCATTGTTAGTTTTGGCGCGGTGACCAATATTGAGGCACCCATTGCCTTGCTGCTGACCTGCTTGAAAAGCTCACCTTTGAAGCTAAAGTAAGTGCTGCTGACGCAGAACTCGAGCAGGCGGCATACCGGTAGGTCATTTACACTGAGGTCTGTCCTTGAGCCCAAAATGTCGTCTTTCTTGAGGACTTTTTTGGCTTTTGTGACTGCCAAGGGAACCGGGACGCTTGTGAAAAGTGACCCCACGCTGAGCGTTACTTGAGAGGCGCGCTCCACAAAGTGGCCGGTGTTTTGTACATGAGACGCCATCTTTCCAGCGAGGAGCGTTAGTGTATGATGAAGATAGCTCGAAAGTGCCCGAAGCGGCGAGGTTGTGAAGTCTACGATAAGTCTGAGGGGAACGTTAGGCTTGTGGATCTCGGGGAGCCTGTGGAAGCTTGGAACAGAGCCATTTCTGCAGATGAGCCGCAGGTAAAGGCTTTTTGTTTTCGGGTACATCTTGTAACATTCTGCCAGCATCTTGTTCAAGGTACTCTGAACTTGTGGTGTAGGGTCTTTCCTGAGTTTTTCGTAAGCGTTGCCGTCAAGAAGGTCCTGTACCTTTCGCTCATACACCCCCGGTTCAGAACGACGGTCGATGTCCCTTTGTCCACCAGCAGGATCACGATCTCTGTATCCACGCAGAGTTTGCGAAGCACTGCAGTCTCCTCTCTTAATAGAGTGTGTCGCTAACGTTGCGGAAGTTTTGAAAGGATGCCGACTGCATTAAGTCGCACTCCTTCCCGGATGTTAAGATCGAGAAGGGCGATGCCGTCTTCCACAGCCGCGACCATTCTGGGCAGATGTGGGTGCGAGGTGGTCATGTTAAAACTATGTCCTTTCGCCAAGACCTTTATCTCGCACGGGATAGCTGCTCAGAGGACTGGTTGTGAACGAAACTGGCGGTGCCTGTGCCTGGTCGCGCTTCTCTTCCTCTCACACTCGGAAACTTCCCTTCCTGAGATGCCCGTCGTTTCTCCAAGGAAGTGAAGGCGACGCTTGCGAAGAAAGACTCCAAAGACGGGAACACGTTTAGGACGTAAGGACCTCGACCATCGAATTGACTCCGCGAACACAGGCGTGCTTGACGGGGAGCCGCATATCCGGAAAAATATATTCCTGGAGTCATCTCGCATTCAACCTAGACTGGGGAACATAAACAGGTGCCTGGGTGCCTTGCGAACCGTGTACGCCCAGGGACTACGTCACCTGGCGGGCAAAGCTGCCAAATGAAAACACTGGAAAAAGAAAAAAAAAGTATCTTAATAGACAAGCAGGAGAAGAAAAAACAAAGAAAGCTGCTGCGCCCACATGCTATTCGCGACTCCAGCAAAACGGACGCCACCAAGCGGGAAAACCGGGAACCAGCCGGAACAGGTCGCTTTGCGCCTCTCTGCGTCTCTGGCGGTCTTCGCGGATACGTGTTGTCGGCGCGGTGGCGAACAATGTAATTTGACGAAGGTCCGAAAATTTCTTAACTTTGCTTGAGTGTTCATTAGCGTGGTGAAGCCTCAGTAGATTGTCTCTTTCTATCACATGTTTGAAAGCCCGTTTACTCCCCAACACACGGTCGCGTGCTTCCGATTTCTTAGACGGGGAGGAATCACATTCAAAGTGACGGCTACTTGGTAACTGATCAGTGGTTTCTTTATAAGGATCTAGAACAGTGGACGGAGGACGACAGACGAGGTGTTTCACTGGGGGGAACACCAATGCTGCAGTTAAGTGAATGGGGAGGTCCGATAGCTGCTTTTCTTGAGTTTGGTTGTGTTCGATTAGCTTCAAGTTTGAGCCACCCACGCCGGTCGGTGCGTTGGCTATGCATCTTGGCTTCTTTTTGCCGAAAAAGCCTCTGAACCACACCGAAGGAGTTGGACTGATTTCGCAATAACTTGATCCCGGAAACCCTGCTCGCTGCATGCGATTATTGAGGGAAATTTTCTGCTTTCAAAAAGTGGGGGACGCGTCTCGCAAAGTTAAAAGCAGTCATGACATTACGATATATCGCGTTTTTAATATTTATATTATACCCCTGCCATACGTCTACATTGCTCAAGATGTCCGGCCAAGAAAAATACTCAATTTCTCCTTTCAGTATTCGAAGTCAAGTTCAATGCAGAGAGGTTCTGCGTGAATGTCCGATGTAGACTCTTCAGTTTGTCCGCATTCGTCTCCGTGCTACCGGCTAGAACCATTTGGCTAAGTTTAAGTAGTATCCCTCTGTCTGTCAAATATACTTTTAGTCAGCAGTTCACCTAATAGCTAATCAGCTTAGCTCATATTTCAACCAGAAGAATATACTAATATCGCTTTAGTGGGACATAGTACGTAATACATAACCCGCATATTCGTCAAAATGACTTCTGGATTGCTACTAAAACGTGAATTGAAATACCAGTATCAGCTGCTTAGTGGTGCGCCACCGGGTTAACATGCTCCTTAACTCAAGAAGCGCTTGCTTTATTTTCAAAATTTTTCTGCAGCCTGTGTTGTTGACCGAGCAAACGACTGGAGCTATTTCTAAAACGCGGATACGCACAAAACCTTGATTTCGCGGACAGATAAGTCTCATGGTCGTGGCATTCGAGTTAGCTGAAACTTACTCTCAGTGGAACAATTCTGTAGTCATCGCCAGTTTCCTTAGCTGATTAAAACTGATTAGAAGTTTATTACCGTCTCTCCGGAGCCTATAGTTTCGGTTTTAAACAAAATATCTGAAACGAAAGTTTGACATGAAAAGAACAAAAAACACCAGGAGAGAAAAACTATGCTCTACAAGTTTATGTGCACCGGCTACACTTAACCGTCGCAGTTCAGATACCTATAAAATTGGGCATTAAACAAAATAAAATATGCTAAATTGAATGCGCCACCCGTTCAGGCGACCCGGCCGAGCCGACGCGACCTGGACCCAGCCGCTCTGTTTGTTTGGTGGTGGCGCCCCCTATAGGTCGCTGGAGTCGCGAATTTAGTCACCCGTGTTGAAGAAACGGTATCCGTTTTGAAACATTGGGCTGTACCTTTTGAGGGATTTCGTTGGAATTAGTACATTTTAACTGTATAGGTTCACATAACCGGACAAATAATTGTCAAATATGGCTACGCTCCACTCAATTTGTAGTCCTACAATACAGTTGAAAAATGCATTCTCCACTGTGTAATTCAATACGAGATACTAAATACTCAAAGTATTTCAGATACTTGTTCTTTTTTAAATACTGCCCAACCCTGACTGCGAGGAACGTCGGCTGCATGATAGCAACACTTTTACGCAAGAATTGTTATCCATGTTTACGAAGCGTTACCTATGCCGGCCGCAGATGAAATGGTGAGCCATCCATGTTCACGGGAAAGGCTATAGAAAAGAGGGCGTGAGTTGTCTGCACTCACAGAAAGGAACCAGTCAGAACCGGCGGTTGTTTGGACTTGCTGGTTCAAAAAACGTCTTTGGAGGCCTCAACACACTACAGAATCTATGCCTTCTGTCTGTCAGCTGCCACGGCGATATAATGCAACAGCATATGGGAATCTCTATTTGGTGCAATTCAGATATCCATGGAAGCGTCTTTTTCCTCACCTCTGGTTTTGACCGATCCCACTGCCATTTTATGTGAATTCACAGTGTCACGTAACGTCTTGTCATGTGACGCAGTGTCGCATAACAACACAGTCACGCGTGGCGTTAGTGATGTTACGTCACAAGCCGTGACGTGGCGTGAAACCATAACGTGGTGTATGTGATGTCACATTACTCTGAGTCATTTTACTTTTGTCACAGGACATTAGTTTCACGTGACGTCTTTTGATGTAACGCGATGTCACGTGACGTCACACGATATGACGGCACAATATCACGTGTCCCAGAAGTCTGGTTTTTCCGCTACATTTAGCAAGGCGACCCTTTCAACACAATTTAGAGAGGAAATTCCCCTGCTATATTTAGCTATTGAGCCGCGACAGACTTTATAGACCTTGAATTGCTATCGCATTAAAAAGGGAGTACGAAACAAAGTTGCATGGGTAGGCGCATTCACTGTTATAAATTCGACATGTTCTTTAACTATGCAGATAATGTTCCATAGGCAAGCCTGAGGTGACTGTCCGGCCACGAATAGCAAACACAGATCTCCGAGGCACCATCTGGTGATCCTGCGGATAGGCCAAATGTTCACGTTGGACGTTTCTCAGATTTGAAAACGCGTTTGGCTATTTCGATTGCCTGGCAGAGCGATGATTCTGCCTCACACTCTCTAGTATATTTTGCCACTGTAGGGGAGTGAGCTCAAGGAAATTGGTGTCCCTGACAAGAACAGCGGTCGAAGTCGAAATCCCGGCTGAGGGGCCTGTAGTCTGACGGAAGCTATTGTGTAAACGCGCCGTGTAACCAATATTTTGGTTGCATGTCAAGGGATCTCCAGGTGTTTCAAATTAATCCACAGTCTTCCACTCGGTCCACTGGGACATTCCAGGTGCCCTACAGTAATTGAACACGTAAAACCCCAAAATAACCTCACTCGTGCGTAAGCGACTTGGAGGTAGGATGTTTGATACCACGGCATAAATGTTATTCACGACGCTTTCGAAATTAGCTTTATTGCACTGAACGCACTTTAATTGACTGGGTTTTAGAATAGAGGTCTGAAATTAAAATGTCCATATGACGTCCGACAAAGTTAGCGAAGTGGTCTTACCTTGAGGTTACTTGATATTTTGTTATGTGTAAAGATATAGAAATCAAAATATATTTAAATTATAAGATTAATATTTACGTTATTTATATGGTAATTGATATATTTATACGAAAGGTTCCAAACTTGGTGCAACTTACGAATTCACTTAATCAAAAACCCTACTTTTATTATCCGTAAAATCCCGAGACATAGTCCACCTAACATCAAGAGGAAATCGGCTGAAAATATGGAGGGGGTTAACTTTCAGTGTACGATCAAGAAAATTTTTAAAAGATTGCTCTTTTTAGGTCGTGCCCCCTTAAGCTTGTTATGGTGGCGAGGGGAACGGAGCAAAGATTACTGTACTTCAGTCAGCAACGTTCGTTTATATCCTGCCATAGCGAACTAGCCGTATTTACGCCGAGGCCATCATTCATTCTAACACTACTATCACTAGGAGTGGGCGATCTTTCGGTGCTTAAAAAATATAGCGAATCAAGTCAAAAATAGGGGTGGGCTATATTTCAGGGGTGGGGCATCTCTCGAAATTTTACGGTAGTTTTCTCTTAAATTAAACTGAAGTTTCAGCTTGTTTAGAAATCGATATTTTAAATACAACAACTTATATCATAATTATTCTATAGCAGTTAAACAATACTGCTTAAAAAGCGCAAATTTAGAGCTGTCCTCAAAAAAGAAGATTGCTATAGTTATCTTAGAGTTTCCACATCGAGGATCTGATCAACTTCGCAAATGAGAATTTGACAGCTGCTTAGAATTGTTACAAAACTAAGAAAAAATTAAATGCACGCAGCCTAAGCAAACTTCTATTAGAATATTGCGAGCAGTACTCTCCTCCGGTAAACTATTGAGTGCGAAGAGTGAAAGTTGTCAAGTGAACCGAGCTCGAACAGCCAGAAGATTCCTGTCTCGGTCGCTTCCATTGTAAATAAATTTAAATCCACATTACTTTTCATTTGTTCTTCCGCGAGTTTTAGAAAAAAAGACTCCACAATGTATACTTTGTCATTCTTAGCAATTTGTCCTCGAAACAAATGAAATCACCCATTTATATGTTTTGTAAAACTCACTCAAAAGCGCGAAAATGCAACTATACTGAGATGGAGAATAGTTTTGTTAGCGTCTCTTTATTTTTCTGACAAACTAACAGTCAAACTCGAGCACATCGATAGGAGTGGAAGGTGTAACCCCGCTTTGAAACAAAAAAAACAAACGAAGAACATAATAACTGCGACAAACTAAGCACAAGTCATAAACAACAGGACAGGGAATATAAACAACATAATTAAATAGTCATATACAATAGTTACGCGGCGTTAATAAAATATAGATTGTTGTATCATAAATATGTTGTATGTTTTTCAAAGGGATAAAAACAACACTTGACTACAGAATGAAATAAAAATGTTCGGAAATACATTTCATTTTCGTACTGTGTGGGGAAAAATCAAACTTCAAATAATATTTATAAAACTAAAATATTGAAAGTAATGTGAATGCTTGTTACGGGTGACACATGATTGATGGCAGGATAGACAACTTGGTCAACCAATAAACTGTTAATTAGAAAAATAATAGTAGTTTCAATTATTTGTTGGTCTGCCCAGACTCAAACTAGGGAACCTCAGGTAAGGCATACAGCTGTGTCGGCAAACCGAATCCACTATAGTTTGTAAAGCAAAAACGTGAAGCAAGCCAGTCGTTATACACGTTTTAACTCAAGGAGGAGGCTTCTTCATGTCCGCGTTTTAAGAAGGCAAATCAGTATTTGGTAAACGAGCTGTCTGGATTCAATGACTGCGATATTTATAGACTGCCGTAAAATGCTAATTTTGTAATAGACGTTGGGCAATATTGGTTGCAGGCACACCTTACAAAAGACAATTCGTGAGTGTAACCAGAAGGCATTTGTAATGATCCACACCAGAGGCCTCAAACACGCGCCTCGCAGGCAACCGGCGGCGAGCCTACGTGTCCGTGTCTCGAGCGCTAAAGATGGCACGCGTCGTAATGATCTCATGTCGCCGATTCATTTCCGCTCAAAACGTGGCTCTGCTGCTGTAATGTATTCCCAGTGTTTATATTATTTTGTTTTCACTCGCCTCGTGTTTCGTTTTCAGTTTTGTTTCCCAGCTCTTTGTCACGTTAGTCAAATGTACGACAATTCCTCTACGCTGCAAGAGTCGGTTCTTGGCACGAGGACGCACCTTGGCTGCACGAACTTTCGCTTAACAGGAGCGACTGGCAAAGATAGCTATCGGGTCGGGCTTCTGGCCTAAGAAAATATCCCCATCGAAATATGGGCTCTCAGACTGCTGTTATAAAACTCGTCAGAAAAGCAAAACCTCTCACAGGGAGAGACTATTTATAGACACGTTGAGCTCGATTAATTCGCGAGTGAATTAATGCAACCGGAAGGACTGTGTGATGGCTTTCTCGTTATATTAAAACATTGCAGCACGTTGGTGGGGCGCAGTAGTATTTATTCTTGTTATCACATCAAATAAGGACCCGGAGTGATCCTATAAACAAACCGAAGCTAAGGATGTCCCTGAAAAAACTTCGAGTTTAAAAATCAGATAACACGAGGTTCCTTCTTTATAAAATTTATTTACCCCTCCCCTCTCCCGCCCCCTCATCTTACGTTTCCTCGCAATTTTTCCGGGGTGGACAATCTGGCACCCACACTCAAAATCAGTTTAATACCTCTGATCTACGTGCTCCAATAAAACGCCTTAAAAACTCCAAGGATATATTGGTGGTAACCATTTTCTAGTGATTCACACATTCGCTACTTTCTGTGCCATTCGTGAACTTTATGTATAAAAAAGTGAAAGCTGTTTACAACTCCCTGTAACGCCGAATTAGAGCGCAGCTCTTGAGGAGGAGGAGTGAAGGGTACTGAGGGGAGGATAGACCCCTCCTCCTTCTCCTCCTCCTCCCCTCATTCTTTAATATGCTCCGGGGGTCACGTGACCTCGGGACAGGAGACACGTGACTTCGGGGGGCGGGGGTCAAGCGACCTCGGGGAGGCGTGATCTACGGGTCACGTGACCTTGGGAGGGGTCACGTGACCTCGGGGGGTCACGTGACCTCGGGGGTCACGTGACCTGAGGTGGCCGTGGGGGTCACCTTGGGGGTCACGTGACCTTGAAGTGACCTTGGGAGGGGTCACGTGACCTCGGGGAGTCACGTGGCCTGCAGGGGCCACGTGACTTGGAGGGGTCACGTGACCCCTCCAGGTCACGTGACCTTGGGGTGACCTTGGGAGGGGTCACGTGACCTTGAAGTGACCTTGGGAGGGGTCACGTGACCTCGGGGAGTCACGTGGTCTGCAGGGGCCACGTGACTTGGAGGGGTCACGTGACCCCTCCAGGTCACGTGACCTTGGGGTGACCTTGGGAGGGGTCACGTGACCTTGGGGAGGGGGCCACGTGACCTCGGGGTCACGTGACTTTGGGTTGACCTTGGGGTCACGTGACCTTCAGGGGGCACGTGGGGGTCACATGACCTTGGGGGTCACGTGACCTCGGGGGTCACGTGACCTTGGGGTGACCTTGGGGGTCCTGTGACCTTGAGATGACCTTGGTTACGCCGACAGCGACGGCGACGCCGACGCCGCTCAAGCCGGAAACGGGCCCCTAAGAGCTGCGCTCTAAAACGCCTAGATATCACTTTTGTCAGATGTAGTTTTCAATTTGTTCTTCAAAATACAATGATGTGCAAATAGCCTTACACGCACTAGCATGCCCTTTATAAGGTCATTTACAAAAATGAAAAGGAGCGATGGTCCTAGAATTTAGCCATGTGGCAACCCAGAATCGGCTCCAGGGAGCTCCGAGTGGTTATCTTCAATTCTTAGACATTACCTTCTCTGGGAAAGTTGCGCCTCGATTCATTCTAGCAGCACTTAGCTTTGTTAACATGGGTTGTGATTAGCATATTAATTCTCTGGGACTCACTTTATCGAAAAATTTATTAAAATGCATCAGAAAACCTTCATCTGCCCTTTACTATTTAACAATTTGGAAAATAGTTGTAAGATTGATTTTAGTTTCATAATAGTTAAAAGCCTCTTTCGGAATCTCTGTTGACTGCAGTCAGGAGAGTGGTGTTAATTTAGAAATGTGTAAATTTTCTTCCAGACTACGTTCTTTATTATTCCACAGAAGGTTTATGTTATGGCATGGACCCTGGTCGATGATTTGATGCGCAGCATGGACTACCGTCCTTAAATACTGGAATCACTTTACCGAATCTCCAATTGTTTGGAAGTTACGAACTATCAAGCGATGTTTTTAATAAGAAATAAATACGTTGACGACCATTCAGCATACCTCTGCGAAAACGAATTGGAAATTTCATCTCTTTCGAATTTTTATGGATCGATATCAAGAAGCAGTGGGTAAAAGTTCTCAGATAGTTTCATATGAGCAATTAGGATATAGTGGTAAATTATTCACATCTGGGTATCGCGCCATCAGTACAAAAAATACTGTGGAAAAGAAGCTAATAAATGCTTTTGGTATGTTGATCTCTTCTAAAGAAACCTGGACATCTACAAGTTTAGTCACGCAGCATTTGCTACACTTTAAAAAAGGTATATTCTTACACCCCTTGTCACATATACGACACCCCAAAACTTCAGTTCGACGTACAGAGCGCTGGCGTTGAACTGATTGCCACAACTTTTGCAAGAGGTTAGATGACGGTGCGATATAGCATATTAAACTGCTGAAGTACGTATCAAAGTCAACAGAAAAAAACAAAAAAAACATAGAGGTCTTGCAGTTAAGCCAAGAAAACCCCGATAACTATTTTGCAGTCAGTCACACTTACATTAGCTATTTTAATAAGTTGCACAACTCGGCTATCAAGCCGCTCGTGAAATTTGGTCGCGTCGGTACGTCGTCAGTGAGCTGTACATCCAAGTGAAGTTTTGGGGTGTCGTATAGGTGACCAAGGAGTGTAAGAATATCCCTTTTTTAGAGTGTATTTGAAAGATGTCTTTAAACCTTTTTGGTGAGTTTTTGGAAAAGAACTGTTACGTTCATGTTCATTACCTGCTACATATAGCCCTTTTTCTCGGTGTTTAAGGATCTTCATTCAGACACCCTTAACTTGGCACGTTCTCTCATAACTCGCGATTTTCATTGTCACGTCTTAAATCTCAAAACCTTTTGGTGTATTCTTTTCTATTTTACTACGCATCAATAGTGGGTTTCTTTTTACTTTTTCGGGACGAATGGAGTTAAGATGTTCACCACAATCTCGTTGAATATCAACAAGAGTTGATACACATTCAATTTAATATTCAGACTGGGCTGAACTGTTAACATTCCCCTACAAGTGGCTGGCTCCTGGTTAACTCAAATGGTAGAGCACTCCACTAGACTGGGAGAGTTACTGGGATCGATGCCCGACCAGGCGAATTTGTTCAGCGGAGGACAAGCCGAATAGTCAATTTATGCAAGAGTACATCTCCATCTTTGCGAGATCTTCTCAAACATTAACATCAAAACCAAAGAAGAAAAACAAGACCAGAAGACGAACGGAGTGTACCTGTCTGACATCACAAAACAAATAAAAAACTAAAGAGGCGATTGAAGCATTCAGAAAAGTAACATTCCCAAACTAAGACACAACCAAAGAGTGCACATGGGGATCGGTGTTAGCGCACCGCAGGTTAGAGCGTGAGAAGCTCGCGCTGCAAAGCCCAGGGACGCTGGGTTTAATCCCAACCTCTGTCCATTTTAGTCTGGAAGGGCATCGTAGCGGCGTGCAGTCGTGTATCGCTGATGCGAGATGCGCGTTAAAGATCCCAGGCTAGCAGTCGTATTGCAATGGCTAAATTTCTCATGTACAGCATAAACCAGTGTCGTTATACCTCATGGCAGATCAAACTTACGCTGTCCAAACACGAACGTCAAATACTGTTTCTTGGATGTCGTGTATTCTAAACAATAATGCGATACCGCTTGAATATATACGTACTTATCAGCCTTGATGCAGCTTAAATAAATTTGTCACAGAGTATTCAAATGTCCTGCAGCACAAGTTAAAATGCCATGGGTTTTAGAGCCGTGTTTATAACACTCAACTGAACAAAAAATCGGGGTTAATTACTAATATTTTGATATATATATATATATATATATATATATATATATATATATATATATATATATATATATATAAACGTTGAAATTGTGTAGGCACACCTAGAACTGAGGCACAGTTCTGAAAAAATTTGAAGAGTTTATCAAAACTAAATCAAAACTAACTGTTGGGCTAGTTGACTATACATTGTTAAAAATCAAAAGCGCGAACAGTAAAAAGAGAAGAGGGGACAGACAGCGCTTACTCCAACTGAGTGTTTAATGCATTCCCCGAGGAAGACATAAAAGAAGATACTGGACATGTGAAGTTAGAAAGGGGAGGAAAATAATGTTATAGATTATAGATGCAATAAAGAAATTAAAATTAAGTGTGACTTCACTCCTTTGCACTAGCAAGAAAAAAAGAAGAAAAAGAGAGTGCTATAGAAAAACAAACTTTAGACATATAAACAAAAGCAACCAAGTCAAAGATAAATTTAGAAAACATTAAAGCGATTCGAGTTAAGAAAAAAGGTTGAGGTACCCCCCTCTCAGACAACGCTGTTGATGCTGTGCTTATGCAAGCTTCCCCATGAGACACGATGGTTTTTGCCTCATAAAGTTCTCTGGATTTCTTTTTATGGTAAGGCTTGAGGATTTTAGTCCGTTGGAATATAGGTGTGCAGTGGCAGTCCCGGACGTGTATGGCGAGATGATGTAAGAATGGTGATGCTCTCGAAGTCTCACATTCACACAGCGGCCAGATTGTCCAACGTACACTTTTCCACATGTGAACGGAATTTCATACACAACATTGGTGTTGCAGATAACGTACTTATGTGTCTGATTGATGGCGCATTGTTTATTATTTTCATTTAGCGAATTTACGTTGGAACACAATTTTTTTGTTTGTTCGGGGCTGATAATAGCCGTGCAGCGTTTTAACCAGAAAGACATATTCGATTTCATCCGTCGCTGATGCTGTCTCAGTAATTTGGCAATTTCCGAAAAAGCTTAATTGTTCAAGCATTGTAGACCTTTCTTAGGACAACGATGTTTAATAATGAAAATAAATTTCTTTTAATCAACTTCGGCTCCCAAGGAAGTCTGCGAAATGTAAAAGAAGACCACGTGACAACGCGCCCGCCCGTCGCGCTTGCAGCGCTCTCAGACGTGCTCTGAAGGAACGAAGTCTACCTTCTTATACTGGCGCGCTGTTTGAGACAGGGCTTTGCGGCATCACACGCTCGCGCATACCTTCGGGGCAAACATCAACACGAAAAAGTGTCTCGGAGAGTGCTTCAGGGCACGTCAAAAGAAGGGGTCACACGAGCGATGAAAAGGGGCGCCTCGCGGCAGCGCGCGCCAGTATCCATGGCAACCGGTGCTTGAGTCCCTGCATCACTTCCGCGTGGGGGCGCGTCACTCGGATCTGGTCGATACAGATAAAGCCGCGCGGTGCGCCTTTCACCGCTCATGTGTTCTAAGCTTAAAGGGACCCTGAGTGACTGACAAGGTATTTATGCTCGCCAAGGCTTTTGTTTGTGCATGACATATGAGAGGCCAACTACCCGGAACACAATTTGCGGCTCGAAATTCATTTTCTTTCCTCTCGAAAACCTCCGATCGAGAACTGGCCGGTTTGAGTCGCGCTCACTCACTTCTCCGTGTTCACGTGCCATTTTCTATGCTTTAGAAAAAACTACCAAGGATAATCGGAGTCGTGGGCCACCGAAGGCACACACCCAATACTAAACATAGACAAAAAATATTATACCCATTTTCTGTGGCTTCTAAAAAGCTGCAAATTCGTTGATTGAAAGAAAAAAACATTGCTCAGCCACATACCTTCCGGTAACTTTCTCCTCTATATTTCTTCTTCCTTCCCATTCAGTTTCGGTTTCGGTTTCGAGCAGTTGCGTTTTTTTTACTTTATTAAAAATATACGTGACGCTGTAGCAAAATATTGATTGGGTAGTCTTCTGACGCCATAATAAATAACCCGGCAAAAAAAAAAAAAACTTTTTGGCGGGTGTCAGTGTCCCTTTATGACCGCGCGGGCGGGTAGTCACGTGGTCTTTGTATATATTTCGCGAGCTTTCTTTTTAGGCTACAAAAAGAGCGCGCAAAGCGTATCATGTAGCAAAAACCTTAATTTACTCTTTTTCAACGCGCTCTAAAACTTTAAAACGCCACGCTCCGCCCCTAAACGTATATAAAAGAAAATTAATAATTAGAATAATTAACTAAATAACTAAACGCACTAAAACAAATACCATTTTCGGTTGTTGAAAATAACCTACACTTGGTTTGACTCCCGCCAAACACTCAGGCCTCTTTCTTTTTTTAAAGTTTGGTGCAAGTTGCTTGGACACCCTGCATACTCGGTTTCCCTTTGAGCGCAGTAGCGAGCGTAGCAGAAGGTAGAAGAGGGAGATCCGGGCTACCCGTGCTACGCTTATTCAGGTGGTTTCATTAGTCTATGAGCCTTTAAAGCCGACCTCCAAACAACTCTGCTACAATGTCATCAACAAATATCTATGGTCAAGTGCAAACTCGATTCATTTTAGTTGCCTCCTATTTTTACTCCGAATATCTGCGTCGAATAAAATCTGAATTCGCCTCAACTTTGCCCCGATTCTACCGCGTGCCTTTTCCGCTCAGTTAACAAACCTCGAATAAAGTTTTGCGAGAAACTACCGATCCAAAAAGTGAGCTCCCATTCCAGAAGAAAAACATATTGCAGAATGTAATATCATAATTAAATAGGCTAGCTGCCGGGTGCTGGGCATTCAGTGAGCTACCCATCATTGCGCTCGTGGAAATGCAAGGAGCGCATGTGTTTCGCATAATATGACAAACTCGGAGTAACTGAAAATTTGAATGGGAAGAAAAACAAAAAGGCTTCTGCGCCGAATAAAGATTATAGCATTATTTCTTCGCGATGTTCTTCCGAGACATACCGCACACAAATATTACGTCTGGGCATGTAGAGAAATATGCTTCAGTCCCAGACACAGTAAGAATTGCAGGATGTCTTTTTCCAATGCTCGTCCTCAAGGAAGAGCTCATCGCCTTCGTCTCACGAGGGCCGTGCACGCTCGCAACTCATGAAATGCCAATGCGTTATCAGAAGTCGGAAGTGCGCTCTGGAGGCGGGATGGTAACTTCCTACCATAATAATCCTTTCAGTGGTTATAGTACCACTTGTACCGGTGGGGCTTACCGCGAATTCTTTTGTGTCTTTGTTCACGAACAAGGACTCCCGTTCGCCTGCTCGGCATCAACGAGTCATTCGGCCCCAGCGCAAGCCCAAAGTGCGAGTGGCGCTCAATGGAGGACCAGCCAGGCACCCGCAGGAATGTGGGAGCACGTGCGCCGACAAGACCTCGACCCTGCCAGGAGGGCACCGGGAGAGTCGAGTGGATCGCGAGCTCCCGTTTGAGCAAACAAAGCCGCCCCACGCCGACTAAATTCGCCGTGTGTAGGGGAACGCGCCGCGCTGCGGATCACTCACTCGTCCCATCACAACTGTTTGCCGGTGCTGAACAAGCTCGTAGATCTGAAGCGGCAAAACGTGGACGGAGGGCCTCTCGCTCGCTGCTCCCACCAGGAGAGAAGGACGTCGGAGGGGAATGGGCGCGAAGGCAAACAGTGGGCAAAGAGCTCAGAGCCTGCCTAACATCTGTCGCCCGCGTAAGAGCTAGTAGGAATCTGAGCGTGCCTACCCGAATATGTACTGGTTCTGTTTACAATGCCTATAGACTGCGCTTTTTTTTTAAATTCTAAGGTTAGATAGATCAAGCCAAAAGCAGACATAAAGGGGCTGTGCCACAATATTTGGTAAAAACGTTTCTCCCTTCACAACATCTTACTGGCACTGGTCGGCCGTAAGAATACTCAAACGCAACGCCACTGACCAAGAAGCGTCTTCGCTGCGGTGGAATTCCAAAGATAAAAGTGGACCTTTTCTTTCAGTCTCTCCTTCGCAAAACTTGATGACGGAGCTGCGGGACAATGCGAAATTTGATGACGCAAAGTGGGGATTGAAGTACATCCAAATGACGATATTTGAATGCGATTCATAGATTGGACCCGAGCATTGCGTGAGCACTCGATTTAGGCTCGTGAGAATTACGAGCTCGAGGAGCATTGGGGTAGTGGCCCCTGTCCAATCACTGCAACGACGACAACAGCCGAGCCATAACAATGTCTGGAACTCAGCGCGTGTCCTGTGCTTTGCCAACCCCAGCGCGCGGCTGTGATCAACATTGGCGGCATATAATCGGCTCCAGATCACGTGGTCGCTTGTTCTGGCTGCGAGTTGAGGAGGTGAACGCTGCTCGTTTTACGGGCGAAGCTCCTTAGGGTCTAGCCTTTTCTGTCCGTCCGTCCGGCCGGCCGGCCGGAGTCCATGCTCACATAAAAAGAAAAAAATGTTTGCGCAGTCGACAGGATTCGAACCTGTGCGGGGAGACCCCAATGGACTTCTAGTCCATCGCCTTTACCGCTCGGCCACGACTGCAGGACGAGTAGGGGGCTCTGAGATGTGGTAGTAACTCAAGAGCTGGGGTTTCTGTCATGGATGAAACGTTGCGTGTAGCCGCTCAACGTCTATACAGGAGAGGGCGCTGCGGTCAAATGCGTATATAATAGCGTTAAACTTTGCATGCATTGGCTCATCGTTTATAGACGAGAGAGCGCTGCAGTAAAATGCTCAAATGCGTATATAACCACGTTCCATACCACACATTCTCTTTCTGCCATGGACCATTGACTTAAGCGTTGGAGATGCATTCCCACGGCTTCTAGCGGATCCAAGCTGATCCGCTAGAAGAACCACTGGCTCTGCATTTCACCGACCATAAAGCAGTAAGAATGAAGTCGCAACGCAACCCGGAACTCAACACTACCTATGAGCGATAAAAAAAAAAATCAGCAGCATCAGCACTACTTATCAACAATAAAATCAGTAAAAAGATTAACGAAGTGGCTCAGTGAAAATCGAACCTCGGACAGCGCGTCATCTAGACGCTATTCTTCCAAATCCCTATATTCCATAGAATTCCCTGCAGTTAACCCAGCAGCCGTCCCCAAAACGGTGGCGGATCGAACGACGGGAGGCGGACGGTGTTAAGGGGGGGGGGAGAAACCGCTCGTGATAGCAGCTTGTATGTGCAGTCCCGTAACTCAGTTGATCTACGTAGTAACGTTGGCAGCAACGGATAGCGCAGCGCGGGTAAGACGCCACGATTTAGCGCAGCAGCCCTAGATAGTTTAGCGGGTGCGATAAACCTGCTCCCCTCGCAATTACTTTTATTACCACAAGGGGCTCTTAAGAATTCAAGAGCACTAAAGACCCAAGGCGCTACACGTACCCCCGGGAGAAGCAGAGCCCACATACTTCACTAGGAGGTTGCATTCTACTTGGTTCACTTCATTTGCATAGGCAGCGCTTGTGAGCGTCAAATCCCCACTCGAGCGGGTTATGCGCTGTGGTGAGAGAGAAGGCTGCCGCCCACGCACCGAGACACCGGATTCTCCGAGAGAGCACGGACGGCTGTCTCCGCTGTCTCGGTGGGTTTCCACGGAGAAGGATGGCACCAGCCACCCCTCCCAATTCAGAGAGGAAAGGCGGACGCAATGCGCATTCAGACGTTTCAACCACGCAAAAGCTGTCGGCACCAACCCTACACTCTAAGAAAAAATGTAGGAAAAAAGTAACAACGGCGCGTCTTCCTCCCTTCTACTGACGCGCCCCAAGCGGAAACGAGAAACAGGGAGGAACGAAACGTTTTTCTCCTTCTCCAGGCAGACGGGAGAAAGCTTTCGCCCTCACGTTTCTTCCACCGTGCTCCCGACTCATCTTCTTTCGGTTTCGTTTTTCGAGCAGGTCGCGCACGTTGTTTAATAAATAGCTGTTAAGTTGATTGAGCTTCAGCGGCAGCAAAGGCCGCCTGTAATGCCGTCTTCTAGTCTAAACGTGCAGAACATTTCGGTTGCATTGACGTTTTTATCACTAATTTTATCAAACGGGCAAACGAAGCCGCTAGAAACAGCGAAGTTCCGGAGCAGCGCCAGCAGCGCCACGTACACTGGGTAAGATCGCCGCAGTGGATCGCCGTGGATCGCCGCCTCCGGCGTCTCCGGATTGCGGGGCTCACGCGCTCACGCGGCACTCCACTACAGTAGCAAAACCACGCGGAACTGTGTCGACGTTTTCGACGCTATGGAAACCGCAGGAACTGCGTCCAAGACAGGCAGGTTTTGCTGCCGGATGCCTGGTTGCCTTCCGTGCTGAGTTCGGTTCTGTTTTCCGATGCCGAGTGCAACCGGCGGTTAACGTGGTTCTGTGTTTGTGCGTGTCAGCAACATAGCTGAAACATCGTGATGGCAGTGGTGTGGGTTGTGAGCAGAAGACTGGAATTATTGCCGATGTGACCGTGTGTTCGCGTATCAGTGGTGTAACGACAAGATGAGATCGTAAACTGGTCGGGCATTGATGTCGTTCGTCGGGCCGTGATCGGAGGGTGCGGGGTGTCGCAGGTTGACATTCCGCTTTACATTAAAACGTTTAATACCACTTGAGGGATTACGTGCAATCAATCAACGTGCGGATAGTCATGTTGGAACACTGGTCTGAACATTAGAAGCTTCTATCGCTATCGTACAGTGGCCAATGTGACTGTCGGAATTGTCTCGTCCCCGAGAGCGATTGCGCTCTGGGGCAAGGACTGAACAGTACGAAATCGTGACGGAAAGTACGTATATTTACAGTATGGAATTTCGGCATTAAAAAACAATAGTAGGTAAAATCGAAAAAAAAAAAGCTACCCTTTATTTTGCTGTTTAAATATACAACGGTTCTTGGAAAAAGTGCCCTCCAAGTGGCGCGCTGGGATGAGCGCTAGAAGTTTTCGGGCTCGCCACGGCGTAGCTGAAGTTGATCGAAAAGCGATTTCTCACCCCGTGAAGCATCACTTCCAGCTGAATGGATAGCCGCTCTACAGAGATTAATTCAAGGCGGCAATTGGAGCTTTACGCGAACAGCACAAATAGAAAAACCAATAGAAATACAGACGTGCCGTGTGGGGAAACAAACTCATGGCTTCGAACCGCATTGGAGCGGCTTGATTTATTGGCTTTCAAATAATTACGGTATGATAGAGCGTTTACTTTTTAATAAGAGATTAATCCCCTGAGCCATTCAAAATACTCTCAGATGTATGACATTGCTGGGAAAAAATCAACATGCTGGGCATATTTTTTATTGCTTAGGGAGTCACCGAAAAGTTCCGTACGTTCAAAACGACCAGTATAAAAGACGGCAACGTAGAGCACGGGGTAGTGTTCGGGTTAGTATGGTGTTCTGTTGTATTGATATTTGTGTGTGCCGTGTATGTGCTCAATGTATGTTCCTCTGATGTTAGTAATAAGAGTAGTGTGTGTATAGTAGAGGATCCCCAAGCGCAGTAGCGCAGTAGTGGCCTGAGAAGAGCTAAATATTTTTTGTAGAACATGAATTGGGCGGTACCTAGCGCCACCTAGCCTAGCTACTTGCAATTACTGCTTGACTCCGCCATCTGGTGGCTAGCGAATTAACCTTTCACGCTACGCCGCGATAAACAGCGGCTTCGAGTTTGTTCTGTTTGTTCTTTCGAGAGCGGCTTTTGGTACCGCGGATTGAGTTTGCCCTTCTCCGTGATGTGCGGTTGACGAAGGAATTGTGACTCGAGGAGCACCAAAGGTAAGACGCAAAGTGCGCGACGTAACTGGGTATCGGTTGTCTCCGTTTAATATCGCAGTGCTGTCGACGAGAAGACTGAGTAACTGCTTTCGAAACGCAAGTTTCTGTACCTGTGGGGGGAATCTGGCTTCGGAAATAAACACACTTCGCGGAAAGCTCGTGTTACGCTTTTATTTGCTGCTGCTCTCGTCTTGCACAAGAGACGAAGCGTCCTCGTCAAGCCTTATTGGGCTCGATTTGCTCGATTCGGGGCCGTCATATTGAGATGCAAGCGACGGAGGAACTTTGCTCCCCTGCTTCAGGGACGAAAGTTTCTCCCTTTCTAAAGTAACATAAGTTACAAGACCGTTCCTCCCCTAAGGGAGGACTATCCATACCCTTTTTTCTAAGAGTGTACTGGAACTTCGTGGAGCAAGATGTATTCCTTAGTAACGTATATGCGGAACCCGCGGAAAATTCTCATGAAAGCATACTTCTCACGTACTTCTTCCCTGAATAACTTAAACTTGTCTTCATCATTCTCATAAGCCAATAAGCATGAGTGCGTCGTGTTTCCAACGCACCGAAAATCATCAGTCAATCAGTTAATTAATCAATCATTAAATTTGTTTTCACCCGTACAAGTTTGTGCCTGTACAAGCGCAACTAAAATCATCCAAAGCTTCCCGTAACTAGCCATAACTAACCATAACGCACCCTAATGCACGCAAGAGACATTCTAGGCTCCCCGGATTCCCCTGTATTTTCTACCTCTTCGTAACAACACCTGTTCCTTGACAAAAAAAAAAAAGTTTTATCTTTTTTTTATGTTGAAAGAATCTTCAAAAGCTTCAAGAGCAAGGCGAGCGCGTGCAGTTGATTACTTTACTCGTTACGTTAAAAATTACTTTCACGATACTTTGCGCTCGAATACATCTCAAGAAATAAATCTAAAAAAATGTTTCCATACATTCTTATTGCAATACCACTTTCAACATCTCACAATCCCTCATTTTCATCAGCGCTCCAAAAAATAAAGAGGAAAAGCGATATATATATATATATATATATATATATATATATATATATATATATATATATATATATAACTAGTTGGTAATAAAATTTAAAAAAAAAAACAAAAAAAAACTCGCAGTAGCTCTGCTTCCAGACCGCGCAGACTGAAAGGTATTATCGATACTAGAAAGCTGAGAGTGGGTTTGGAAGGGCTGTTTGTGGGACGCTGGCGCGAACTTATATGAAAACATTATAAAATGGCACACATTCATGACCATTGCCTTCCCGAACCGATTTTAATCAGTTCGTCAAGCGGCGTTTTCTTGCCAGATCGTTTTGTCGACACTGTGACGGTTTCCTCGACAATTAATTTCATCGAGAGTTGCCCGCATTCCTTTTATCGACGCATCCTGCAACGTTTAATCGGCAGCTTCTGTCCGTGCACGTCGCCTCGGAAACCGGCATTCACATGGTGATTAGCTTGCCAAACCTTTGGCATTTCTAACGTGGCTTGCCGCAAGACGGAGCCCGAGATTATAATCTTTTTTCTCCGAGTGGAGAAAATGTGGAGTGGGCTGATCGCGCGTAGGCACTATGGCCCAGTCGACAAATATCAAAACTGCTTGAGGCCGCCGATGTTCCGCTATCAGCGCCGAGAGCATGACGTGACAAGTGGGCTACAAAAAGACCACACCGAAATGCGCGACATCTTTTCACCACTTCAGGACCTTACCGCCCGTTCAGTCGGACTTAAGGAGGGGCAATTCCGGCTTTTTAACAATGTTAGCGGTATTAAGAAAAATCAACGTTCCATTGAAAATAAGGTAGCAGATGTCCACAACAGACTGTGCGCAGTCGAGCGAGCGGCTTCCGGCATTGACGGCGTTCAACATAAACTGAAAGTCAGGAGGGGAGCAGTCGACTCTCTTGCCGAAGAAAACACCAGCTTATCAGAGTCGGAAGACCAATCTCGCAGAGTTAACTTCATATTCTATGGAATCCCCGATTGTCATTCGGGAAAGTGGTCCTTGTCGCAAAGTAAAGTATGTCAAATAATTAAAGACAAACTTCAGATAGACATCAACTCTGATGTTATCGTTCGCGCGCACAGACTGGGTCGTGTCTTTAACGCCAGCACGTGCCGTCCAGTCGTTGTCCGATTTTCTTCTTTAAAGACCGAAGAAAAAGTTCTCCTTTCTAAGCCCCAACTTCGCGGTACTAACATTTCCATAGCGGAAGATTTCTCCGTTGAAACACGCATTGCTAGGTGGAAACTTGTTGAACTTGCAAAGGAGATTAGCGTGCCCTTTAAAGGGTAACTGCAAAGAAAAAAAAGTTTTTTTTTTTAAATAGCCTAATTGGGACAAGCATGTCAAAAAACAATTTTTCCGCGAGAAAAAACATTTTTTACAGCAATATTTATTGCGTGAGACTCATTTTAGTTTGCGGCTATTTCGTCCGTTTTAAATCGCGCGCCACGAAGTTGTGATTATGTGACGTCAATCCCAAAAGGTTCTCATTGGCTAAGAGTTTGATTGACAGCTTAGATTTTGGTTGTTAAACCTTTGTTATATGTTGCAATTTCCTTTTGAGCGGCATATTTTTACGTTAAAAGAATAACCCATGTGATGAGAGTTATTATTCTTTACAAAAGGTTTACAAGACGGGCACTTCCGTTTGGATTCATACAAACAAAAGCTTCGCCAGTGTTGCCAGGTCTTCTGATTTATCAGTAGATCTACTGATTTCGTTCCGGGTCTGCTGATTCACTGAAAAGAAAGGAAATCTACTAACTTTTTTTTTTTTTTAGGTAAAGATATTAAAATTTAATATTTGGCCCCTTCAGCTCCCTGGGTCTCCTATCAAAGGAAACTCATATTCACCCAGAATTAAAAACGAAGCACTGGCTACATGACACAGAAGCCCGTCGAAGGTGACATCCGTGCTAGAGCCATATATAGCTCTATCCTCCTTAATATATAGGGAGAGTTTGGCCTGTCTATGATCTCGCCGCCGTAACGTCCCTCTCCCGAGTGAGCCAATCAGTCCGCGGCGCAGAGCGAGAGGCGTGAGCGCATGCGCCTGAACTCTCGGCTGCTCCGAGCTGAGCGTAGAGGGCCGCCATTTTCATTTATTCGCCTGGCGGAATGCATGGGATCGACATCCGAATTTCAGTTCTTTACTTTTATTTGGCAGGCTCTGGCAAGAAAATGATATAATGTTATTCCTCGGTGGCCTAAAAAGCTAACAAATTAAGTTTCTCCACGTTTGAACGCAAACTTTGGGTCAGGCGAAAAATGAAGTAATAAGCCCGTAGCAGACGACGCCTAGCCTCAACAGTGCTCCGCGCCAACAGCGTTGCGTCAAAAACCTTCCACAGCCCAGTAAGGAAAGATGGCAGCTTGCAGAGGACTTCCTTGGACATGTACGTGCTCACTTGCCGGAACGCCTTGTTTCGGTTTCGTTTCACTAATAGCGACAGGGGGATGTCGCACTGTCGCATTCATCTGTTAATCTGATAAAAGAAACAATCACGGTGCCATTTTACTTTGTCCTCCATAAAACAGGTAAACTTTAGTTGGGTATACGCGAATTACTCACAAGCTGGTCTTGTTTTTCTCTTCATTTTTATTTGTGTATAGTACCATGGTATTTGTTACTCTACACTAATTCTTCGAAATGTGGTTTATTGGAAATAGCAAAACATGGCAAAACACAAATTTCGTAGACTCTACTGATTTTTGTGCAAAACTACTGACTTTTAGGGGATCAATCTGGTGACTTTTTTTTTCTTCATCTGGCAACACTGAGCTAATCATGTCGTATTACACCTGAGACTGCGGTGGAAGAAATCGGAAGAACTTTCAGTAGAAGGAACAGACACAGAGAACGTCTCAAACGTGTCTGTTCCTTCTACTGAAAGTTCTTCCGATTTCTTCCACCGCAGTCTCAGGTGTAATACGACATGATTAGCTACCACCAGCTCGCCTGCACTCTCACCGTCTTAACACTGAGCTACGCCATTCTTTCATGGCCGCCGAAGTCTCTGCTCCCGCCTGTCTCGCCTACCTCGACTAATCGTTTCGCCGAAGTGATCAGTGTTTCGTCGTTTCGTGCTGACCCAGGTGCTTGAGTGAGACTTCTTGAAGTGAAGTAGTGTGTGTTTAGCAGCTGTCGCAGGTGTTAGTGATAGGAAGCGACGCGGGGTTTTGGCTTTCATAGCGCGGTTCTTTCGTTTTCCTCTTTGCTTGCTTAGCGTGTTTTTTTGTTTTTTGTTTGTTTGTTTTGCTTGTTTGCGCGTGCAAATGCTGACTTTTCGGAGATGTCAGATGCGTGGTCCCGACAGTGACCCTTCCAGCAGCCATGTCGCCCCGAAAGGAATGCTATTTAGCTGGAGGCAATCGGGCGTTCGCGTAGCGACCAACGTGTCTAGTTACGTTCTCGTCATATCGCTCTGGAGGCCTTCGAGATTCGCCCCGTGTGCACCTAACGTCCGCGACTAGATAGAAAATAAAAAAGCACTATGTCCACTACGTAAAAATGGTCTCAGTTCATGCATCTGTAGGCAGGTACGAAATCGTGCCCAAATTTATTCACACCGCACGATGCAACACGTCGCTGTGCAAACGCAGTCCAACACGAAGCATAAAAACGGCAGATTTAGGACAATTCGGAGTCCATTGTTCAATTAAAACGACGTAATTTTGTTGAAAACGCTCGCAGCTTTTTACTCACGGTATGCGTCGGGAAACTTCCACATTTTGAAACAGAACGAGGCAGATTTACTTTTAAAAACGCTCCCAGCGTCCTCCCGGACCAGTTTGACTGGATCAGCTGACGACGACGGGACTTAACTGGTTGAACGTCAACCCCACAACAACCAATTTGCGCTCCGTGTTAGCACCGCATTACACACACCACGAACGTTTCAGCTCTGTGGCATCGCCGTGTTGCACGAAACTGAACGAGATCGCCGAAACCAACGCAGCGCTGTCGTGAACCTTGGCTTGTGGTTGCGCACTCGTGGATTCTGTGACTCCCTTCGCTTTCAAAGCGCGCACGACGATTACGAACGATACTTTCCGTCTTCCGGGAACATCTCAGGGGCACTGCTCCGGTCACGTCTTCGCTACATGTGCTCGCAAACCGCGTCAAACCAAAACAATACCGCGGCCTAGCGTAGTTGCCAGATCTTGCCAGAAGTCGAGACGATGCGTCGTTCAACTCCGCAACGCAAGGAGAGTGAGGGGCGGGGCCAGTGTTGCCAGGTCTACTGATTTATCAGTAGATCTACTGATTTCGTTCCGGGTCTACTGATTCACTGAAAAACAAGAAAATCTACTGACTTTTTCTAGTAAACATATTAAAAATTTATTATATGGCCCCTTCAGTTCCCAGTGTCACCTATCAAAGGAAACTCATAATGTCCCAGAATTAAAAAACGAAGCACTGGCTAGATGGCCCAGAAGCCCGTCCTTTTCGAGTGACGTAGCCGTATATTCATCTATCTATTCACCCAGAGCAGGTTCGGCAGGTTCGACGGTGACATCCGGGCGAGAGCCATATATGGAGAGAGTTTGGCTAGTCTATGATCTCGCCGTAACGTCCCTCTCCCGAGTGAGCCAATCAGCCCGCGGCGCAGAGCGAGAGGTGTTTGCGCATGCGCCTGAACTCTCGGCTGCTTTGATACAATTTACTAGAATAGCTCCGACTTGAGCGGAGAGAGCCGCAATTTTCATTCATTCGTACGGCGGAATGCATGGGATCGACATCCGAATTTCAGTTATTTTCTTTTATTTGGCAGGCTGTGACAAGAAAATGATATAATTCTATTCCTCGGTGGCTTAAAAAGCTAACGAATGAAGTTTCTCCACGTTTGAACGCAAACTTTGGGTCAGGCGAAAAAGAAATAAGCCCGTAGCAGACGACGCGTAGCCTCAACAGTGCTCCGGACCAACAGCGTTGCTTCAAAAACCTTCCACAGCCCAGTAAGGAAAGATGGCAGCATGCAGAGGACTTCCATTGGACATGTTCGCGCGCACTTGCCGGAGCGTCTTGTTTCCGTTTCGTTTCAATAATAGCGACAGGTGAACGTCGCACTGTCGCCTTCATCTGTGATCCCAAAAGTGCCCTTAGTCTCGATTTCAAAGAATAATCCTCGAAATAGTCAATAATGACTAAAACAAAAACATTTATGGTGCCATTTTAATTTGTCCGTCATATAAAGTTACTCGAGAACTGGTCTTGTTTTTTTCTTTCATTTTTATTTGTGTTTATTACCATGTTATTTGCTACTCTATACTATTACTTTAAAGTGTGTATTAATGAAGATAGCAAAACATGGCAAAACACATATTTCGTGGAATCTACTGATTTTTGTGCAAATCTACTGACTTTTTGGGGATCAATCTGCTGACTTTTTTTTTCTCCATCTGGCAACACTGGGCGGGGCGTACTCCTCTTCCGTGGGGGTCGAAAGAGCGGGAGTTTCAAATGTGGAGAGGTTCTGACTCTACTAAATTACGACCTGTGGCGTAAATATTGATGAAAAAAATCATTTTCTTTCGCGGAACATTTGTTTTGTGACATGCTTGTCCCAATTAGGCTGTTTAAAAAAAAACTTTTTTTTCTTTGCAGTTACCCTTTAAGCTGCAATATAATAAACTACATGCATATTCACAATAAATGCTGCATCTACTGCCGAAACAGCAATAACGTTTGTGAAACACGGCCCAGTTACGCGCAGCGTTTCTTGACTGATGATGTAGATAACGCTGCTGCCCCTAGTATTCCCGCTGACTCAGCATCGTGAAGAATACAAAAAACTACGCGTAGTAACCCGTGATGAAAATTATGAAAATAAACCCTGGAGAAGGGGAACAAGAGGGACAAAGGACAAACATAAATCATCATTCCTGTCCAGCTCGCTTGCACCTTTGCCTTTAATTGCATTATAAGAAGTAACCCGTCTCGTTTTTCTGATAGAATTCCAGTATTGTTTACTTATATAAGAAGTGTCATTCGAAACCGCAACAATCTCGCCTCCCTTATCGGTTCATCATCAAGTGGTATTGTAGTGCTGACTAAAACTATGCTATCGAGTACAGTCCGTGACACTGAAATTTTGAAGAGTGATAAGTGTTTCAACTTTTATTGTTGCGACAGAACGTTTAGGAGGGGAGGCGGGGTTTTAATAGCAGCGAATGAATATTTTGAATCTATTTACGTAAATATTGCTTACGCACTCGAATATCTTTGTGGACGATTACAGTGTACTTATGAGTGTTCTTTTGTGCGCCTGCTATCGACCACCTAATGCCAATACAGGTATCTTTTTTTTTTTTATTTGCATGATGTTCTGAATGCTATTTGCTCTAGATTTTCTTTGACACCACTGTTTTTACTAGGCGATTTTAACCTTCCGGAAATTGATTGGTCTGGTGAGTTTCCTTCTGCTGTAAGCTCTCCTTCGCAGAATTTGACTTCCTTAACCTTTGCTCTGATTTCAGCTTGTCTCAGGTTGTGCTGGAGCCTACCCGAATTACAGATTCAGCTGCTAGTGTATTAGATCTCATTTGTACTACTGCTCCTGATCTTCTCTCTCCTGTTACTTATTCACCAGGCATTAGTGATCACTCAATGCTGTATTTCAACTTACGTACAACGGTGCGTGATTCTCCTTAAGCTGTCAGACATTATTACGATTACAACAAAGCTAATTTTGACTTAATCAACAATAAACTAGCTGAGTACATCGATAAGTTTTTGAAGAACTTTAATCAGCGCTCATTTGATGAGAATTGGAACATGTCCAAAAACAAAGTTAATTCACTCATTGCACTTTTCATTCCAGTTGGAACCATTACCTCTAACCATACGTCCCCCTGATATAATGCCACACTTAA
Organism: Ixodes scapularis; assembly: GCF_016920785.2. NCBI lineage: Eukaryota > Metazoa > Arthropoda > Arachnida > Ixodida > Ixodidae > Ixodes > Ixodes scapularis. The sequence continues at coordinate 237,078,402 of NW_024609835.1, read as the reverse complement.
ACGGTTGTCTGATAGGAAGAAGCGTCTTTTTTCGTTCTGCAAAGCATTTCGACCGTGATGAACGTTGGGATGCTTATCGCTGCTCAGCTGAACCATATAAGGCAGCAATTACGAAGGCAAAACTAACTTTTTTCAATCATACCTTGCCTTCAATTCTGTTAAAAACACGCTAAACAATTCTGAAATTTTGTGAATGGATCTAAAGAGTCGATCATATCACTTAGAGGTTTAGTTGGTGGTGTCATACCGTATAATCAGTATGCCAATGTTATAAATGATACTTTTGTTAATACCTTTTCTTATGATCTTGATTGCTGTCTGCCAACGTGCCCTTCCTACAGCTTTCTTCCTATGAACACCTCAGATTTTAGTTTTAACGGCATAGTTAAGCTAAAAGAAAATCTAAAGTCATTATCATCATTTGGTGTCGACAACATTACATCTAAGTTTATGCAAAAGAAAAAAGAAACTAGAGTATATAGCTCTATTTTTCTGTACAAAATTTTCGAACAATCGCTCAACTTCTCTATACTTCCGGATGACTGGAAAATAAGAAATTTCGTTCCACTTCACAAATCAGGTTAAAAACATAACCCTCATAACTACCGGTCTATCTCCCCTTGCAAACCCTGCAATATTATGGAGCCTGTCATTTACTCGCACCTTGTTAACTTTCTAGATTAATTAATTTTTCACTCCTTCTCAGCACGGCTTTCGTAAACTTTTTTCGTGCAAAACTCAAGTGCTGTCTTTCACTAATGACCTACTTTTTATCCTAGATCGTGGATCCCAGGCTGACTGCGTTTTTCTTGATTTTAGCAAAGCATTTGACAAAGTTTCCCACAAGTGTCTACCCCCCAAACTTAGTAAACTTAACGCTGACCCAACTGTTTTATCTTGGATTAAAGACTTTTTAACAAACCGATCTCAATTTCTCTTCACTAATCAAGCTAATTCTCGCCTTAATTCTGTCACCTCAGGCGTCCCACAGGGGTTCATTTTAGGTCCTCTATTATTTCTAATCTAGATAACAAACTCACCTCACAATCTGTCTTCATTTCTTAGTCTGTTTGCGGACGACTGTGTCATCTATCGCAAAATCGCTAATAATTTGGATGTTCAACTTCTTCAGACTGCCTTAGACACTGTTTTGGACTGGTGCAACACGAGGTGTATGTCTCTTAACATTAAAAAATGCAAAGCGATGCGTGTATCTCAGACATAACTCATCACCACTTTCCTGCACCCTTGGTACCTCTCCGTTGGAAATTGTGGCTTCCTACAAATATCTTGGAGTTCGTATTACAGGTAACATGTCATGGAACGTTCACATTGATCGTATAACTAACAACGCAAACTCCATGTTCGGTTACTTAAAACGAAATTTTACTTTAGCACCAACGTCACTGAAGTTACTTTTATTCAAAACCTTGGTACGCTCTAAATTGGAGTACGCTGCAGCAATCTGGGACAAAGGCCACCCCACGCTCGTATCTAACATTGAAGCCATTCAGAACCGTGACGCGCGGTTTATCTTTTGTAATTATTATCGTTCAGCCAGTCTGTCATTGATGAAATCTAACTTATCTTTGCCTCTTCGTTCTCTGCGCCGTAAAGTATCTTGTCTATTGCTCTTTCTTTTTTTATAAAATTTAGTACTCTATCCCTACTCTAAAAAACAAAACTTATTCTTCCTCCCCCGCACATCTCTTTTCGCCTTGATCATCAGTATAAAGTTAGAATTCCCCAGTGCCGCACCTCAAAACAAAAAAAAAAATCGGTTTGCTCTGTATCTTTACACAGCCTTGATGGAGATACGCCACGACGGTTACTCGGTCTCTTAGCTGTAGATGAGAAATTTAGCCAGTGCAGTACAACCGCTAACCTGGGATTTTTAACGTGCTTCACGCAGCAGTGATCACACGAACGCGTGCCGGTACGAAACTCATCCAGATCGAAAGGGGCGGGGGCGGTGGGGAATCGAACCCAGGAGGTTCCCAGCACAAGCTTTCGCTCCATGCTCCGGCCACTTCCTCCCCAGTGTCGCACCTCCGCCTACCTCGACCCTTTTATTCTCAGGTCGTCATCGGAGTGAAACCACCTTTCCTCATCTTTAGTATCTATATCATCATTTGATTTTTTTAGAACTGCATTAACCAGCCATTTTTGTCAGCAGGCACCCTAACTGCTTTTCCTCTTGTTAAATTTTTGTATTTATTCTCATTTTTGTATTATGTTCTGTTACTTGCCCCTTCCCTCTGTAATGCCCTCAGGCCCCTGAGGGTACTGAAATAAATAACAAATAGAAGATGGGGAAACCAAGCCGTGAAACCGAGACGAAGGATCCAGCGTAGCACCGCCAGCCAATACTCAGCTGGATACCGGGCACTGGAGCCACACTTCTCACGATGGCAGCCTGCAGTAACATAGGACAAGTCGAAGCCTTTGACGAAACTGTGAGTGACTGGCTCTTATATGAAAAGTGGTTGACTTCTTTTTTTCTTGTGAACAAATTCAAGGACGATCGCAAGGTGCATGCGTTCCTAAGCGTAATTGGACCCAAGGCGTACGGTCTAACGTTTATAAAACCCTACACGGAGGCTACAAAGAGGGGACAAACAGAAGACGTCTTAACGCAGTTACTAAACTTTTATTCAGGACACATCTTTTATACCCGTCATATCCACACAGCCCTCCTATTGCACACGGCCAGGAGGTTCGCTACAGTTCACATCCGACTACAAAAAAGAGTCATAGGGTTTGCAGGAAACAAAAAGACCACGTCCTTAGTACATATACAAAATGACCAATAGCGCTTACAACCACCAACAAAACCTCCCGACACGTTTTAAAAAATATGTTTGCCTACAGTTTATTTATGACTACAGGAGATGGTCTAAGGTTCACATAAAAAAAAAGCACGACTTCGGTACACATTCACCCACCTTTCTGCTAGTTCGAAAATACACAATATTCAAGGTCGCTTCAAACCACCAACAAAACATCTTACACGCTTCAAACGAACAAAAAAGGCAGATTACAACCGCATGAAACTTCTTTGTTCCACCATCTTTTCCATTGAAGGCTGGCTTATACACTTTCAAACAGAAGCTACCCTCATTGTCTCCTTGAGGACGTTTTTTATACAATTGTTTTCTTTGAATAACACGACTGTACCATCCCACTCAACCACGCAATTTCCACACCCTTGAAGATGTTTAACTATTTTGGAGTTAAGCGAAATATTTTTTACTGCTTTCTTGTGCTCGCTCAACCGATCAATCACACACTTTTGGTCTGCCTTACATACGAAATGAAAAACCATGCATATGTCAACGGGATATCGCAAACAACGCTCTCGTGGCAGTCGACTGAATCATCTCTGTGCTTTTTCTGACAACCTACTTGTCCTCCTCTAAAAGGGCGTGAGCCTGTCTAACCTAAAATCAATCGTGAAAAGCACTTTTTTTAAAAAAAAAAGAAAACGTGTTGAGAGTTTTTGTTTCTTGGTTGGAAGTGACCTTGGCAATTGTGCATATGTATTGAGTAATGGTCTTTTTGTTTCCTGTGAACCTCATGACTCTCTTTTGTAGTCGACTGTGAACTGTAGCGAACCTTCTGGCCGTGTGCAATGGGAGGGCGGTGTGGAGACGATGGGAACAAAAGATCTGTCCCGACTAAAATTTTAGTAGCTGTGTTGAGACGTCTTGTGTTTGCCCCCTCTTTGTAGGCTCCGTCTTGGGTTTTAGAAATGTTTAACCAGCTTGCCTACCCTATTACTTTATCTACGTAAAGTGTATTGAAGACTTTAACAGCACTAACCACATCGTCGGAACTGCCGCTCGAGCAACTCAGGGGATTGCTGCGTAATCACCTAAGACCAAGAGTTTCTATGATCGGAGAGGGAGCGAAATTTTAGACAGATTCAGCATGAACATGAAAGCATTTCAAAGTATGTAGCAGAGCTCCGGAAACTCGCGGTCTATAAATTCGGTATACTTTTTTTGGACGAACCACTGAAAGACAGGTTTGTCTGCGGTTTATTTCGTAGTGACATACAACGGTTCCTGTTTGCCGAGTAAAGACGCTGGCATCTTAAAAAGACGTTTAGCGCGCACTGTCTTTGGAAGAAGCCAAGAAAAACGTCCAGGAAGTGCACGCGAAAGAAGCAAGCGATGACTGATTTGCACGAAATATGCACGGAAGAGTCGGCGAAAAGGGAGCAGTCGTTCCAATGTTATCGGTGCGTCTCTAATAAGCAGTTTGTCCGGGCGTGTACGCAGAGTGCGGATAAGTGCAGGAATTGCGGCAAAAAGGCCACGTTCAGCGCGCATACAGTAGCGGCAAAACGAAAGCAGTCGGCGGAAAGAATTGGATCCGGACGCTTCAAACCGACGACACAAGCAACGTAAAGATGCCGTCGCCGCAAACACGCCGCCACATCACCGTTCACCTACAAGTTCAAGGTGCGCCTTTGTCCATGTAGTTAGACACAGGTTCCACCGTGTCTGCCGTACCAAAGCGACAGTTTCAGAAACCTCGATCGGCTTTAAAGGTTGAATCAACGGAACTGCGTCTGAAGACATACAACGGGCAAATCGTGCAACCCTGAGGTGTCGTCTATGCGTCCTTGCGGGACAAGGACCACCTGCATGTCCTTCTCCTCTACGTCATTATCCACAGCTTGCCACCACTCCTCGGTCACGAGTGACTTGCTAACCTTCGCTTGGATCGAAACCACATCTGCGCTGTGCATAAGCTGTCTATTGGGTCTCAGCCTGAGGCAAGCCACGATGAATACGACGCACGTTTAAGAAATACTCGAGCCAAGTACAGCATTATCTTCGACGACACTCTTGGCAAGATTGAAGGTTAGCAAGCTACTTTTCCTTAAAAGAAAGCCGCCCCAAGTTTGATAAACCGAGAAGCGTTCCCTATGCACTGCGTGCAGCAGTAGAGGAAGAACTACGCAGGCTTGAACAAATGGGTACAATTACGAAAGTGTCCACAAGTAAGTTCGCCACTCCTCTCTTCCTGGTTGTTAAAAAAGACGGCAATATACGTGTGTGCGCAGAAAAGAACCCTCAAACCTGTCTTGAACACCGAGCAGTACACGTTGCCCAAGCTTGACGAGATACTAGCTGCGCTTGACGGTGGCAAATGCTTTTCTAATCTGGATCTCAACAGGGCCTACCACCAAGTAGAAGTGTGTGTGTGTGTGGGGGGGGGGGGGGGGGAGGGGAGGGGAGGGGGGTGGGGCTCTAGAAAGCTACTCAGGTCAAATACGCACAAAGGATTGTTTGCTGTGAACAAACTTCCCTTTGGAGTTGCTTCTGCAACTGCGTTGTTCCAACGCGTTATGGACAACACGTTGAAAGTACTACCAGGAGTCAAATGCTATTAAGACGATACCCTGATCACAGGCGCTACTGCTGAATAACACCTCAGGAACTTCGAAGCCGTGTTTCAAACACTCTCACGCAGAGGCGTCCGCGTCAAGGGCGAAAAGTCTGAGTTCAAGGAAAGCATACAGTTCCTGGGCAAATTCTTAGCGAGTCAGGAGTGCAGCCTTCAAATGAGGAAGTACAAGCTCTCCTGAACGCCCTATCTCCAAACAATATCGCATAAATGCGTTCGCTCCTTTGTCTCATTAACTATTACGAGACGTTCACGCAACGTCTGGCAAAGCTTGCCAAACCTTTCTACAGCTTCTTACAGAAAGACAGCTCCTGGAGCTGGGATCGCAGATGTCAAGACTCCTTCCAAGCCATCAAGACAGTCCTGTCCTCAGCGGAGGTGCTGGCGCACTATAACCCGGCATGGCCACTGCAGCTCTCGTGCGATGCGTCCGCGAATGGCCTGGGTGCAGTACTGTCATACGTTATAGAGGATGGTGCGGTAAGACCAATCGCTTACGCTTCCAGGACATTGCCGAAAGCAGAGAACTATTGCCAGAATGAAAAAGAGGTACTAGTCTTGATCTTTGGCGCAACGAAATTCCACATCTGTGGTCGAGGATTTACTTTAATCACGAACCATAAACCTGTACAAGCAATTCCGTGGCCGAAAAGCGGCATCCCGGCTATAGCCACCGCAAGATTTCAGCGATGGGCTGTAACGCTCTTCGCTTAGAAGTACCAACTGGTATATAAAACTTCAGCGGAAAACGTGGAAGCGGACTGTTTCTCGCAGCTCCCTTTAGAAACTACAGATGAGAGTGACAGCACAACCAAGAAGTCCTACACACTACGTTTAGCGTCTCTACCAGTCACCAGCAAGGACATAGCACGTCACACAAAGTGTGTTCCGGTTCTCAGTCGTGTGATGAACTTCAGCAAGAAGGGTTGGCCCTCGCACCTTTGAGATGAACAACTCAAACCTCATTTTGACAGTCGCAGGGAGCTCACGGTTCACGAACGATGCCTGATGCACGACATGCGAGTGATCGTGGCACCGAACTTGCAAGGGCTGGTCCTGGAGGAGCTGAACTAGGGACACCCAGGAATTGTGCGGTACAAGGAACTCGCCCGGGGGTACAGAGCGTGACACTGTTAGCGAGAACGAGTAATCGTCGGTTTTTTCTATAGTTTTTCTGTTTGAAAACAAGGGATGTCATCCAAGTTATTATTGCTACGAAAAGATCTGATTTAGTTCTTTAATATAAGCGATAAAATTTCGTGCTCGCAAGTAATATTTAGAAGTAAATTGCGAAAATCCGCCGATGTTTTGTTCGCGCTAACAGTGTCGCGATGTGCACGAGTGTTGGCCCTGTTTGGAGAAAGACCTGGAAAACCAAGTGAAACACTGCATGCCACGCCAGCAGCAGCGCAACATGTCACAAAATGCGCCACTGCACCCTTGGTCATGGCCCACGCGACCGTGGTCCGGGAACATGTCGACTTTGCTGACCCATTTCGTAATCGCTTGCTAATAGTCGTCGTAGACGCTCATTCCAAATGGCTTGCAGTGTACGTTTATTTATTTATTTCAATACCCTCAGGGCCCATAAGGCATTACAGAGGGGGTGGGGCATATAGGAATTCACTAAAAAGAAAATTCAAACGTAAAAGGCAGTGATTAAAACACAATCAATTCGACAAAATATTAACAAAAGTGATTAGTAAGCGCTTCTTTAAATAAATCAAGTGATGGGATAGCTGCTAAAGATGCTTGAAGGTGGTTCCACTCAGAAGACGTTCTTGGTATGAAGGAGTCGTTGTATGCTGATGTCTCACAGTGAGGAATGCTGACCTTGAAATGATGATCAATGACCCCTGTGCCTTCAGAGGCGGCGATATTGAAACTTCGCGAATTATTCGCTCGTCACGGTGCGCCCGAGGTGCTAGTCAGTGATAATGGAGCACGGTTTACGTCGTTTGAGTGTAAAGTGTTTTCCAAAGAACACGCAGTTCAACAAGTTCTCCCTTCAGCCAGAAATGATCCCGCAGAGAGATTCGTGCAGACGCTAAAAGACGCAATCTGAAAACACCCGGCAACAAAAAAATATAAAAAATATTTATTATAATTCCTTATGGTATACGGCAACACGCCCCATGCACAGACACAAGAGACTTAGCTTTCCTTCTTTTTTTTTTTGTCGCCAATCACGGACGCTTGGACACAATCAAACCAGAACTTGAGTGTACAGTCAGAGCACGTCAGTTCGGGCAGGCATCGAGGCGAAATGGTCTATATAGTGTGTTTCAGGTGAACAATAAAGTGTTCGTCCGCAATTTCAGGAGCGGACCGAGATGCCTGCATGCTAGAGTCTTTCAGCGAATGGGCCCATTGTCCTACGAAGTCAAGGCGCAGACACCACATATGCCTTCTATTTGGAGACAACACAGTGACCATCTGCTGCCTGCACACACTTCAGTGACGGCGTCAGCATTCCTGAGGGAAGAAGATGCCTACGTCATCTATCCAGCATCAGGAGACGATGCACCAACGTCCCTGGCCGTCTCCTCAAGTCTACCGGCGCTCGTCAACACCAGCGAGGCCGTCCCGGGGTGGTATCTTCACCGGGTCAGAAGATCACTTGACCGAGATCCGGCCAACTCGTCGAAAGCCAACTCGTCGACGGCCCATTCGTCGAAAAAGGCAATTCGAAAGGCAATTCGTATTAGGGCGATTCGTCGAAGGGAAACTTGTCGAAAGGGGTAACCGGTCGAAAGGCGGTTCGTCGAATGGGTTGAATGAAGGTCCGAGATAAAAGTTCGCGGTTCCTTTTTATTTTTAGTTTTTTTACTTTTACTTATTTTTACAAGATTAAAAGAAATAGTACAATAAGTCAAAGATACCAGAAAACTTTTAGACAAGTCGAAAAATGTGTCATCTCATAATCGACATGATCGTCCTTTTGTTACTTTTCTTTATTACTTATATTGTAATGAGCCGCCGCAGACTGTCGCTGCGAAGCGGTGTCAACTGATCGGCCGGGTAGTTTAACACGCGCCCCATTGATACACGAGCGATATAGTGACAGTGCCCCACTACACCGTGAAAAGGGCGAAAGCGGCGATTTGTAACCTTCGACAATAAAAAGCAGACTGGAGGTCAGTTTTTTCTAATAAGCGCCTGTTGTATACATTTTTTAACGAAAGACAGAACACGGATTATTATAGGACAGTATTTGCTTTAAAATTTAAGGACACAAAGTATATATTGGGCTTTAAAAACGTGGCGACCAGTTTACCTCTTCGACAAGTTTTCCTTCGACGAGTTGCCCTATGACGAATGGGCCTATTCAACGAATGGGCCGCCGACGAGTTGGCCGTTGAAGAGTTGGCTTTCGACGAGTTGGCCCAGACCCTGACTGACCTGTATCAAGCTTCATGGAGCCTCCACTTGCAGTGGAGGAATTGTTACAGGCCGCCGCTGTTCCACAATCTGCGCTGAGAGCATGACGTCACCAGTGAGCTAGAAAAAGACCATACCGAAATACGTGATAGCAAAAGAACATCCTGGATGCCGCTGAATAAAGTACTTCGAAGCATTCTGCCGTTTCATGCTTGTATCGTCTCGCGAACATCACAAAAAAATACTACTATAGTCAGTGACACGTTAAGAAAAATGATGCGGCTCCACTCACAAGCGAAATGCGACCGTTGAAGTCCCTCCGCCATCGAGAACATAGTCCCCTAGCAATGCCGCTTTTTCATTCCACAGAAAACGTCGTTTACGCTGCTACATTATTCATTTGATTCATTCAGTGCACCAAAAGGAGTTAGCATTCTTTATTTTCAAAGGAGGCGTTCATTAGTAATGGAAAGAAGTCATTTCCAAAAACCCGTCTTTTAACTGACTTTCTGTACAAAGTGCTGTCTAGAAGTCCTGTCTTCCAGCTGATAAAAAAGACAGTCTATTCCTGAAAACAAAGACTATTTTAGTTTTTTTTTAATTAATAAGACATTTGTTTCTTCTTTTTGTGTAAGGCTTTGTACACGAATTGTATATGTTTCTTAAGTTTATTTAACAGGAAAACCCTTTGCTTTTCGGGTTTTGACGAAACGCTGACTCACAAGTGGTCGATGTCCGTCTCCTTCGATGTCTTCCGCCATGGATCCCAACGAGGAACATGCGGAATGCAATTCTTCGGATTCTCCTTGGTCGAGAGCCTGGTGCGGCTACATCGGCTGCACCAAAGTGTTGGTACAAGAAGAATAAAAGCGGTCGTATCTTTGACAGCGGTCGACGGCGGCTGATCCTTAGCGCTTATGTTTGGATACGACACACGAAGCCCGACCTCAAAGTAAATAAGGTTTGTTTGTTTGTTTATACCTTTATTTAATACATAACAGTACAGAGATGTCTCAGGGGACATGGCTAAAGGCATAAATGCCTGACGGGGCCATGCCACCCTTTTCTGCAAGGCTGCCGCTAGAGTGCTTGCTTTCAGAGTGTAGGCAAGAAGCGGCGTACCATCAAGTATGGTGACTTTGTACTATGTGCGTTGAGATCTTCCGTACATCGTTTCTTTCGTCGGAACTAGTTGCCCATGGTCGAAAAGATAATGGCCGAGGTGAGCGCAAGCTCTGAACTCCCTTCGCTGAAAAAGTAAACTGTGCGTCGTCGTCTCCGTGACATTAGCTTCGGGCGAGAAAAAAAGGGTCGAAACTCTCACATAATCAAATGAGACGACATCGTCGCATGGCAGCAGACGTACTTGCGGGACTTTACACGTCACAGGCAAGAATGTCGCAAGATTTTCTAGCTGGACAAGACGTGGGTGACGGCAGGGCACGCTGTCTCGATCGCGTAGGTGGGCAGCACCATGACCTCGTCCCGCAACGCCTTCACGTGATGTCTAGCAACGGGCACGAAGCAGCCGTCGGGGAAGGGTCAACGCCGCTTCTTCTCGCACATCGGAAGCGAGGGCGGCTTCGTCCCTGGGTTCCTGGACGTCTTTCGTGGCAAGAAAACCGGCGACTACCACTAGGAAATGGATGACGGCCGGTTCGAAAAGCACTGCAGAGAGGGCAGGTTGCACAGTGGTCAGACTTCCACTCAATCACTTTGAATTTGATCCGATTGAACTCGTTTGAGCACAAATAAAAAACGGTGTTGCAGCCCGGAACACAACACTCAAAATTGATGACGTAGTATTGTGTGAATGACCCCTATAGTCATTCACACAACTGGCAAGCACAATGAGAACAAGCATGTTTGAAAGAACTGTGGAGAGCCTCACTACCCAAGATTCGCGAAATTATGAAAGTAAAATTTTGCACTCTATTTGTTTAGCTCGTTTTTCTGTCCTCCGTTTTATTGGTAAGGTTAATATTTTATAACCTTCTCGAAAGAGTATTAAAAAGAACATCAACTCATTCATGCCCAAAATCATATCAAGGAAAGGTTTGTATCGTTCATATCCCTGGCTTTATCATTGCTACATATATATAACAGCTCGTTATTTCTACCGAAGATGCATCCGAAGGTATTGCTTACGATGTGTCACGGTTCTGTCGGAGACGCTGCGAATGCGATAGAGGCGAGGCAGAAAACGAATAATTTAACCCATGATATTTACAAAAGAAAGACGAAGTTATAACGGAAAGCAAAGAAGTATTTACAGAGTAAAAGAAGAAACAATACACACACGCTTAAGCGCATCCACAGTCCCAAGAAAATAAGCTGTTCAGAGCAGACCTCACAGTTTGAATTTGTTGCGGCGATGAACCGAAGTAACTTGCCAAAGGCAGCGAAGGCCCTTGTCTGCTGGGCGTCTGAAGGGGAGTGCGGAACTCTCGCCGCGACAGCTTGTGCACAGCAAGGGTCGGGCACGTCCCGGAGCGTAGCCATGGACCCCATCCGCCACTTCGTCCGGGTCTCAGTCTTCGATTTCCCCTGCGTCGCCATCCTTTGTCTTTTTTCTTCCTCTTCTAACATCGTTGTCTCTCGTGGCATCATCATCTTCCTCCTTGCCCTTTCAACTTCATTTTATGTCATATCTTAGAATCACGACACAATGTGACTGATTGCGACAAACATTTGGCAGGGGTGCCACGGTATACACATGAACAAATAATACTGCTGTGAAGAGGTCGTCCCAGTAGACACCCCTCATTTTTAATCCAATGTAGCGCCACCAAAGGTGCAGACGACTTTCGGTGAAGCCACTCGGCACTGGCTGCGGTACTGGCTGCGCTGGCAGTTCACTCATGCCGATTTCACGCAGCGCACGTACTGCTCTCGTGAGGGATCGGTGATCGCAGCATTTCCAGTTCGCCTCACGGTGTCCTCAAAGAACAAAAGCTACGATACCGGCTGTATGTCGAGAAGCAACATGAGGCTCCGGGAGCTGGAGAAATTCAACAATGAGCGGAAAGAATACAGAGTGATATGTATCGCTAAGCGAAGAGGAAGAGAAAGTCGAAAACGAGCTTCCATCGCGCGCTCAGGAAATGACAGTTCCTACCGGCGCCATGAACAGTGGTGGTCCCTCAGTTTAGACTTGCAAGTAAACGCGTGTCTTTATCCGGAAGAATGTATCGAATTGGCGACGAGCGAAGTTAGGCGAACCCCAAAGATGGAGGGAAGATCTTCTCCAAAGTAGACCTCCAGCAAGCGTGTCAGCAAGCGTATCAGCGTTGAACATCAAGGTACCTGGAGTATACGCAGTGCCTCCAAGAACTTTGGAAGATCTTCTGACGAAACATAAACAAGTGTTTTAGGGACAGGTCGACGGTCATGTTGACGAGACCACGGCGGAGCTACTGACTGAGACAACAACGATGGGGCTCTTCCACGTAAAACAAGTTTCTTTCGGAATTTCGGTAGCGCCTCTGCTGTTTCAGCAGTTTATGGATACGCTGTTGGCAGGTCTCGAAGGCACCGGAGCATACCTTGATGACATTATGGTCACAGGGTCAACCGAAGAAGAACATCTACAGTACAGCGTTTGGAAGCCGTTCATCAACGCCTCAAGGAAGGTGGCCTCCGCGTCTCTCAAACTAAATATAACTTCCGGCGATAGAATTTCTATGCTACCACGTTGGCGGCAAGGACGTCAGACGAACAGCCGAAAAAGTCAAGGCCATCACCGAAGCACCGGAACCGAGCAACAAAAAGGAACTGCAAGCTTTCCTTGGCATACTGCGCCTTTACAGACGCTTTCTGCAGGACAGAGCATACACTGGCGGAAGGTTGCATCGACTCCTTGACAAGGATGCCAGGTGGTGCTTGGGCGAGAAAGAGCGCATGGCGTTCAGGCAGCTCAAGACGCTTCTGAGCTCAGCACCAGTGCTTGCACATTATGACGACAAACGGCAACTTGTTTTGTCTTGCAACGCCTCGTCCTACGGCGTTGGGGCAGTATTGTCGGAGCAGAACGACGAAGGAGCGGAAGTTCCAATTGCTTATGCATCCAGAACACTGAGCAAAAGTCAAAGGAACTATTCACAACTGGACAAAGAAAGGCTAGCCCTAATCTTTGGCACAAAGCACTTCAATCAGTACACCGCCGGGCGACACGTGAATTTGTACACCGATCACAAGCCCCTCCTGGGAATAATGAGCCAAGGTCGGCAGATCCCTACAATGCTCTCACCCCACATGACTCGGTGGTGGCTTCTACTTGGAGGCTATGAATACGATTTGCGCCACCGGCAAGGCAAGTCACATCAAAATGCAGACGCACTCAGCCGTTTGCCATTCTCAAGTAAGAAGGACAAAGCTGCACCTCCAGGGGATATACTTCTCCTGGAAGAATAGTGCCCACCACTGACAGGTAAACACATAGCACGCCTAACCAAGGAGGACCCGACGTTGTCGACGATCTACCAAGGTTTACAAGACGGTAGCACCTCAAACTGAACCGGAGACAAGTTCACGCCATACAAGCGCCGGGAACACGAGTTGGTAACACACAATGGCTGTGTAACCTGGGAAGCACGTGTAGTTATTCCGCGAGCGGCACAGGTCAGGTCAGGTCAGGTCAGACAACGTTTATTAAAAATGAAATTCAGCTGGCGGTTTACACTACGGTAGGGCCAGAGGGGAGGGGGTTATAAGGATGATGGAAGCGCGTAGGGTTGTAATTGTGGCAGCTACAAGTCTCTGCCGAGGTTGGCCGTCTTCAGAAAGTCGACCAGCGATCGGAGGATGAGGCTGCGTCGTTCTGAGTCTCCTGCCGGGTTTACCCATTCGTCGAGTGTTGAAGGTTTGTCTTCATGGTTGAGCGCTCCCAGGGCGTCATTGCGTTCTTGGTCGAGCTTTGAACATTCCCAGACCAAGTGTTGAGTGTCTGCTCTGAGATTCTCTAGGCAGTACTTGCACTGGTCTGGTTTTGGTACAAAGTCCGGATTCTTCTTCTTCTTTTTAGCGTCCGCCCATTTCTTCGTTATTGATGGAGTGACTGCAGCTCCTGCTTGGAGTCTTCTTAGCAGGACGGATTCGTGTCTTCGGAATCCCTTGGGAAGGCTTTCCCGTGCCACGTCTTTGTGCTTGTCGATAGTTTTCTTCAGAGCGATCCTGGCTGCTTTAATTTCCCAAAAAGGGTCGTAAAAGCCGTCAGGTTCGCTCTTTGGAGACTCGATTGGTTGTGACATTTGTGGTGGATTTCGATGGGTTCGAGAGGGCGCGGGGGCTTCGGAGTGGCATTGAAGGCAGCGGAGGAAGGAACGAGTTAACTCTCCTGCTGCCTCGTTGGCTATCTCGTTGCCCTCGATCCCTTCGTGACCCGGGATCCAGCGTACCGAGGCTCGGATGTCGCGCATCCTTAGCTTGATGGCCGTAGTCGTAATATTTTGAATCGCCTTGCACGTTTCTTGATGCGTCTTCAGTGAACGGATGGCGTCTTGGGAGTCTGTGAACATGATAATGCTCGTGCCGCATTGGGCTTCTTGTCCTAGTGAATTCAGGGCCTCTTCAATGGCCGTGATCTCAGCCTCTTGCGCTGTTCTGCAGTACGGTGCATGTTTTGTGCAAGTAGTTTTCGTGTTTTGAACGTACCACGCAAGAGCAGCATTTCCTCGTTCACTGAAGGCTGCGTCGGTGTAGCAGACGATGGTATGTGAGTCGTTACATTCGATAATGGCTTTTACTTCCTCGGCGTGCTTCATTGCCTTGTGTCGCCGTCTTTCTTTGTTTTTTTCGCCGTTCATTTTTCGTGGTATAGGGGCCGATTGGGCTATGTCGATTCTCTCCCATGGTGGTAGTTGGTCTGGTATGGGTGTATTGTTCTCGAGTTTCCAACCAAGTAGTTTGGCGATTTCTCTGCCTTGCTTGGTGTGTTGCATCTTGACTCTTTGTGCTTGTTCTTGCGTGGAGGCCAATTCTTTCAGCGATGGAAATGGCACGCATTTGTGTAGTTCTATCAGTCTTGTTTGTCTCGGAAGGCCCGAAATACATCTTCTCGCGTCGTTCATCAGGGTTTCGAGACGGGCCCAATGATGCAGTGTCAATCTGTAAAAGCGACAGCCATACATGACTTTCGGTATGAGTGCCGCTTGAACTATCGTTCTGGCAATTCCCTCACCTGCTCCGCCGTGTTTATTCGCTATTCTTCTGATAATTGAAGTGCCGTGTCTCCATGTGTCGCGCATTCTTTTGATCCATTTGTCGGGATTGAGTTTGGTGTTGACGTGGATTCCGAGGATGGTGTGTTCGTCACTCTTTTCTATTGTCTGCTCGTCGAATTTCAGAGTGGGGTTCGTGTTGTCTCTTTCTCTACCAAATATCAGGAGTTTAGTCTTCTCTGCTGATGGTTTCATGCCTACTTCTTTTAGGAAGCTCTCTATTATGTGAAGTGCTGCCTGCAGTGTTTCGACCTGTTCCTCTTTCGTGCCTTGTGTCGTCCAGATTGTGATGTCATCTGCGTATATAGTAAAATGGAGTGTCTCTACCTCGTCCAACTTCCAAGCTAGCGGTGCCATCGCTAGATTAAAGAGCGTGGGGGAAAGGACAGAACCCTGCGGCACTCCAATGTCATTGCTCTTTGTGCTACTTTGATCTTTGCCCACTTTGATTACGTATCTTCTATTTTTGAGAAATGTCTTGATTAAGTTAAGGGGTCTTCCTAGGATTCCTTGTGTCTCCATGGTCTTGATTATTACGTCGTGTGGTAGCGAATCAAACGCTTTCTTGATGTCTACAGCCACCAACATTCTCGTACTGTGGGCTTCGGGGGTGAATTTCAATACTGTTTCTCTAAGTAGTATTAGACTGTCGTGCGTTCCCAAGTTCTTTCTGAATCCCGTTTGGGCCGGGTGGTATGTACCATTCTTATCCGTAAACCAATCGATCCTAGCAAGTGTCATCCTTTCGACGAGCTTGCACAGTATCGACGTCAGGGATATTGGTCTTGTGTTTTGAGGTTTGTCTGGGACTTTTCCGGGTTTTGGTATGGGTGTGACCCACGACATCTTCCAGTCCTCTGGCATTTCACCTAACTTCCAGATGATGTTGATCTGCTCCAATAGCGCAGCTCTCGCACATTCGGGTAGGTTCTTTAACATACTGTTGGTTATTTGATCAGGGCCTGGTGCACTTCTAGTCCTGCCGTTTGCAATTGCTGCTTCAAGCTCCCAGACGGTGAAGTCGCAGTTGTAGTGGTGTTGGTCTTCTACTACTGTTGGGGTGTAGATTATTGCGTTCGGCTTGGTTGCAGGTTGAGGGAAGAAAAGTGGGCCCGTTTCTTCAAGTACTTCTTCTAGCGTTTTGTTGCTTCGTAGGGCTATATTGGATGTGATACCCCACTCTTTCTTTTTTCCGAGCATAGAGTTACAAATACTCCACATTCGTTTTATTGACGTATGCTCGTTAAATGATTCGCATAAGTCGTTCCAATTGTCGATACATAGCTTATTGGCGTAAGATTGTGCTTCCTTTGCAAGCTTGTTTGCCTCAGTTAAGTCTTTGCGATTTCTGGATGTTCTATATTTGTCAATGAGTTCCTGTCTGTGTCGCCAGAGTGAGAGAAGGTGTGTGTCAGGATTTGGGCCATCCGCGTTTACTGCTTTCTGAATTGTCGCTTTTACAGATGCTTCTTTCATAGCGTGGGTTAGTTCGTCTATGTTAGTTATGTGGTATTCTTGATTCAAGATTGTTCTAAAATCATCCCAGATGATGGTCTTGCTGTTTCTTTTCAGTTTAAGTTTGCTTCCGAGTTCTAGTGTTATGTGTATTGGGAAATGATCGCTTCCCCATGGGTCATTATTATCGCATTTCCAGGTTATTATAGACTTTTGCGATGCAAGGGTTAAATCGGGTGTTGTGTCTTTCTGTTTGGGCCCTTGTCCGAGCCTGGTTTTAATTTCGGGGTCATTCAGTAGGTTGAGCCCTGCTTTTTCATATTCTTCTTGAATTTTGACGCCTCTCTCATTGGGTTGGTCTTGTCCCCAGTCCGCGTGCCAGGCGTTGAAATCTCCCCCAATTACGATGTGGTGCTTGGGATACGTGTTAACAAAGTGTGTTAGCCAGCTGTGCTCGTCGTTCGTGAAAAGTGCTGGTCTGTAGTATACCGATATGAGGATGATTTTGATGTCGTTATCTGTTGTGCGGACTGCTACTATTTCTTGGGTTTGGTTGCACCATTGAGTAGTGTCTAATTGCTCATATGGCAGTGGTTTTCTTAGGTACACCGCTACTTGGGCTCGGACCGTTTCTTTCTTGCCTTTTTTGTGGATGATTGAGGGTGATGTGAAGCTTCTGTATCCTCTAAGACCGATGTTGTCCCCATTTATTTCTTGTAATAGTAGTGCATCTTTAGGTTCTTGTTGCAGTCGTAAATTAAGTTCCGCCCTGCGAACTCGGAGGCCCCGGCAGTTCCATTGGAGAAAATCGAGTGTCTTAGTCTTCCGGGAATCCCTAGATGGTTTGTTCTGCATTGTGGGTCGGGGTGGAGGTATCCTCTATGCTGCATTGTTGTACTTGCGATTTCTGGACCTGCATAAACATGATTTGAAATTGCTGCATCATCTGCTGCATCTGTTGCTGCTGCTGTATTTGTTGCTGAATTTGTTGGTGTAGCATTTGCTGTGTTTGTTGCGTTTGCTGAGCTTGTGTTTCTACGAAGCGCAGCACTTTCTCTTCCCAATTCCCGCTTTGGGTAGCTTGGGTAACCGCACAGATCGGCGGGTTTTCTGACGGTGTTGGGTTCTTTGTGAAGGAGGGAATTAGCACCATCGTTTGTTCAACACTCTTCTTGATCGCATCTTGCTTCTTTTTTTCCAGTTCTGTTTGTCTGCGTTGCTTGGCACGTTCTTCTTCTTGTTTGTCTTTTTCAATTTCCACTTTGAGCTGGGCCACACGTCTTTCAAGTTCCTTTAATTGATTTTCTTTGGCTTCGATCGATGTCTTGTTCGTTGAAGACGTTCTCTTGGCCATGTTGGCATTGGCGTTTGGTAGATCCTGTTTGTATGTCGTGCAGTTGGTGCCGGTGGGGCCCTTCTTGGTACTGCCGGTGTTTTCCAGCGGCGGAAACTCTTCGAGGTCTTGTAGGGTGGAGAAGCGGTTTTGGTAAAAGGATGTTCTTCCTTTAACTGTGCCTTGGTTGTGCAGGGCAGTAGCCATCCTCTTCCATGGAGACGCACTTGCCACATTTGTTGCTTTGCTTTTTGTCTGTGTCATTGCCTGTGCTCTTCTTTGTAGCTTTGCGTCCGTGCTTTTTTTGGTCTCGCAGTTGGGGTCGAAGGCTGTATGTCCCGACACATGGCAGTTAGGGCAATACGTATCTTCACATTGTTCTCCTTCTGGGTGAGGTTCACCACAACGCCTACATCTCTGCTCTCTCGTGCAGACAGCTGCCTTATGCCCGATGCCGTGGCATTTGAGGCACAGGACGGCTGTTGGTTTGTACGTGTATACTCTGAACAGTCTTCCGCGATGCGTGATCTTCCTAGGAACTCTATTTCCATCGAACGTAAGAAGAAATGTGCCTCCCCTCCCAATGGGTCTTGCATGTAGGACATTGCAGTAGTCAGAGTCTGAGTAGTCGACAATGTCTTGTGCTGTGAACTCTGCATCCACGTCGTGTATTACTCCTCTGGGCATGAGGCCCGTGGTGGATCTGTATGTTTGGACCCCTACCTCCGTGCCGTCACCCAGCGTAAGAGTGCTCATCTGGAGGATGTCTCCTGCGTGCGCCTCACTGTAAACAGTAATGGCTATGGTGTTGTTCCTGTGATTGGGATCGTAGCTAAGTCGGTCTCTGTTGCAAGGAATTGTAAAAAGCTGTTTCAGTTGGTCCATGAGGATCCGCGATGAGATGTTCGATATTCTGGTTTGCGTCGTGGGTTTCACCACAATCACAATCTTTGGTTCGTCAAAGCGCTCAAGGTGGGTTCCCCATTGTGGTTTTTGTTTTTTGTATGTGACTCGCGTCCAACTGTTTGTCGTTTCAGGAGGAGAACTATCGTTGATGTTAGCTATCCTGTTAATCTCGTCGTCGCTGATCTCGAAATTATCGTCCCGGTCCTGACTACGGAATCTTTTCGCCGGAATTATCACCTTTCTTGCGTTGTTCTTGTTGGTTTCTAGCTCCATGCTATTGTTTTCGTCGTTCTCGGTGCACCTTTCGATCGGCGTTGTTTCAGTACTCGCCATGTTCAGAATGCGGGGTGATGGGCAGGCCTAGTTCTCCCTACCCCGGGTCCGGGCCTACGGCGGCCTCTCGAGGTGAGAATTAAAAGAAAGACTCGCCTACATTTGGTTCTGCTGGAAGTCTTTCGATGGGTTGCCGTCCTTAGGTAAAAGATTTGGGTCGGGGGACCCAGTTGATGGCAGGAATTTAGTGGTGTTAGCGGAGCTGAAGCGAACGCTGCTGCTCCTCATGCCACTTCGTCGTCCTTTTTCCGAGCGGCACATGAAGAAGCTCTGAAAACGCTGCACGCCAATCATCCAGGTATTGTTGCTATGAGGAACACTGCCCAAACTTATTTCTGGTAGCCGAGACCGAACGCAGACATCGAATCCACCGCACTGAGTATCCGACATGTCAACAACATCATCGCTCCAAGCATACAGTACCAGCACGTGACTGGTCATCTGCTACTCGACCCTGACAAACCATCCACATTGACTTCGCCGGACCAATCGAAGGAGTTTTGTATCTGATCGTCGTCGACGCGTACTCTAAGTGGCTGGAAGTAAAGCCGAGGCAATCTACGACGTCCGCGCGCGTCATCGACGCTTTGCGCACTGTAATGGCCACTTTTGGAGTACCAAAGATCCTCGTCTCTGCCAACGCACCGAATTTTGTATCAAGCGAAATGAAAAAGTTTAAAAAAAAAACGGTATCAGAGACTTTACAAGCGCGCCATACCACCCGGCAACTAATGGTCAAGCAGAACGGATGGTGGGCGAAACAAAGAAAGCTCACTTTAAGCTTACGGAGGGAAAAATGCAACAGTATCGCAATATTTCTGTTCCGACAACGTACGACAATCTCTTCTGCCACGGGGAAGACACCCGCCGAGGCAACGTTCGGTCGACGAATTTCCACGCCCCTCGACCTCACGATGCAATGGGCATCTGGAAACGAAGATCGAGAAGTTTCCACAGATGGAGTGACGGAAGATTATTATACAGGACAAACCGTCACAATAAAGAACTTTAGTGGAAGTCCTGCATGGATTCCAGCAGTAATAGTGAAACCTATGGAAATTCGCTCATTCCAAAGACAGTGGACTCAAAACTTCGGCGTCGACACGTGGATCACATTCGCCACCGACGAGAGAAAAAAAAAATCTGTGGACGTGGAAACATCTCCGTTCATAGCGTACCCGAACGTCGAGGTCACTAACGAAGCACCAGCTGTAAAACCACTGGAAACACAGGATGGCCACGGAGTCTCCATGGAAAACACTACGGACGTCCAGGGGGACATCGGCCCCAGAACTAAATGGGTTGTGTGGATGTTTATACAGCCTAGAACTTGGTCTGCCTCACAGGGGCGACGAGTCTCCCAGCTGTAGATGAGAAATTTAGCCAATGCGGTACAGCCGCTAGCCTGGGGTCTTTAACGTGCACCACGCAGTAGTGATACACGACCGCACGCCGGTACGATGCCCATCCAGATCGAAACGGGCAGGGGCGGGATTGAACCCAGGATCCCTGGCTTCTGCAGCGCGAGCTTTCGCTCCACGTGCTCCGAGCTGGTGTGCCCCCCAGAAGTAGAAGTAGATGCGGTCGCAATATCAAGCAGCCAGCTCATTCGAAGGACTTTGTGTTGAGCATTAACCCAAAAGGGGGAAATTGATATGTATCGCTAAGCGAAAAGGAAGAGAAAGTAAAAAAACGAGCTTCCATCGCGCGCTCAGGAAAAGATCATTACCGAAGCCATGAACAGTGGCGGACCTTCAGTTTAGATTTGTAAATAAACGCGTGTCTTTATCGGGAAGAATGTATTAAAAAGACAGACGACGTTTGGCGCAGCGTCCCAGCGGTGCGAAGTCTGGCGCCCGGCCAGTGTCTAAAATAGACAGGTGGGAAAACGGCCCATAGAAGTGTAAAGAATAAAGAAATACGCCAACCAAAAAGTCGAAAAATTGTCCCAACGTTTCGAAACAGTTCGTTTCTTCCTCAGGGGCGACTAAACGGGATAATAGCTTCTTTGTCTTTCTTTGAACTGGCTATCTCTTCTTCTTCATTGTCGATTGCTGGTTGTCTTCGTTTCGCCTGCGCCGTCTTGATTGTATCTCGTAACCCATGAACATATAAACTGGGTAAGGTGCCTAGAGACCTATTGATGTTATTTGCGGTGTTTTGAATATGCCAGGATTCTATCAGCTGTCTTCTGCGTAGGTTCGTCTCAGTACCCAGAATGCTTGCATCTTCAAATCCGATACGGTGGTCCTTAACTTCACAGTGCTCCGCCAGAGCACTGCGTTCGCGGTCGAAGTTGCGTACGTCATTTTTGTGTTGACGGAGCCGTTCTTGGAAGGGGCCCAGGGTGTAATTTACCAAATATCCTGCACCCAGTGCCCCGCCTCCTACATTGGAGAAACTAAAAACTTCCAAGAACGGCTCCGTCAACACAAAAATGACGTACGCAACTTCGACCGCGAACGCAGTGCTCTGGCGGAGCACTGTGAAGTTAATGACCACCGTATCGGATTTGAAGATGCAAGCATTCTGGGTACTGAGACGAACCTACGCAGAAGACAGCTGATAGAATCCTGGCATATTCAAAACACCGCAAATAACATCAATAGGTCTCTAGGCACCTTACCCAGTTTATATGTTCATGGGTTACGAGATACAATCAAGACGGCGCAGGCGAAACGAAGACAACCAGCAATCGACAATGAAGAAGAAGAGATAGCCAGTTCAAAGAAAGACAAAGAAGCTATTATCCCGTTTAGTCGCCCCTGAGGAAGAAACGAACTGTTTCGAAACGTTGGGACAATTTTTCGACTTTTTGGTTGGCGTATTTCTTTATTCTTTACATTTAAATTCACCCAACCAGGCAGATATCTGCCGAACATGTTTACCTTCAGGCCCATAGAAGCCTACCGCAGCGCCGTGACCGGATTGTGTCCTCGTCTGCTTGCGGGTACCCCCGATTTGCGACAGATGGCGCTGCGGCGAGAGGAAAAAAATTGGAATCGGATTTGCATGGAATTCTTGGGGAGAGTGCGCAAAATAAACCGAGAGCACGACAGTTCTCCATTTAAAATCCACGAGAAACCATCTCCGTCAGTTTAGCCGGTCGCCACCGGTCGCCCACCCCGAGTGAGAGTTCGCGGTGCTCCCCATAGATGGCGCCACAGAAAAAGAGACAACCGAGGGGGACACAATCCGGTTGCTCATTTGGCTCTCGTTTCCCCACCTGTCTATCTTACACCCTGCGCCCGGCTCGTACTTTTCGATGGCGATATCATCGCTGGACGCTCACGTCGTCGCACAGAGACTACTGCAGACGAATGCCAATACCTTTAGCACTTTGCAGTGTAAACTCGGGTATGTAAGAGTAACAAAGGCGTTGACTAAGGGGGGGGGGGGGGGGGGCAGAGCTTTCCCCCCCCCCCCCCCCCCGGGTCCAAGTTATGATCCTTACCGAGACGCTGTTTATGTGCCATGTAACGAGCTTCTATAGTCGGATGCAACCTGAGAACAATCTTTTAGGTCCACCCACAAGCGCATTGCGCCCATCTGAAGTGCCTCCGCCGTCGAGAAAATAGTTCGCTAGCAACGTTGCTTTTTCTTCCTCCAGAAAACGTGTCTTAAACTACTACAATAATTATTTAATTCATTCAGGACATTTAAATAAGTTAGAATACGTATTTGTCAACGAAATAGCTGTTTAGTAAAGAAAGAAAGTCATGTCCAATGTACCGCCTTCCCAATTCATTTTCTGTAGCGGCATGTAAACAAAATAACGCGCACGTTGCCTTTATTGACAAAATACATGGGAAATGGAATTCCAGCGTGTTTTCGTTGGCTTCAATCTCCAGTTCTGGCGAAAACATAACGCGCAGCACCCCCCCCCCCCCCCCCCCCCCGGGTGAACTCAGCCTGCCCCCTCCCCCCCCCCCCCCCCCCTCTCCCGGGAAAATGGAAAGTCCACGCCGCTGAAGAGTAATACCCGTGCCACACGGGCAACTCGGATGCCATTTACAACTAATGACATTCGTGTGATCGACGAAACGGCTCGCGATCTGTCGCGCGTGGCACGCCCCACGCTCGGAGTGTCGCGCACTGATTGGCCGATCGTTCAAATGTCATTCGTTGTAAATGGCATTCGCGTTTTGTGTGGCACGGGCATAAGATACCATAGCAAAGAGCAGGATAATCGCTGCGAGAAGTTGGCGCCTGGTTGCTGAAGAAGGCTCGAGCGCGAGGTACAGGCGCGAGTGGCCGGGGCGGCCGAGAGTGAGTTGACCCGCCAGCCCCGTGTGTCGGTTGAGAAAAAAGCGCCAGGTTTATTCAACACATCGTTTCAATGCACCATCGCAAAACCCGAAGGGGGCACCACGATTCCTACTTATTCTGTCGCTACACAAGCGTCCTTTACATCCCCCCTTCGGGAGCCCTATGCTCACAAAACTTAGAAGCTTAAGGGGGATTCAACCGCTCGTCACTCAATGGGCAAATTTCGCAACACAAACCTGGGTTTTCAGGAATGCACGATAGTATTCATTCTTTTGAAGGTTGCTAATGATAACGTAACACTGGTTGTGCGGCCCTTGAATTTTTCTTTTAGAGCGCTGAAGATTTTTAATAAAATCCCGAAATATGACCGTTTTGACAGTTTTTAGTGCGTTTTGAGGCATTTTTGAAAATACAGTTATTTAGAAAACAAACGTGACAAAACGCTTGGCTGTACGTACTAGGGGTGCCTCTAATCTTAATTTGAAGACCATACCCAGAAAGCAAACTATTTTTGTATTTGCGTATTTGTGTAAATAAAATCGCCCTGTTAATTTTATTTCCAACTTGTTAGACGAGATGGCGCGACTAGCACTAAATGTCTGAAACCGGAGATTTTCTTGCTGTTGCTGTTGTTGTTTTTCTCCCGAGCTCGAATTCGACCGCGACGTCTCGCTGCTCGTGGATCGGTAGCACGTATAGCGAAAGCTCACGCTGTAAAGCTCACTGATCGTGGATTCAATCCACCGCCTCTGCCCGTTTCAATCTGGATGAGCATCGTACCGGCGTGCTGTCATGTATCATTATTGCGTGATGCACGTTAATCAGACAAGCAGCGGTATACTGCACTGTCTTTCATCTCCAACGAAGACACCAGGATAGGTATTTATTTTTTTTAAGGAAAGGAAAGTGTAGTATTTCATTTTTTTCATTTAGTTCTTTCTCGCCACACTAACTAGATGGCGAGTGATTAAAATAGAAAAATTTAAATACTACACTCAGATGCCCTCTAAGCTGACTAACTTCCCGCTGTATAAACATAGACACAACAGAATTACAATTGATGGCTCCTTTGGTCGACATTTTTTGAACGTTGCAAAAAAAGCGTAACTAGTCATCAGCAGACTCCTAGCGAAAGGCCTGATAAGGCTATGAAGGCGATACGTTTGTTGATTCTATTTTTTTGTGTGTGCTATGTTAGCGCGCGCGGTCAAACGCTTGCATCCGCTACAAGCGTGGCTCGTAACCCCCCTAAGGTCGTGCAGGGTTGAACAGAGATATCCTATGCTTCGTTTCAGCTTAATTACAGACGCAGCCGATGCTACAGGCGTGAACATGTGGCTTTGAACAGTGCTTGCGCAGCACGAGCGCGCGTGTTTGGCAGAGACACTGAAAGCCCGGAGCTCGCGCTTGTAGCATCGGCTACGTCTGGACCGAAGCTGAAACGAAGTATAATATGTAGGGTGCCTCAACGTCCTTCTGCTTAGGGTGATGCCACCCTTTGTAGTACCCGATGCCTACAGCACGAGCTCACGGGGAAAATACAAAAATCAACGGAAACAAAAAGTCCCCATAACACAGTCAGCGCCACAAACGCGTGCCGGGACACGCTCTTTCACGCGCTTCTGAACGAAAAAAGAAAAATAAAAGTGTGGGACAAAATCGCCAGATGTCTCCACCCTAAGCAAAGTGCACATGAAGGCACCCTACAAATATGTATTTGGAAATAAAATCAAAATAGTTGAATGAGCTGCAAAGAGGGCTAAAATACTTATTCCGAACAACATTTATTTTATGAAACGATTTATTGCAGATATTTTCATTCTCTGTAGATCTTGTTTGGTGGCTAGTGGATATAAAAAAAAGCATGATTTTTATTGTTTTCAACAATTACAATATATTTTCTTAACCAATAAACAGGTGCTTACTCTGAGAGGCAAATTGAATTTTGACGTTAACGTTTTGGCGCCCGAAACAATTTTTTTTTTTTTTTTCTAAATGTAACATTTTCCGTTTTGCGGATTACTAAGAAAACCAAACGGGCCATCAATACATGAACTCCTGTTTAGAAACAAACCGGAGCGCCCCTAGCGGACGCCACCGGCGCCGCGCATGTGCGGTGGATGGTGGGCAAGAAGCCCAACGTCGCCCATAAACAAGCCATTGAATTGCGTTGTTGTCGGCGTCGATGGGAGTCCCCGTGCTCTTTTTTGCATTGGAATTGTTGATTCTACGTCCTCCTTACAATGTCTGAGTACTTGAGCGGCTTCAGCAAAATTAACGAGGCAAAACTTTGCGTGAATAATGTGACGTGCGGCGATTCATTTCACGTGGACGCCGCAGAATGGGCGCTAAAGCCTGACTCCCACGATGAGATTCTGCTCGCTGTTTTCAGACGCAACGTTGCTCGGATTGCAAAAGCGTGGACCGTAGCTGAGATGGTGGACGTCGATACTGAAAACCGCAAGTAGAATCGGGCATTACAAGTTGGCGATGGCCACTGGTAACAATAATGATCAACATCTTCTTGTACCTGTTTACACTTAGCTACTTACCCCAACCAACCTTCAAAAGTGTTTTGAGGCCTGCACTTAGTTCCTATCGCAAATACCGGGTCAACGTTTGGTTTACGGGCCGCTGTTGTTTGAACCTGCTGACGACAAAAGGCAGCCAAGTTTGAAAGAGCAGACGACAGTTCGAACGCATGCGTAATGGGGTACGGGCAAGAAGCACCGCGTCCCGCGTCAACAAACCACTGGAATGTCACGTTGTCGGCGTCTGTGTCAGTCTGCATACTCTTTTTCGCGTTTGAATTGTCGATTCTACGTCCTCATCGCAATGTCTTACCACTTTAATCGCGTAAGCGAAATTATCAAGGCTCGTTACGCCGCTAAACTTTCCGTAAATAATTTGACGTGCGGCGATTCATTCGCATGAACGCCGCAGAATGGACGCCAAAACCATGATGAGATTCTTTTAGCTATTTTCGGTAGCGACGTCGCTCGTGTTGCAAAAGTGTAGAAGGTAGCGGCGATGATCGACGTCGATACTGAAAATCGGAAGCGGGAACAGACCAAGCGTAACAAGTCGGTGATGGCCACCGGTACCAGTTATCAACATCTTGTATCTACTGTTTACACCAAGCCTACTTAAGTCTTTTGAGGCCTGCAATTACTTCTTATTGCAATCACAGGGTCAAAGTTTGGTCTACGGGCCGCTTTTGTTTGAACGAGCAGTCGTTTGAAAGAGCAGATGAAAGTTTGAACGATCAGGCGGCCGTGTGAATTTGAAGACGCACTAAACCCGTCGGTGGTTCGGACAACTTGGCGGTTTTCTCTCTTTTATGTTGGAACAAAAAAAATACATCTGGCGACCACAAAGTGTTGCCCGCACACGCAATCGTAGTTCGACAGCGTCTGGTTTGCCCTTTTCACTGGTACTATCCACGTTCTCGGACGAACGGAGGTGGCAAAAACACATGAAATCTGATCTTCAAACCTTTCCAGACTCTCTTGGTACAGCCCCCGTAGCAGCATTTTGACGAGAAGGCAGGATTTTTGTCTTGTTTCTTAAAAGGGAACACAGGAATGCATGTCTGGCACGGCGACTTCTGCCCACCGCCCCAGACCGGAAGTGCGTCCGGCGCGCCACCACCGCGGCGTGACGTAGGAGAGTTGAGTTCGTGTATAAGTAGAAAATACGTTTCTACCTAAGGTGAGGTGTAGGTTTATTATTTTTTTTCTTCACCTTTTTAATTTTTAGGCCAAATCAAATGAACCTCTAAATAACTTAAGTGTCTTCATAACTAACCTCAAAATTCACTATTCTATTGTCCGTTACGAACACCTCTTTCAACAGTGATCTTACTATGTCACGGTGGAATGAAGCGGTGCTACCTTACCTGTCTGGAAACAAATTGAGGTGTGCGTATGTTTATACAGCCTAGAACATAGTCTGCTTCAACGTGCGACATTTCTCCCAGCTGTAGGTGAGCAATTTAGCCAGTGCAGTACAACCAGTAACCTGGAGTCCTTAACGTGCATCACGCAATAGTTATGCACGACCGCACGCCGGTACGATGCTTATCTAGATAAAAACGGGCAGGGGTGGGGATTGAACTCAAGATCCCTATGTTATACAGCGCGAGCTTTCGCTCCACGTGCTCCGAGCTGGTGTGTTCTAGTGTGCTCTAGCCCATTCAGCCACCGATCCTTTTTTTTTTCTTTATTTCACTTGGCCGCCGATCCCTCGTTCTCTGTCTGGAAAATTGGGTTGTGTGTGTGTTTATACAGCCTAGAACTTGGTCTGCCTCACAGGGGCGACGAGTCTCCCAGCTGTAGATGAGAAATTTAGCCAGTGCGGTACGAACCGCTAGCCTGGGGTCTTTAACGTGCGTCACGCAGTTGTGATACACGACCGCACGCCGGTACGATGCTCATCCAGATCGAAACGGGCAGGGGTGGGGCTCGAACCCAGGATCCCTGGGTTCTGCAGCGCGAGCTTTCGCTCCACGTGCTCCGAGCTGGTGTGCGCTAGACCACTCTCTCTGTCTGGACTAAAGCCCTTCTATGTGTTTGCGTTTGTCTTCCAAAAGTGCGCCAGTGCACGAGGTCCGTGTCTCGCGCGGCCCTTGAAAGGAGTTGTCGGTGCAGTACTGAAATGAGCGGCCCTTGGAAGGGAATGGCAGCGGAGCACCCGTTCCTCGCACGTGTCTTGCGCGTTTCCACAACAATGGTTGGCGGTACTTGTAAAGCCTGTTTCACATGCAGCGATTTTGGCCCTAAAGCCTAGTTCACATGCAGCGGTTTTGGCCCTAGAGCGGCGCGATTTCTGCCGTCGCGGCGCTCTGGCCAGCACCAGCAATTCTGCGGCACGAGCGCCGCGACGGCAGAAATCGCGCCGCTCTAGGGCCAAAACCGCTGCATGTGAAACACGCTTTAAGGGCCACCCACACTAGCGAGAAAACGCGCCCGGCGCGCCGATAAATCGGTTAAGCGGCAAGATAAAGGGCGTGTCTCTGCACGCGCTCGTGGCGCTGACTGTGCTTCGGCGACATTTTGTTACTTGCCGCGATCGGCGTGCCACGCGCGTTTTCTCGCTAGTGTGGGCGGCCCTTTAGGGCCAAAACCGCTGCATGTGAAACCCGCTTTAAGGGCCGCCCACACTAGCGAGAAAACGCGCCCGGCGCGCCGATAAATCGGTTAAGCGGGAAGATAAAGGGCGTGTCTCTGCACGCGCTCGTGGCGCTGACTCTGCTTCGGCGCCATTTTGTTACTTGCCGCGATCGGCGTGCCACGCGCGTTTTCTCGCTAGTGTGGGCGGCCCTCAAAGGGCCGCCCACACTAGCGAGAAAACGCGCGTGGCACGCCGATCGCGGCAAGTAACAAAATGGCGCCGAAGCAGAGTCAGCGCCACGAGCGCGTGCAGAGACACGCCCTTTATCTTCCCGCTTAACCGATTTATCGGCGCGCCGGGCGCGTTTTCTCGCTAGTGTGGGCGGCTCTTTAAGCGGTGCGATTTCTGCCGTCGCGGCGCTCGTGCCGCAGAATTGCTGGTGCTGGCCAGAGCGCCGCGACGGCAGAAATCGCGCCGCTCTAGGGCCAAAACCGCTGCATGTGAACTAGGCTTAAGCGTGAATTTTATCAAATGAATTTAGTCTGCACTTGCCGGCACCGCCTTCAACTTACGGAATTTAAGAGGATAACTCGAGTGCAACTTAGCTTTGTCTAGATGAGTGTTTCTTTTTCGCTGACAGGCAGACAGACGGAAAGTGTCCTTTCTTGCCACGCCCGTTGCCAATCTTGTCAGCTGCTGTGCACTTGGCGCGCGGTTCTGAACGAGTAGTAGAGTCGCGCCACTTGCTTGGACAGAGAACTCCTTGGTACAGTTCACGGGTGGGAAACGGTTGCTTCTTGTTGCTTTTGACTCGACGCGCAGAAGTGTGGACCTTGCCACGCAGAATGTGGACCTCGCCACTTAATGAGCTACGCTTAGGGTCGGCACTCTGTTCCCCAATATTGCTGTGAGTGCCGCCATCATGGTGTTTGTACAGGGCAAACGCAACTGCCGATCGTCATGATTCGAAAGTGCGACTTTTTCGGCATTTGATTCGGTGTTAGGAAGCTCATGTAATATTGCTTTGCTCTGTCCCGAAGTTTTCAAACATTTGTGGAGGACGTAAAAGCGTTTCCTGTGATTTCAGATAAATGTTAGATAACCGGCAGCTATGATTTTAAGCCACACAATATGGACAAGTGTCGTTACCCTGACGCGTGGCTTATTTAGTGGCACAAGGGAAGATCACGGCGGAGCAGCGCAACACTGAACTAGATTTTAGACGCCATGTTCTTTTATATATGGTGCCACTAAATAAGCTACGCTTCAGGGTAACGACACTTGTTCACAATGTGGCTTAAAATCATGATTGCCAGTTATCTGAAGATTCATCTGAAATCCCAGGAAACGCTTTTCCGTCCTCCACAAATGTTGAAACAGTTCGCGACAGAGCAAAGCATTATTACATTAGCCTCCTAACACCGAATCTAATGCTGAGGAAGTCGCACTTTTGAATCATGACGATCGGCAGTTGCGTCTACTATGCGCATGCACCAAACTGTCGGCGCCCACAACAATGTGGAGAACGGAGTGCCGATACTCTAAGCGAAGCTCATTTAGTGGCTCTAGTTCTTCCCAGAAGTGGCGCGCGGCACGTGTCTCGAACATTTCCACAAAAGTGATTGGCGCCACTTTTCCCAGGATAGATGGGCTCTACTCCACACAACCTGGGAGCGGGTTTGCAAACCAGTGTTCAGACGAAGAGCAGGCCGATATAGGATATAGAAAGTGCAAAACTGCCACTTTATTTTCCTCTAGCTCTAAATTGACCTAAATATATATATTGTTACGTTTTTAATTTACAAAAGGACGTCCATAACCAAATCCCAATATATATATATATATATATATATATATATATATATATATATATATATATATATATAGAACAGCACCTGGGAACAAAAGACGGCACTCGAGAGAAATATGCTCAACACAATAATAGCCCTTAAAGGAGTTAGCCGAGGAGGTTGCCAAAAAAGAGATCAGTGAAACGTTTCGGGCCTGGTAGGCTCTTCGTCAGTCAAGTGAGAAGACTTCGTTCTCCTTTTCTTTCAATCAAAGAAAAAACGGCCGGAAAAAAGAAGAAGTTAATTGGAAAAATGCTTACCGTTTAGCGGGTGCCTACTCAACTAAATTCTCGCTTAAAAGTTTAATATATCTCGATACCAATGCAATAAATACTATGGAAATAATTAAATATAATATTATTACTGCCATTCTTATCATAAAACCAGTTTTTGGGACATGTGGTTGGGTATAACCCAACTATACCTGGTGTCATGTGAAGCCAATGAGAGGCCCAATGTTACGCGTTTGCTCGTGTCACATTAAACAATGAAGCGAGAAGAAAAAAAAAAAAAAAAGCAACAGTGCGGTACCGATTAGAAGATCTCAATTAAATGTCCATAAAAAAAGACGGCAATGATCCTTTCGAACTGTTAAGGCCCTTCGGTTCTAAAGTATTAAATCTATAGATAAATTCAGATTCTTTATTTTTTCGATCTCTGGTGGTTCGAAAGCCCCCCTGGAATATAATAAAATTAAAATCAGAAAGTCCGTTATGTCCTGCGGAGTTTAAGTGACGGGAAACCGGTCCGGCAACGTGTTTACGTATATGACTTTTATGTAGATTCATGCGTTTCCTTATGCTTGTTTTAGTTTCTCCTATGTATTGAATTTGGCATTTTCTACATTGAATTAAATAAATAACATTTTCCGAATTACAGTCAAAGGTACCATTTATTTTCCAATTAAAGTTATTCGCTGTGCTACGAATAGAGTTAGCTATAATTATGTCCCCACATAAACTGCATTGGTTATGATTGCACTTGGTGCAACCAATCGGGACCAGGCTACGTCCGATGGAGTTTCGGGACTGTTTAAATAAATCTAATAAATTACGTGGTCTCTTGAACGCTATACCAGGGGGTCGAGGGATAACTGCCTTTAAAGCTGTGTCCATGTGTAAAATATTCATGTGTCGTCTAAGAATATTGTTTATGTTTGGAAGTTTTGATTGGTAAGGTAAGATTAGTCGTAATTCATGATTATTTCTTTTCGGCCGCTCTATTAAACACGCGTTCCGAGAGATCGCTCGACTTTTAGATATAGAATTATTTATTAGCGGTAAGGGGTATCCACGGTTAATGAAATCCTCTCCTAGTGCTCTAGCTTTTATATCAAAATCATTATCTTCTGAACATAAGCGTCTTAAGCGTAGCATTTGACTGTATGGTATACCTTTTTTGTTTTGTATTGGATGACAGATGACAGTGATGGATGACTGTCATCCGATACAAAACAAAAAAGGTATACCATACAGTCAAATGCTACGCTTAAGACGCTTATGTTCAGAAGATAATGATTTTGATATAAAAGCTAGAGCACTAGGAGAGGATTTCATTAACCGTGGATACCCCTTACCGCTAATAAATAATTCTATATCTAAAAGTCGAGCGATCTCTCGGAACGCGTGTTTAATAGAGCGGCCGAAAAGAAATAATCATGAATTACGACTAATCTTACCTTACCAATCAAAACTTCCAAACATAAACAATATTCTTAGACGACACATGAATATTTTACACATGGACACAGCTTTAAAGGCAGTTATCCCTCGACCCCCTGGTATAGCGTTCAAGAGACCACGTAATTTATTAGATTTATTTAAACAGTCCCGAAACTCCATCGGACGTAGCCTGGTCCCGATTGGTTGCACCAAGTGCAATCATAACCAATGCAGTTTATGTGGGGACATAATTATAGCTAACTCTATTCGTAGCACAGCGAATAACTTTAATTGGAAAATAAATGGTACCTTTGACTGTAATTCGGAAAATGTTATTTATTTAATTCAATGTAGAAAATGCCAAATTCAATACATAGGAGAAACTAAAACAAGCATAAGGAAACGCATGAATCTACCTAAAAGTCATATACGTAAACACGTTGCCGGACCGGTTTCCCGTCACTTAAACTCCGCAGGACATAACGGACTTTCTGATTTTAATTTTATTATATTCCAGGGGGGCTTTTGAACCACCAGAGATCGAAAAAATAAAGAATCTGAATTTATCTATAGATTTAATACTTTAGAACCGAAGGGCCTTAAAGGAGCTATGCAACAATTTTTGTACTTTGCGCAAATACCGCTTAAAACGGATCCCTAACGTTAATGACCTATGAAACATGCGTTCGTTTTTCATCCCACGCAATAGAAGTCCCAGAAAAAAATTTAAGAAAAACGTGCAGCGTTCACCCCCTCAACTCTCAGCCAGAACAAGCGGCCACGTGATCTGGAGCCGATTATATGCCGCCAGTGTTGATCATAGCCACGCGCTGGGGTTGGCAAAGCACAGGACACGCGCTGAGTTCCAGACATTGTTATTGCTCGGCTGTTGTCGTCGTTGCAGCGATTGGACTCGGGTCACAACCCGAATGCTTCTCGAGCTAGCAATTATCACGAGCCCAAGTCGAGTGCCCAGCAATGCTCGGGTCCAATCTATGAAGCGCATTCAAATATCGTCACTTGGGTGTACTGCGATCCCCGAGTTACGTCATCAAATTTTGCAAGGGAGAGATTGAATGAAAATGATCGCTTTTGACCTTGAAATTACACCGCAACAAAGGAGTTTCTTGGCCAATGGCGTTGCGTGTGAGTGTCCTTGAGTCCCAGCTGTGCCAGTAAGCTCGTGAAGAGTGAAAAACACTCCAATTGAATATCGTTGCACCGCTCCTTTAACAGTTCGAAAGGATCATTGCCGTCTTTTTTTATGGACATTTAATTGAGATCTTCTAATCGGTACCGCACTGTTGCTTTTTTTTTTTTTTTTTTTTCTTCTCGCTTCATCGTTTAATGTGACACGAGCAAACGCGTAACATTGGGCCTCTCATTGGCTTCACATGACACCAGGTATAGTTGGGTTATACCCAACCACATGTCCCAAAAACTGGTTTTATGATAAGAATGGCAGTAATAATATTATATTTAATTATTTCCATAGTATTTATTGCATTGGTATCGAGATATATTAAACTTTTAAGCGAGAATTTAGTTGAGTAGGCACCCGCTAAACGGTAAGCATTTTTCCAATTAACTTCTTTTTTCCGGCCGTTTTTTCTTTGATTGAAAGAAAAGGAGAACGAAGTCTTCTCACTTGACTGACGAAGAGCCTACCAGGCCCGAAACGTTTCACTGATCTCTTTTTTGGCAACCTCCTCGGCTAACTCCTTTAAGGGCTATTATTGTGTTGAGTATATATATATATATATATATATATATATATATATATATATTGTAACAGCGAAGAAGAAAGAAAAAGAAGAAGAGGTGCTCCGGACAGGGATCGAGGACGAGAACGTTGGAGAACGTTGGAGAACCCAGGAAATAAACCGCGACAATTTGGTGGCAGCGGTGGGATGCCGACCGAAACCCGACAAGGTCCTTTGCAGGTACAAGGGACGCCTTCCGGTGAGCCACCCCCCCAGGCCCAGCAGCCAGAGGAAACCACTTCTCAATCGGTGGCCGCACCAACGGACATTCCGACGATAGCGGTGACATTGGAGACGCTGCAAAGGCTGTTGGAACTGCAGACTCAAACAATCATGGCCGCTACGCAGCAGTCTTTGGACCTTCTAACCGCAAGTAATGCCGACATCTGCCGTCGAGTAGCTGCTC
This sequence comes from Ixodes scapularis, assembly GCF_016920785.2. Lineage (NCBI taxonomy): Eukaryota > Metazoa > Arthropoda > Arachnida > Ixodida > Ixodidae > Ixodes > Ixodes scapularis. The sequence goes on along the minus strand of NW_024609835.1, from coordinate 237,044,297 downwards.
TGGAGACGCTTCAGCAAACAACGCAACCAACTGTCTTCGCAGTTGAGCAGACTCCTTTCACGAGCCGCCCGACTACATCTTCTGGTCAACCCCATCTCAAGTTAAAGCCATTTAATGGCGAAACACCCTTGGATCTATACCTACAGCAGGTTGACATCATTTCCGATGCAAACCACTGGACTGAAGACGAGAAGGCACGCGCTGTCATCGCGCAACTAGATGGCCCTGCCCTCAGCGTTCTTCATGCGCTCCAAAGAACCCGGCTCACTTACGCAGCATTGATCACGAGCTTGCGCGATCGTTTCGGTGATGAACATCTGCAGCAAGCATTCTACGCAGAACTACGTTCGCGGCGCCAAGAAGCAAGCGAGAGTTTTCCAGAACTCGCTGCAAGTATAGAGCGTTTGACCTACAAATCCTTTCCGGGCGCAACGTCTGATACATTGAATCGTGTCGGCACAGCCGCGTTTGTGGATGCCATAGGCAACCCTGAGGTCCAGAAGTTTGTAAGACTAGCTAGACCAGAAACAATACGAGCCGCACTCGGACATGCCATGGAGATGAGCGCTGCTCAATGGGCTACCAGCCGCATGCAACCAGCAGCACCTCCTGGAGTTACAGTGCAACCATTGACAATTCCACAGGACACGCGCTCTCAGCCTGCGTCTGCTCGTTCACGGAACAATACCGCTGGGTCGTGCTACCGATGTGGCCGTCGTGGTCATTTTGCGGCCGAATGCTCAGCTGCTCCTGCTACATCGGGAAACGCTACTCCCGGTCCTTGGGGGCGGAACCGGGTATAGCTCCTCAAAGGCCCCTCATATCAGTTACAGACCAGTTAAAGTCGGTTCCCCGCCATCCTGTACTGGTTGAAAAAGTGGGGGTTCTGGACGCACTTTTTGACACTGGAGCAGCTGTGAATGCTATTGATATGTCCTTTCTTTCCTCGGACATTAAAGTGTTCCCTGACTACTCAGTTCTACTAACTGCTCATGGGGAAAGCATACCAACCGGAGGAAAAGTGAAACTAAAAATTACAGTATTTGGTCGCACATCAGTTGAAGACTTTGTTGTAATTCCAAACTGTGTGTGTCCTTTAATTCTTGGGTACAACTGGTGTGCCAAAACCGGCTTATTTTCTTGGAAACCTTCTACGGCCTGTCCAAAAACTCTGCCATCAGATCAAAGCGCGTGTCATGAGTATGCGCTACTTCGACGCTTTTGGTCGTATATTATGACTTCCTGGGCATCTTATGCGTTTTTCTTGCTGCTTCGACTCTTTTGGAGTAACTTCGTACTTCTCTGGGCATCGTCTGCATCTTATGGAGCAAGTGTATTGGAAACTCTGCTACATAAGTTTTTTCAATCATCCTCAGTTCAAAAAGGAGAAACGGGATATTCATATTGCGGCTACAACAGTGCTACAACCAGAGACAGCCATGTGGATCAAAGTGCGGTCAAACCCACCCCATCTTAACGGTGACATTGTCTGTGAGGCTTTCCGGATTTCAAAACCTGGCTACGAAGTGGCAGTACCTCGAACGCTGACTACAAGTATAGGAGGCCATTTCAGCATCCTGATGATGAATCTCGGGCATAACTCCGTCACTCTTCAGCAAGGACACTATGTCGGCAAGTCGTTTCCTCTCACTCCAACTGAACTTCTAACAGCGGCTATCGATCAACCAGGATCGTCAGAACTACCCTCAAAAGAATGCGCACAAATACCATGGGATCTGTTCCAGTTTGGTCCAACCCTCGACAATCATCAGATTGAATCCCTCAAAGAACTAATCACAACCTACCGGGCATGTGTGGCACTAACTCCGAACGAACTCGGATGCACACATCTAGCGGAACACAACATTAATACGGGCGATCATGCTCCCATTCACCAGTCCTTACGTCGCCTTGCTCCAGTAGAGCATGCCGTCATCCGAACACAGGTCGACGACATGCTTAATAGAGGAATCGTCACACCATCCAACAGCCCATGGTCGTCACCGGTCGTCTTGGTACGCAAGAAAGATGGGACTGTACGTTTTTGTGTTGATTACAGGAAGGTCAACAGCATCACGAAACAGGACGTATATCCCCTACCTCGCCTTGATGACTCACTAGACAGACTACAAGGCGCAAGTTACTTCACAACACTTGATCTCTTGTCAGGATATTGGCAAGTACCTCTGAACCCCGACGATGCCGAAAAATCGGCGTTCATAACTCCTGGCGGGCTTTACCAATTTACGCGAATACCATTCGGCCTTTGCAACGCGCCAGCTACCTTCCAACGCCTTATGGATAGAGTTCTAGGCCACCTCAAGCGGACCATGGCTCTGGTATATCTTGACGACATTATTGTATATGGGACGACATTTGAAGAACACAACCGAAGACTCGAGCTTGTTCTTGACGCGCTACAACGAGCGAACTTACGAATCAAACCTCAAAAATGTTTTTTTTTTTTTGGTTTTGAAGAAGTTCTCTATCTCGGTCATGTTATCACCAAGAATGGAATCAAACCCGACCCTGCAAAGCTGGAAGCGGTGTCAAAGTATCCAAGACCAAGCCGCCTTTCAGAGGTCAAAAGCTTTCTCGGCTTTGCATCCTATTTTCGCCGGTTTATACCACAATTCGCCAGTCGTACAACACCCCTGACACTCCTACTTCGTAAAAACAACCCTTGGCGGTGGGCAATAAACGAGGAACGTGCCTTCAACGACATTAAGGAAAGCCTTCTTCAGGCACCAATCTTAGCCCATTTTAACATGGAATTCCCATCTTTTCTTCACACCGACGCCAGCGGAACTGGCCTTGGAGCTGTATTACTCCAAGAACACCCCGACAAATCTCAACGAGTAATCGCTTACGCCAGTCGCCGCCTTACCAATGCCGAACAGCGCTACCATTCATCGGAGCTCGAATGCCTAGCTCTCATCTGAGCTATTCAACACCTTCGGCCCTACTTGTATGGTCATCGTTTCACAGCCGTTACAGACAACTCGGCGTTACTTTGGCTACAGTCGAAACGAGACTACCCCCAAGCTTGCTCGCTGGGCTTTACTACTCGAAGAGTATCAGCTGAATATCTGGCATCGAGGTGGAAAATATCACACGGACGCCGATTTTCTCTCACGCAATCCTATAGCCCCAGCTGAAGAATTGAACAAAGAAGACGTTCAGTTTTGCACCCCTGTGTTTAACCTTGCTGAATCTCAAACTTCAGACCCAGAAGTTCAAGATATTATGTCGCGGCTGAGATCTCCTTCTAATACAGCGGAACGACGTCTACGCCGCGCCTATCGTGTCTGTCATGGGCTCCTCTGCCACCGCGGGACGCAAGGTTGGTTGCCCTTCGTGCCCACGCAGTTACGTACCGCCGTGCTCCACCTGTGTCACGACAACCTAACCGCTGGACATTTAGGAAGAGACAAAACTGCAAAGAAGATCTTGGAGCGCTACTGGTGGCCACGAGTTCGCACAGACGTTGCCGAATACATAGCGTCGTGCATTAAATGTCAGTCACGGAAAATGGCGAACCCCACCATCGACTGTGGCGTCCAGCCTGTACCACTGCCTACAGCACCCTTTGAAATTCTCGGCATCGACCATCTCGGCCCGTTCCCCCCTACTCCAAGTGGTAACAAGTATGTTCTTGTCGCCATCGATTACCTAAGTAAATGGGTAGAGTTACGTGCAGTTCCAAGCACCGCGGTCGACCACATCGTGCTATTCTTACGACAACAAGTTATTCTTCGGCATGGTGTACCTCGCGTCATCGTGAGTGATCGCGCCTCATCTTTCGTTTCCCGTCGGTTTGCGAGAGAAATGGAAACTCATGGTATCCATCACGCTCAAGCAGCGCCATACCATCCACAAACAAATGGTCTTGTTGAACGAGCCAACCGCACCATCAGTGGCATACTCGCGAACTACGTGAACGAACAACACAACAACTGGGACGAACTGGTGTCATACGCAGCCTTTGCAATGAACACTGCTGAACAATCAACAACCGAGTTTACCCCTTTCCAAATAGTGTACGGACGGACACCAGTTCTGCCCTGCGAATCCGGTGACAATGCCGTTTGGAAGCTAAGAACAGAGCGCTCTACAAGTAGCTCTCGACGCCGCTTCCAAGCCGTGAGAAAGAAAGCTCGCGATTCCATGTTGCGTGCTCAGGTACGCACTCAAGAACGCACTGCTCCATCATTCCCCCCACCTCCTGTACGTTGTGGGGACTGGGTTTTGGTACGCCGACCCCTTCGAAAGAAAGGCCGGGCTGAAAAGTTACTCCCAAGCTACAGAGGCCCCTGTGAGGTTCTTCGTCAGCTGGGACCTGTGACATTTCAAGTTCGTGATTGTACTGGCAGTCCCCATCATACCAATGCAACATTCACGGCACATCGTAGCCACCTTAAGCACTACGTCCCACGTTCATCGAGACACACACACCATGCACCTGAACTCGGTCCATGAAGTTGCCTCATTATCGATTCATAGGGGGGAGGGGGCGAGTGTAACAGCGAAGAAGAAAGAAAAAGAAGAAGAGGTGCTCCGGACAGGGATCGAGGACGAGAACGTTGGAGAACGTTGGAGAACCCAGGAAATAAACCGCGACAATATATGTATATATATATATATAGATATATATATATAGATATAAAGAATTTTTTTTTGCAAATTGGCATTGGTGTTAAATGTGGTGGTCCAAACGGGCGCACCGCCACACCCTGAACTTTCGATAATTTTGAACGTGGTTGGAACTTGGAACACAGTCGGAAATCAGAGCTTATTCTACGTTATATAAGCCACTATAATCTACGTCTATGTTGGCTCGTATGTCGCGCCGCCCGTTGGCCGCTTCCGGCAGCGGAGGACGCAGGGCGAAGAAGATCTAGCTCGAGATCGGCGGCGAACAGCCCGTGGCCCGAGGCCACCTCGAGCGCCCGACCTGCATGCGCAGCTGCGAGAATGCACCTCGTTTGTTCCGGAAAAAAACTCCACCATCTATGAGGAAAAGGGTACAAATAAATAGCGGTTGAATCCCCCTTAAAGGAAAGCAAAACTTGAGTAAGCTACATACTTTAGAGTTGCCTCAAAATGAAACCTTCGGCGGACTTTACGCACCCTAGCCCGTAAAGAGAGGCAATGAAGAGAGCAACGTAATTATGTTCAGCGAAGTACTGCTCTCTAGCACAATGCTTTACTTCCAAAAATAACATGCCCTCGAAGTTCAGTCGTAGCGTTCCTCAGCGGTTGTCAAGGCACGTGAAGCAAAAGCGACCGCTTGGCGTTCCCCTGACGGTTGATCCTCTAGGAGTACGGCGCCTAGGCCGTACGATCTGGCATCAGCAGATACAGTCGTGGGGTACTCAGGGTTGTAGTGGGCGACGCAAGAGCTGGAGGCTACAAACTTCTTCAGCGACTTGAAGGCGGTAGCTTGGGCTGATCCCCAGGTGCATACGGTATCCTTGTTGAGAAGGAGTCTGACCAGAGCAGTCGTGGCCGACACATTCGGCAAGGATGATCCAACGTGGTTTCGATGGCCCACGAGGCGTCGCACCCCGTGCACACCCGTCGGAGCTGTCACACTTGTGATGGCGGAAACCTTGCCTGGGTCTCGTTCGATGTCCTTGGCACTGACGATCACGCCCAGGAACTTGACGGACTACACACCAAACTGACACTTGGAGGCGTTAAGCGTGACGCCAGCCTGCTGGAGTCTCTTGAGGACGTCGTCGAGTCAAGCGTCGTACTCCGGTCTGTCCCTGCCGAAAACAAGGACATCATCCACCATGTTGACGCACCCGTCAAGGCCCTTGAGAATACGTGACCTCTGGCGTGGAACACCTCCGGGGCTGAGGAGATGCCGAAGGGAAGGCGTCTGTAGCAGTAACGCCCAAGGGTGCGATAAATGTAATGTATTCCCGGCTGCTTTCGGAGAGACGCACTTGATGAAACCCTGACGACGCATCGAGTTTCGAGAAGACGACAGCGCTTCCCAGTAGTCCCAGGACTTTGTCGATGGTCGGCAACAGGTTTCGACCCCGCAAAACGACCTGATTAAGCTTGGTGAGGTCGACGCAGAGGCGATAGCCACCAGCAGCCTTGGGTACCACGACAAGACCGGCGCACCACGCCGGAGGCGTCTCAACACGCCGGATGACGCCTTCTCTCTACATTTTTTCCGAGTTCATCTTTTACCACCCCCCCGGAGAGGAATGGGAACGCTTCTGTGTACGCTCAGCAAGAAGGGAAAAGCTCCGGGCTTGATGCGAATGTGGTACACGTCAGGCATTGTACCAAGTCCCGTGAACAGCAGAGCAGCAGCTACAGGCGGCGTCGGGGCGGGCGACGACGGGACGGGCGGCGACGGAGCCGCCTTCGGCAGGTCGGCTTCGCTTATTGAATCGACGAAGTGGACGACCCCTAGAGCGATGATTGCAGCGTAGCCTAGCAGAGAGGTTTCTACGGAGCCGACAATGTACAGCTTCTGGTGTATAGTGTCCGGCCTCGCCATCCCAGGGTAGCCGGGAACGTACCGAGAAGGTTCAGACGGCAGCGTCCCGTACCGACAAGCTGCTCGCCCGTGGGCTGGCCCAACGAGGCAGGACATCCCGGAAAAGAGCGGGGGACGACAGAAACTTCCGCGCCGGAATGCACGTTGAACTGTAAAGGGAGGCCGTTGACGCGTACAACGACGTACCCGCCGGACGCTTGCGACGATTCAACGGAGTGCAGCTGAATATGGCTGAGGCGCTTCCTCCTGGAGCGGCAAACTGCTGCGAAATGTTCCTTTTTTCGGCAATGGTTGCACGTAGCCCTCCTGGCTGGACACTCAGAACCTGAGTGCGGTGCGTTGCCGCAGTAGTCACACGACGCTTTCGATTCATGAGGGTGGTTGTCCCGACCCTGGTCTCGGCTTCGAGAAGGATCTCGAACGTTGGAGGTAGGCGCCATCTTGGTTGACTTTCTCGACGCAGCGTCAACGTTGAGGGGACTCGGCTGCGAAATCGTTGCTTGACGTTTCTTCTCGTTTTCAGCGTCCTCGTGTTGTCGAGCTAGCAGGAGCGCTTCTTGGAGCATCAATTTTGGATTCCGGTAAAGTTGGTCGAACAAATGTGAATCTTGCAGCCCGACGACGAACCGGTGTCGTACGATGCAGTCTTCCACCTCCGGTGCCGGGTAGTTGCACTTTTTGACGAGGCTACGCAACGCCGTGAATAACGCGTCGATGGTATCGCCTGCCAACTGCGTGCGCTTGTGGAAACGACTTGACTCGTACACCTCGTTGACGGGGTGCACGAAGTAGCCCGCGAGCTTGGCCTAGACGTCGGCGTACGAGCGGTAGGCCTCGGCATCCGGCATGATGGACGAAAGGACCACGCGAGCTTGGGGACCTATGCAGCATAGCAGGTGAGTACTTTGGTTTCTTCAGACGCGGCGGACAGGCCCGACGCGAATGAGTAATTTTCAGATTGCTGGGGCGAGGCAGGCCACAGGTTGGCTTCGTCGAACGTGAACGGTGACGGGGCCCGTAGCGAGAAGGTAGCGGCTGATGGCAGGAGCAGCGAGACAGCGGGTGTTTCCTGGGTGTCCAGCATCTTGGCTTCTGACACCATAAAGAAGGCTCGAGCGCGCAAGGCACAGGCGCGAGCAGCCGGGCCGGCCGAGAGTGAGTCGACCCGCCAGCCACGTGTGTCAGTTGAGAAAAAAGCGCCAGGTTTATTTAGCACATCGTTTAAATATGCCATCGCAAAACCCAAAGATGGCGCCACGATTCATACTTGTTCTGTCGCTACACTAGTGTCCTCTACAAATGCTAGGTCGACACTGCCATGTTGAAAATGTTCGGTAAAAGACAAACGAGAGGTATTCGCAAAATTGTGACGTCACAAGGAAGCTTGGACCCGATTGGCCGGCGCAGGAATACCTGTTCTTTGTGGGGCATTTGCCGGTTTTTCTTAACCTGGCAAAGACTATTAGTGGCGAGATGTTTTGGTGGCGCCTTCCTGTGGTTCCCCTTGTGACGTCATTACCTTGCGAACAACAAGTTCGATGGTGTTTGTAAATAGCATGGTGGAAGCCTGAAATCATTTCGCTCTCAAAGCAACACTGCCAACACCGTCCAAATTAAAGTTCTTTCATTCCTCTTATTTCCGTCGATGGTATACCTTTCCGACGTCATAGTAAGCTTTTGGGCCAATCGTGGAAGGCCGACCACAGCGACGCTTTCGGTCGCGCACGTCGCCAATAGCTCACAAGAACCTAGGAACTTTACATCTCCGCGCGTACACTAATGCACGAAAAAATTATTTTGAAAAAGGTCTGCTACACACTGGTTGCGCAAGAACCAGTTATAATGATGCAGACAACAAAGTGACGTGAACCATTTTAAAAGAAAGTACGGGTGAAAGCGCGAAAACCTGGGTTTGGACGGTGGCTAACGTGGCACGCCTCTTCCATCGCCGGTTCGAATGGAAGAGGTATTCGTGTGCTTGGGTGGATTTGGTGCCTAAACAGCAATCACAGACACGCGCACACAATAGGAGGCGTAAAGCAACGCCTCGGACCGACTTCTTCCTCGTGTTCCAACGTCCGGCGCTACGGTGCCGTCCCTTCCAACGCAACTGGCTTGACGTTACTTCCTTCCACCCCGACCGAGTGTTCGTGATACGCGCACTAGCTATGGTAGTCTGCGTTCGTCTGCGTCAAAATTGTCCGCTTGCCGCCCATATCACTTTCGCAGCACACAAGCCACTATACTCCGTTTCAGCTTACGACGAACTGTAGAGGGTTCTACGGGCGGTTGCGGTCAATTCAGAGTGACCGTATACGTATAACGGGACTACACCTGGAATGTCGCTGCGCCCCTTCGGAAGGTCATTTGACGCTGACGTGGCATTAGGACTGGCTGCAATGGGTCGGCCCGAGCGATTCATTGTATAGGGGAAAACAGAGTTTACAACCTACGGCTCAGGACAGACCACCCCATCGCCCGTGTCGGTCCAAGGTCCAAGAAAAGGGAATAAGAGTACACAACATGCGAGCTCCCCTCTTTGGCGTACTGTGAAAGGGTTTGGCCGTCTACCGGATGCTCCCCCGTCAAATAAAAAAAAACAGACAGCAACAAAGAACAAAATTATACTAACACTATTGCACACTCCAATTTCAGTTGTAGTATAGATGTTTTTAAATAAAATTAACGACTAATTATAAAGTAATCCGTGACATAAATTTTGTAATTAAATCAAGTTACAAATGATAGTGACGAAAATGTAATGAGGAAAATACAGAATTACTCAAAAAGCAATCCAACTCCGATTCCAGTACACTGTAGTAACTGACTCAATCTCACTACATGCCCCACGCAGGCGTAATACCGCCATAAAATGTAGTCCACAGGAGGCATGTGGCAGTGCACACGGCAGCCCCTGCCGTCTCGTGGTCCGCGCGCGCAGACCCGCAGCAGGTTTGTCCCGCATATACGAGACATTTTATTTACAGTTCCCACGATGCGCGGTGGCAAAGGCGACGTCGTGAAACTAACTGGTGGGATTGGTCTATTGCTGCGAGTAATTTTGCTTACTACTGAATTCATATGCGCGCACGTGCTTTTATTTCTCCTCTAAGCTCACCAACGAGCGTCAGAGGAGGAGAGGAGTGGCCAGTCTCGGATGGCCGCGCGCACGCGAAGGCACAGTTGAGGCGCCGGGCGCAGCAAGGAGTAAGCAGAGGGAATCTCAGGCGCGGCGCCTAGAAGGGATCACGTGAATGATGACGTAGTTGTTGACGTCCCTGGGAGTGTTTGCAGCGAATGACCGCCGCAATAGGTTAGAAATGCATACCGACCAACAGACCATCGAACCCATATAAGGCCAACAGATGTCTCAAAATATGACAGACCATCACACCGTCAAACCATCAAAGCATCAAACCATCTATGTTCCAAAATACAACAAACCATCCCACCATCAATCCATCACACCACCGGGTCATTAGGCCATCAATGTCCCAAGATTCGACAGACCATCAAACCATTACACCATCAAGCCATCAATCCATCACACCGTCAGGTTATCGGGCCATCAATGACCCGAAATACGACAGACCACCAGCCTGATGGACCATCATAAATTTTATGATGGTCCTTTACGAAAGTCCATCGAGCAACGGTCGCCAGTGCTTGTACACGAAGCGCGTGTGATTAGATCCAAGTCCATGCCAAATGCTGAATCAGGGCTGGTAGAGCTGAGCCGAGTTCACGCCGACCGCCGACGCTGCCCTTGCGTCCAGTACACTCTCAGAGTATGTTTTTGAGAAATGGTGAGCAGGCGTTCACCTTGAAAATAGTCCATTTCCCGGGAAAATTTACATTAACAACTGTCGTAAAAATATTAGGGAGTTTTCGTAGACCGTTTTCTCACCTTCGCTACGCTTTTCAGAAGTAAGGCTTCACTTCTGCGCGTCCTTCAGAGTGCGGATCTCGTTGCGGGCTGCGGAACACGTTGCGGACCAGCGGAAACCATCTCGAAAACCCCCTAATCTTGTATAGCAACCGTACTTTTAAGCCGGGGTCCCGCTGCTTATACATCGTACAAAGGACAGTCTGCATACAGATTCGAACGCGAGTCATTGCGAGATCCCTGCTTCGAGTAGAGCCACTCTATATGGCAGCGTAGCTGCCAGAGTAGCGACACGACGCAAAGTTATCTAGATACACGACGTCAGAAGCGCCTATAGTTATCTGCATTTTGGGCCTGGGAGGTTTCGATGGTAACCGTGCTGCTAGCGACGCCGGGCGGCAACCTTTATCTAGTTGATATCTCCATTCGTTAAATGAAATGTGGTAAAAGACCTAGAAGACGCTTTGCATGGAGGTACGGCACGGGCCTCTGGAGAAACGGTGCCTGTTTCTTCTGTGAAATGAGACGATTTGCAGCGTGCACGGACAAGGCGAGTGGTTTTCCGCGCCGCCGGGATGGCTGCGGCTTCGTGGCACGAACGTACCGTCCTAGTACTTTCGGACTTCGCTCCTATGGAACGAAATCCGATTACGCCGGCCACGACACGACGATTGCCTTGGGACATGACTGCTGCTCGACTGCTCCATAGTAAGAGAATGTATGCTTAGCACCATACTTCAGGACCCAATCGTTCATTCAAGATGAGATTATCTCACCGACTGGCGGGGAGCGACGTCGACAACGGTATCACCCTCGTTTTGGGCGATGAACAGTCGACGGGGTTAAAGGGGCGGTGCAACGATATTAAATTGGAATGTTTTTCATTTTACACGAGTTTACTGGCATTAGTGGGTCTCAAGGATATTCGTACGCAACGCCACTGGCCGAGAAACTCCTTTGTTGCGGTGTAATATCAAGGACCAAGGCGAGCGTTTTCATTCAATCTCTCCTTCACAAAACGTGTTGACGTAGCTCGGCGGTCGGAGTACCGCCGAGTGACGATATTTGAATGCGGCCGATAAATTGGACCCGAGCACTGCGTGAACACTCGACTTGGGCTCGTGATAATCGATAGCTCGAGAAGCATTCGGGTAGTGGCACGTGTCCAATTGCTGCAGAGACGACAATAGCCGAGCCATAACAATGTCTGGAACTCAGCGCGTGTCCTGTGCCTTGCCAACCCCATCGCGTGGCCATGATCAACATCGGCGGCATATAATCGGCTCCAGATCACGTGGTCGCTTGTTCTGGCTGCGAGTTGAGAAGGTGAACGCTGCTCGTTTTTCTTTAATTTTTTCTACGACTTGGATTGCGTGTGGCGAAATACGAACGGGTGTTTCACAGGTCATTAACGCCAGGAATCCGTTATAAGCGGTATTCGCGAAAAGTACAAGAATCGCTGCATCGCCCCTTTAAACCAAGAAGGACAGCACGGTGGTCTACAGACGATTGTTAACGCCATCAAAAGAGACGGACGCCGGATATGAGGTGTTCTTGCCGACAGGCCAAGTGGTCGTCCGGAAGTTTACCGGCATGCAAAATGTCAATATTTTTATCTGGTGTAGCACGCATACCCGTGTTAAAGGAGCCATGAAATGATTCCTTAACTTCTTCTTCCTTAGCCTTAATCCTCAACTCAAAAGAGAAGAGTGCAATCACGCGGTCGTGAGAGGCTAGGGCACCGGTGCGATGACCCCAAGCTTCTACCGTGCTTTTTAAGCACCCCATAGGACTTGTCATTCGCAAGTGCACTTTTGTGCACTCATTGGCCACGAACGCGAATTCAAATATTCATCGACGAATTGATTGTTGACGAGCGCATACGTCCGAGTGACGCAGTTTTCGTGTCAAATGCGTGAGCTGGCGTCGGCTTACGTCATTTTGGCGTTTGTAGGCATTGCAAAAAGGATATTTAGAACCATACACACATGATGATAGCATCATAGCACACGGACGTTAATGAGTACAAAACGGGCCCAGCTACAGAAAATAAATATTACACTAGTAAAAAATAATTGTCTGTAACTTGTTAATTACAAAGACGAACACACCTCTGAGCATATAAATTTAATAGTATGTGTTAATGCATTCTTATAGACCAGGTCATTTCATATAAGTCATTTGAGCAAACGCCAGCTTGTCACTTCGAAAGGACGTTTATCAAAATGTTCAGAACTGTCAATTAGTAAAATCGTCGATTAGTACAAAAGGTTAATGGTTGCAGGCGCTTCCTCGCTTAAAGTTACTGTGATTATTCGGTGACCCAGGGCTGAAACAACTTCCCCTAGGCCCTACACACGACGTATACCCTTCGTTTCGATTCTCAGAAATTCCAACATTCAAAGGAAGCTAGAAAATGCGAAAATGTTATCCCAAAAGCCATATCGTAAGATCGTTGATTAGTACAAAACGTAAAGATCGCAGGAGCTTCCTCGCTAAAAGTTTGTGATTACGCGGTTACCTGGGGCTGAAACAACTTCCCCAAGGTCCAACATGCGACGCATACAATTCGCATTGATTCTCAGACATTCCAACGTTCAAGCAAGGCTAAGAGTATGCGAAAATTGCATGCAAAATGTCTTCTCGATCCTCGAACACATCTAGGAATACGAGCACCGCTACGGTGATATGACTGATGCTGTCGCACGGGCGCTAATATCCAGAGCGATCTTGCACAGAAAGGTATAAAGTCACATTCTTTCAGATATTCACGTTATACCTGCGTCAGAGAGCACGAAGAAGTCCGAAATCGTCGGCAAGCAGCGGCACATTACGACTACCGCGCACCAAACAAAGTCGTATCCAGCAGCTCTGGGCGCTGCCATCTTACCGGTGACATCACGGCTCTTGCGAGGTCACGTGACGAGTAGTCACTCGGTTGCTAAGGAAACCGAGCCAGCTCAGCTCGTTGCTATGGTACCGCGTGTGACCAATCACGGTGAGAGGCGGCACAGGGAAAAGCGTGGCGCTACTCTGGCAGCTACGCTGCCATATCAAGTGGCTCTAGCTTCGAGCGCTGCGTGGCAATGAGTTGAAGGAGGAAACTTGGCACGCGGCATTTGAACCACGGATATTACGGTGTCTCGTGTTTGCAGACTGTTTTCAGTATGATGTATGAGCAGTGTAACACCGTCTTTTATACTCCACACGGCGTAGAATATCAACTTTTGAACAAGCACGAGAATAGTCCGCTGGCCAGGCTCAGGTAACGACGGTACTCTGATTCATGCAACAGAAGCTTCTCAGTGGCCAGCACCTCACACAACTAGCGAATCCGACACGCGAGACAAAATCTCTTTGTTCCCTGCAGAGAACCCGACTGCGGCATTATAGGTACGAACGAGCCATCGCCGGTTTTTCTTCTAATTTTTCTTTGTTCACAGTGCTGATACGCATTGTGTTCGCACTAACTACGTTGCGTAGTGTATGACCTTTCTTTACACCCGGGTCTGATTTGGTAATAGTAGGCGGTTGCAAAACGCTTCTTATGTGAGGCAAAACTGCCTTTGTTTTTTTCCCTAGTCCAGATCGTGTGACGTGCATGTCGGCGCTCACACGGACCCTCCGGTGGCGGACGGGTCATTGATATGGGACGCAAATAACGAAATCGAAATCGAAACGTAAACAGGACAGAAGGCTCGACTGAAAAAGAAAACACCGCAAAACAAGAAAGCAGACGAGAGGTTAAGCCTATGGAATGCGCATTAAACGTCGGCGGTCGCTAGCCGACCAGCTCCGACTGGAAGAAGGGTGGCGGGGGGCGCTGGGAAACCTCGGCGCTTCGTGTTGTCAGCCCCTTTGGAAAGCCGCGGCAGCGCTCGGGACCGCCGCCCTGCCCAAACGAGCCTGACGAGCGCAAGGGAGATCCTGCCGAGCTTTGCCAGCGGGCGACGTCGTTCACCGTACCGCAGATCAGCGGCGTGGTCCAGGAGAGCCCCGGGGACACACTAGGCGTCGTTCATTGCCGCGAGTCCGTGACTCCCGCCTGGCAGGGCGAAACTTTGGCTGAACCAGGCGAACCGTGGACAACCTGTCAAGAACCCAGCTATTCGAGCGAGCTTCTTATACGAACCAGAAGAAAGATGCTAATGCAGGATAGCCCGAGCTCGTGTCACATAAATCGAGTTTGGTAACACCATATGAACAACGGATGGAGAAAGCAGAACTTTTAATATGTATTTCTTTTTTTTTTAACGTTTTTTCTGTGTGTTCTTTTTCTGCAGGTTGCTGTCGGAACTTAAAGACAAAGCACTGGGAGAACCCGCCACGAGCCTCTAACGCGATGATGGTCTTCTTGAATTTAGGGGCCCTTTATAAATTGTGTCCTTATTCGAAGGCCGCCACCAGTAAAGTTGGTCGCCACACATATTTGTGGGCATGCGCAAAGCACGTGTCACGAGCAAGTGCTCTTTCGTAATTCGTTTCCAAAGGTCACTCATGCATTGCAGCCATTTGCTTCCAAGGGCCGCATGAGGCATGCGCCTCCATGTAGTGGCGCATTTGACGCTAATAGACCTTTTGTAAATTAGGCAAGCTCCAATAAGCGTAGTGTTGGTACAAGCACTGCACGCGCTGGCGTCTGCAGCAGTAACTGTTTTAAAGCCAAAGCCTAAAACAATTGTGGCATCTTGCGTGCGCTTTCGCAACGCTTTATTTTGGGTACTTGCTTTGAATCTTTAAATGGGGAAGGCGAGCGCGTGTGGTTATGTAGACTTACATTCCCAAAATTATCCTTGATGCTTGTGTGATTGCATCAAGCGGCTTTACTTTGGTTGCGTAGTAGGCAGGGGAACGGCGATTCTTGGATGGTATCGCCAACATCAGCTTTCCCTTCTGGGGAGATGAGGTTAGAACAGTGCTGCTCTCCGACCTGTTGTTATCTTTTTCTCTCCTACGTTACGTACAGAAGAAAAGTTCTTGAAACTTGAAACAATCGGAAAGAATGCGCCTTCTGTAGCCCATTCGTTTCTAGCAGAGGTGGTGATGTTCACATTCACCGAATCGTTCGGCTCCCCTTTGAAGCGTATCTTTTGGTACGACCAAACATGGGGCAGCAGTGCGAGATGAGTAACGCAGTTGGGCTTGGCATTTCGCGCTATGAAGCCCTTGTTTGTTTTCCTGTTTGTTCTTCATTTTATATGTCCGGACCATCCTAGACACTGAGAGAAAGAAAATATGGCTCAGGAGCAACCAGAAAACTCTTGCGTTATTGACATGCTCTTCATAGAATGCCAGATTGTCGCGCTTGTCCCGGAGCGTATCTTGTTGCGTAAATAAATATTTCGTTAAAAAACTCAACCACAGATCGCTCTATTTTAGTCCGCATGGAGTTAATAAAGCATACCAATAAATTTAAACCTTACCTTGGCTGAATAGTGGGTGCCAACCGGGGCGCAGGTCTGGAAGCGAAACCCCGCGCTGAATTTTTCGCCTTCTCGGCGGGGAGTAATCGCGTTAACCTCAACTCCGCATTTATTTCCTCTGGAACACTCATGCTGAAAGCTCTAAAGTTTGGCACATGCAAAGTATAGAAGTCACGACACCTCTCGATGAAGTTTGAATGTACTCTGATTGCTTGTTTAGGAGATGGAGGGCGCTAAACACAAACTGTTTCACGTTGCCGTGCGTTCCATTTTACCTCAACTAACGCGACTCTTCTGAGCAAATCGCAACTTCCACTCACGTGATTCCTGGAGCAAGCAAATAAAAGAACTACGCGCGTGAACGCGCGCCCCTACCGGCAAGAAGAGAGAAAGAGACTTTCAGAGTAGCTGACACAAAAAAGTACAAGTGATAACTCCTAAGTTTGATCTTCATGAGTTGAAGCAATTGGCTGGCGGAGTTAATCCGAGGTGGCCAACTGTGATTTGGGTTTCTTCACCAAACCTTCGGTTGTACGTTCTTGCCTAGGTAATCTGTACTAGTGAGCGTGCTTCCCATTTAGTGGCGCTGCCGTCGGAGGTCGATGCCGTCACAACATTCCATTGAAGCTTCGTGGCCAACATCCAGGTTTGTCCTTTGTCCCTCTTGCTCCCCTTCTCCAGGGATTATTTTCGTCATTCTTGTCCAGCCCGCTTGCACCTTTGCAATCAGTTGCATCATAATCGTTTTTGGGTATCGTTTAAATCAGTATAAAATACGTTTTCTTTCTTTTTCCAACGAAATCTTGATGTTTCTATAGTTTTGCTGCCACCTACTTCATGCTGAAGCAAATAAATAAGCTCCAGAATTTGGATTCTCTACCCCTTTAAAGGGGCTCAAAACCACTTTCTGTGATAGTCTCATCTATAGATCTAAAACATATAAACAGATAATAAATGCGACATACCAATAAGTAATCAATCAATCAATCAGAGAGCTTTATTGTGTTTCCCAAACAGCTTTAGGGAGATTTGTAGGGCTACACTTGACATAATAAGACATCACTGAACTAAACAAACTACACGGCAGTCCTGACCACTATTACACTATCGTTGAACTTTTTAAAAGGTGTGAAAAAGTCCACGTGAGGGTTAAAAAACTTGTTGCACATGAGCATCATCAGCGTCAGTGGAGGACTGGACTTTAGACACGATGGGCAAAAAAACGGAGGAGTCGCATTTTGTCGGGGGGGGGGGGGGGAGGGGGACATAAATTCAGATTCTACTTAATAACATCGGGGGAATGAAAAACGGAATTGAACAACTTATATAAAAACACCATGTCGCGAACTAGTCACCTAGTTAAAACAACCGAAAAACCAAGAGTGTCAAAAAGAACCACATAATCATAAAAAAACACTCCGTCCAATGTGGCGATCGATGACAATTCTCACAATTCGTCTCCGTATGCTCTCCAACCTGAGCGCCTGACTGACACCAAGAGAATTCCATACCGTAGAACATAGGTCCAACCGTGACAGAACCAAAGCCCAAAAAAGGTTCAGTATACGTGTGTAATTCCGGAAGTCACGGGTTTTGCGTGAAATTATGCCCAGAATGCGCAAGGAATCATTAATAAACTTTAAACATGATAGTTAAAGTTTAGACATGAACCGACCAAAATACCAAGGTCACGCAGAACAGAAGATTCTGGAATTTCAGAAACGTCTATTGTGTGATGTGTGAGGACGAACAACAACATTTGCCTTACGGGAGAAAGATACAACCTTAGGTTTGGTGGGGTTTACAACCAGCGAGTTCGCACAGCACCACAAATGAATTGCATCAATATTTT
Organism: Ixodes scapularis; assembly: GCF_016920785.2. NCBI lineage: Eukaryota > Metazoa > Arthropoda > Arachnida > Ixodida > Ixodidae > Ixodes > Ixodes scapularis. The sequence continues at coordinate 237,026,613 of NW_024609835.1, read as the reverse complement.
TTGTAACGATTCACAGTCTACAGGTGTGTGGATACGACAATAAATTTTAACGTCATCAGCATACTGAAGCATCATTGAGTCACACTAGTTACAATTTCATTAAAAAAATATTGAAAAGCAAAGTTACAAGGTTCGACCCTTGTGGAGTTCAACAAATAAGGAAATGAGTTGCATCCTAAGTAGGAAATCATGTTTGACCGTTCACCAAGATAACTAGCAAACCAGTCGCAGAAACCCGAAGAAAAGCCCATATGTAACAGCTCCGACGGCAATAAACTGTTATCTACGCGGTTAAACGCTTTCGAACAGTCAAAATAAATAACATCAACTTGACCAGAGGACCCAACCATAGTTTTCGCAAACTCCAAAAAGATTAAAAGGTTTGTTTCGGCAGATCGTCCACGACAAAAACCGTGCTGATTAGGACTGAGCGTCTGCTTAACATGATAACTCACAAGCTTAAAATTGACTTTTTCAAAAACCTTCAAAAAAGCATAAAGCAATGCAATTGGTCTGTATTTATCGATACACGTGGAGCAACCAGATTTGTGTACTGGCACGACCAAAGCAGTTTTCCAGGCTGAAGGAAATTTGCTTGTTATTGAGGACATGCTAAAAACGTGATGTAGTACAGGAGCCAAAATATCAGATCACCCTTTAACAATAAAGGCCGGGATCGCATCTTCCTTACATTAATCTTTGGGGGCAAGTTCGTTTATAGCCGAGACCACGTCATCAATATTCAATACAGGAATGGACACCAGAATACATTTTACCATGAAAAGTGAAGCGTTTATTCATCAGCCACAAAATAATTGGACCACGTTATTACCAATAACCTTAGCTACCGCACATTGTAAAAAAAATATCTTCTGACAAATTATATGAAGTGCATATGACGTAATGGCCGTTATTTCAATCAGCCATTAAAAGAGACACTTTCTTCTTCAATCCCGCCATTCTCAATCGTACAGGCGAACAGACCAGTCGCACAGCCTCCCGCGCCCTGCGCTATACCGAAAATAATTCTGGGAACCTGCTGTATTGAACGTAGGCTCTAGCAGACTCGTAGGAGGGGTGGTTTTAACGTTCATGGAATTGGCTAGGTAAACAATCATACTGTAACAACTGAGACTATGGTGCGGAAAAATTAAGAAACTTTTAAGCCGTCGAAAAAGGTGTTACATTATGATAAATTATCACCAGCTCGCCTGCACATTCACAGTTATTGGGATAAATAAGCTACAAATGTCCCGCTGCTGATATGGCCTCTACTTAACTTTTGATATGTTAGTAGGGGTTATCGAGAGTATCATATTTAACTACTCTTTAGCATGCACTTAATAATCTCCCTAATCTCGTTTTGTCCGTTACAACTATTCCATGAATTAGTGAGTATAAGGAAGTTGGTTGTAACGTAGTCTGTTAACGTGGAAGTATTCGGTAGCTGCTTTCAAGGAGCACGTTCTTTGACGACAGGGGGAACTATGATGGTACCTCAGGTGACCCATCATCCTCCCTGCAGGACTTTGAAGAATCCTATTTTTTAATGAATAGTAATAGTGCAACCTTTTCACGTGAAAACTTGATGTATTTGTTAGTAGTCGCGTACCATAAAATTCGGCAGAGACACTTAAGACTGCTTACGTGTGGGAATTCGAAAGTTTTCCTACATGCAGCGCATTCCTACAAGCCGCGCGTCACGTCTTCTTTCGCACACGGCGCGCCGACGGTGACATCACGCTCCCCACTGCGCAAGCGCGGCGCACCCGCCGGCTCCACGGCTTCCGTGACGATGCATCTGCGTTGTACTGCTTTTCTTTGTGCTTTATTTATGAGGTGCATCCGCTTTGACCTTCGACGCCCGGCCGGCTTTCGTGACGAAGTATCTGATATGACGCGTCGCAGCCAATGGAAATTCGGCTTGTGGGTGTCGTTTTTCTGTTTGAGACGGCAACAGACAACGCCGACTTCGTTCCATGGGACAGGTAATGCTTTCGCATTAAAATTATACTTGCAAAGTGCATAAGAGACAAACCCCGGGTTAATAAATATATGCGTTCGCTTATCAACATGAAGCGTCCGCTTACCTACAATATCATGAAACGCGTAATATTGGCGTACGCGATCAACCTTGAAGGTTCAAATAGTCTTTAACGAGACCATGAAACTAATATTATATCGTATGAATAATTAAGTATTGGGAATTTACTAAGCGCATATTTTTGTAGGTCAAGCGAAAACTACTGCATGAGAATACAGAACCAAAAGCCTGCTTTAAGTACGACATTAGGAAAATAAAAGCGGACTAATGTTCACCTCCTCTCCTTCGAAGAGCTCTGCCCCCCATTTCAGGGTGTTGCATTCATATAAGCACGTCAGTTCCTAGGCATGTTAGCCGAAATCAGCTAACGTATCAACGAGCACTGCATCACTTAGACGTATGCGATCGTCAACAATGAATTTGCCGGCGAATATTTGGATACGCGTTCGTGGCCAAGTGTGAAGTTCCCTGACGGCACTTCATCACTTGGGAACAATTTTGATGCTTGCGTGAGAGGCATGGTGAAAGCTACTAGTCATCATATTCCACAGCACCAAAAAGCACAATTTTACATTACCACTTATAGTCGTCGATTAATGCAAAATCAATCAAACCGGCTAGACGTTGAATGCCGACTATGTCGATAAGACAGCTGGGGGAGGCCTGGCCTAGTTCTAATTATCGACGATCGCACCCGACGCAAGGAACACGGACTGCTAACCCCGCCGACCCCAAGATGGTGGGAAAAACTTCCTGTTCCGGTGGACTACTATGTCACGAGCACGCGATTTCTCATTTCGCTTCGGAGTTGAGGGAAAAAAAGCTGAGAAGGAAGTTGCAAAACCATTGCTTGCACCCTTTAAAAAAGATAACAATCTTTTTTTGTAATGTTCTTGAGAATATTTCGTTGCCAATTTGGAGGAATGCAGTGGAAGATATGTCAAGTGTAAGGGTAAGGACCCGGCTAGTACTTCCGCTATCATTGATGATAAAACCACTTCTTTGGGTACGTTACAAGGCTTTGTATAGATACAGATTTAGGGTTGTTCGTTTTCGGGTTTTATATTTTTTTTTAATTAGGGAGGTAACAATCAGGTGCTAATTTTCAAGCGGATAATCGGGGAGGAATCGAGTTCTTTGGGGACACATTCCGAAATTCGGGTTTTTTTTGGGGTTAAATTTACAAATGTAATAAAAAATACATTGGTTTCTTCTTTTCTTTTTTTTTTGGAGCGTTTTACGAGCTTTTTAACGGTAACGCTTTAAAATTAGGGGTATGTTTCAAGCTGGTAATCAGGGGGACATCGGGGTTTTCCAGCTCCGATTGCCGTCGGTCGCTTCAACGGAAGCACCGCCCATGGAATCCCCCTTTCCCTCAGGCGTCAGCGGAAACCCCGACCGTTCGAGGGACGGTCGTCTTCGATCAGATATTTCACTATGAAATAAGCCTGTTAAGTTTTCCTGATCCGTTTATGGGACTGTCTGGCTCGGACGTCGTTCGTGAGAAAGGTTGGACGCCAGGGAGACGGCCATGCTACCGGGAAGGTCCTACTGGGCGTCAGCGGTCGAAGGAGGATTGATAGTGCATTTCACAAGCTGCGTACAGCAGGGCCGAAGCTACATGGCGTGCCGAGGCGGTTTCACTTGCACACCGGGTGGACGGAAATGTCCCTCCGAGGACCGATTGCCTATTGTCGCTTTTCCTCAGCCAGTCTCCGTAGAATGTGACAGTGAGTTTGGCGAGCTCGTTGGGCGGTTGGTTGAGAGTCGTATAGCATCCACAGTGCTGCACACAGCTTGCGAAATGAACTATAGGTCACTGTTGTCCCGAGGTAGGGTAGCTAGCGCGTGTGCACCGCAAACTACGTGCGGCGTAAAAAAAAAAAAAAAAGGTTAGTTATGTGGTTTTCGAATTCTGGGAGAAATCGGGTTTAACCCGATTGCCCTAAAAGAAGTTCGCGGTGTAAAAATCGGGTAAAATCGGGTTTTACCCGAAAACGAACAATCCTATACATACTGTAGTCCCATGCCATTCCTAACGAAGTTTATTCCTCGACCGTATTCAAGATTCTTGTTATCTTGCTTTGAAGTTGAGGAAAAAAGCTTCGGAGGAAGTTGGAAAATCATTGCTTGTACCCTTCAAGAAAAAGAATAAACGACATTTTTTTTTAATTTTCTTGAAAAACATTTGGTTGTTTATTTGGAAGAATGTCATGGAAGATATGTCAAGTGTAACAGTAAGGACGCGGCTAGTATTCTCGGAATCACTGATGATAAAAACCCCTTCAATGGGGATGTTTACAAAGCTATTTTATATATACATACTGTCAGTTCCAGGCCATTCCTGACGGAATTTATTCCTGTACCATATTCAAGATTATTTGAGAAAAAGAGGCGTTTAAATTGCTCCAAGATCTTAAACAAGACAATCAATTTCTAACAATGTTTCCAAGGCATTGACACTTTTTGTCGTTATTTTGTCTAATAAATATTCAGTAGATAACGAACCCACTTGCGAATGGAAGTCTGCTAACAAAATGATGTTAAAAATCGCTACACTCTCAGAAATAAGGGGTAGTACTTACACCCCTTCTCCCATGTATAACAGCCAAAAACGACATTTCAACGTTCAGTCCACTTAACGACGAACTCATCATACTACCTTCTACGAATGACTTGATAGCTGCGTGAAATAACTTTCTAAATAGATATGTGCGTATCAAAAACTAGAAGAAAAAACCACCGGGGTTTGCAGCAGGGCCAACAAAACCTTGAGTGTTTAATGCGTACGTTAGCTATTTCTATAAGTTGCATCACTCGACTGTCAAATCCCTCGAGAAATTCGGTCTCGTCGGTTCGACGTCAAGAGACTGAACGTCGAACTGTAGTTCTTGGGGTGTTCTATATTAGACAAGGGTTGCAAGTATACTACGTCCCCTATTTCTGGGGGCGTACGTTACCAGGCCTGCCTCGCTTGTCAAAGGAGACTCGTGAGAACTTAATAGGAAAGGCACACGCCGTCATATTTAATTGGGAATCCGTAACGGCTCGCGCTTTTACATTCCATTTGTTTTAAAGCGCCACTGGTGATTTGCTGCGTGCGTACAAAAAGGAAGTGTACTAAAAAGCAGGCATGACAGCGGAACCTAAGCAAACACGGCGCTCGAGATCAGCGCGCCCTTCCGCCGGCACCCAGAGCTCCGGCAGATCTGGCCGGTGTGCGGGTCACCCGCCCTGCCCGAACGCGATCAATCACTCGGCGCGACCAGCGGGCGCAGGCAGCTGACCACCGCGCGCGGGCCAAGCGGACTGGACGCGACCGGGCGTCCGCGGCGTTCGTGAACGGAAATTCCTGTCGGTTGCGGGGGTCGGACGAGGCCGTTTACGACTCTGGGCAGGGAGCTCGGGGTGCTCCTTGTCGGGGGCCGAGAGGGCAGGGGTGAAGCTAATGCCCCAATTTATCTGGCGCGCCGAGACAGGGGGAAGCTCGGGGCGTCCGAGCGAGCGCGCGTCGCCTCCATTCCAGCGCGCGGCACTCGTAAAATCGGGAGTGCTGGGCCCGCGTCGTGACGGGAAAAGCGATCGCGTCGCCATCTCGTCGTCCCAAGGACCGATCTACGCGTGGGAAAGCTCGGCCGCCGTCCTGGGAGGCCCGCGGACAACGCCGCTGAGCTCGAGGAATGTCACCGCCGCCGCGTGTCGCCCACCCGAGCCGCCTCGCGGGGACGAGCTTTTACGTCGCCCGCTCTCGGAGCCTGAAGGAATTGGCGTTTCTTCTCCGACCGGCAGCGCGGTCGTCGTCGCCATGCGCTGACCGCGAAGGCCAAGAGCCGGCCGGCAAAGGTACCACCTCCCCGCCGAAAACGAATATGTGGTTACAAAATTATGGTTTGCAACAACTTTGTAACTCATTCTCGACGCGCTAAACTGACGCTCCGTCGCAGCTGAAATGGATCAAACTAGTAGTTCGCTGCGGCTATTAAATAGAAAAAAAAAACTTCAACAATATTTTACGAACGTCTCATGACCAGTAGCTCGTATCTCATCTTATTGGTCTACTCTCATAATTCGGAGAAATACGGACCTACAGCAGCCAAGTCTTAAAGGGGCACTAAAGTCGATTCTGTGATCGCCCTTTTGTGGTGACATTTCAATCTAGAGGCACTAAGCACCTTAACAAACTCGAAATCACATTCGTGCGTCACTTATTTCCTCGCTAAAAGAGTGTTCAAAGATCACGACACGTCCTTTTTGAGAAGAATTTTCTTTCGAGTGAAGTGTTGTCGGCGAGTTGCAAGCAATGGCTTCGCCCGCGGAGAAAAAAAGGAGCCTTATCCGAATATGTACCTATCAAACTCCCTTCGAAACTAGTTATAATAAAATCATACGGAATCTGCGCGTATTGTTGGCCTTTCATTGGTCCACCCAATGCAGTCCGCGAGAAAAAAAGAAGTCCACACGTTTTTCTATTGCCCTGAGATGAATAGGCGTTTTTTTAATATAGAACTTGGTATATGTGTGAACTAACATATTTAAAACAATATATGATCTAAAACGACCTTTTTCAATACTGACTTCAGTGCCCTTTTAAACAGTTAGGATCCCGGCGTTTCGAAAGCGATTCGGTATTTTCAACGGGGGCGACTATTGGCACGCGGGGAGAGCGGGTGAAGGTTGGTATTTCTCTCATTGTTGACCCAACCAGACGTAGTTCCGTCAAACATGTTTACGTTTAACTCATTATTCAACACATGTTCGATGTTCTATTGATACGTGTTTTCTTCTTGATCCGTCGAGTAAGGTAACTGGAGCTGGAGTAAAATAATAAAAAAAAGCAATTAGTTTTTTTTTTTTAGCTTTTTAGTTTCTTCCTGTTTTCTTTTAAAGCTAGTATAGAATGCAATACAATATTCAATGTAAGAAATACAATAAAATAAAACGCCTTTCACTGAATTAATTACAAAACTTAGTGATAAACTGACGACACTCTATGGCTAGACTTCTTATGATAGAGTCAAGTAAGGCTAAAGTGTCGGTCATCTATCGGTTATAAATATCGTCTGGTTTGAACAGCTGTTACGATTAAGTCGGCACACTCTTCGGGAGGTAAGGAATATGACAAAGTGAACACAAAAGATGAGGGATAAAGAAAATGGTATCTACTATACAGACAAAAACAACAATGTGCACCCTGACTCAAGTTTCCTAACTTTAATAAGAATAATAATAATAATAATAATAATAATAATAATCTTTAGAGCTAGCCCATAGTACAAAGGTTCTAACGGGTCCGTCGAAGCCGATAATGGCTTGTGTGACGAAGACCCAGCAAGTCCTAAAAGTAAGTTATATCTATATGAACAATATCAATAATAATAATAATAACAATAATAATAATATTATTATTATTTGTGACGGACGAGCGTATTCAAGGGGAAGGGCAGGTTCATCAAAGCAATCATGGGCACGTGCGGCAAGACCAGCTATAGTTGCATCGAAATCCAAAAATTATTTTTAGATTTTTTAACAAAAAAATGAAACCGTCTCCGAGTCTTTACAGCACTTCCAACTGGAGACTGACACTCCCCCCCAAAAAAATGAAATAAAAAATCATCCTTTGTGTCATTATAAAAAGAAAAACACAAAGCACCATGTGTCACTTTTCACCGTTGAATGTAGCACAAATGGTTGCCCAGTTCTTCAGGCACGGAGGATTAAGATGACTTCCTCTGTGACCACGTAATAAAACTGAAAAATTCGCGCAAAAAAGACAGGGAAACGACGCATTCTTTTAGAAAATGCCAGCAATAAGAAACTAATTATGAAACAATCACATAAGCTCGTCCGACATATCAAAATGTCGAAGCGCTTTTCGTAGCTTCTTTCTTGAGGTAAAGTCACATAAACTGGGAGGTAGATTAAAAATCTGAGGCACATAAACCAACTGCATGTCCGCATCATAGCGTGTATAACAAGCGGGAACGAGTTTTTTTTTTAATGATTTTCGTAATCGCCTTCTATTCGGGCGACGAGTTTTAAAATCATCTTTCCAGTAGTGCCTGAGCACGACTGATTTAAGAAACAAAGAATGTAGATTCGGCATGGACAAAGCCTTAAAAATATCGTGATTGGAGCGTGCGGGTTTATACTGAACATTTCGTAGGACTCCTTTCACAACTGCGTTTTTCTTGGTTTGCCATAGACAAGAGCATTTGCCAAAGACTTCTACGCCGTAGCGCAGTGTACCATAAGCTCTTGAGCGAACTTCCAGGAAAGGTATGAAGCGAACGCGATTCCTAAGTACTTCGCAGTGTATGAACAAAGGATATGGATAAATTGGCGCGGGACATAGTGAGACGTGTGCTCTAAGAAAGGAATATTTGGGTCAACAATCTTCAGGGGGTGGTGGAAACAGACTAGCTAAGTTTTCAAAATATTTATAATAATTAAATTATTTCCAAACTAGTTCATTAGCTCTGAGGCACAGTCTTGGAGCCAACCCATTGCTCTTGCATTCTACAGATGGCTCGTCAGCAAAAGGGTACCGTTCGGGTATTGATAAAGGGTACAGTTTGAAACCGATAAACTCATGTCATTGACATCAATATTGAAACGTAACTGTGAAAGAACTGAAACTTGTAGAAACCCCGCTTGTAAGGAAACGTTGGTGCTCTGCATGCGGCAACTTGCTGCAATCCACGTTGGAAAAAAATATTTAACAGAAATAAGAATGGTCTCCGAAAACCGACAGAGAAAAGTTTTTGAATCAAAATGGAAGGGGGGACACCGTATCAAATACGATACTGACATATAAAAAACAAGCGCAGATGAATAAGTTGCGATCAAAACTAAAATTTAAATTATCTGATAATGCTTCAAGAAGTGGTTGTGTCCCACGTCCTGTAGGGTACAAAACCATATTGGGATTACGATATTATAATGTATTTGTCGATAAAAGAAGACATAATTGTATAAATAATCTGTTCCAAGATTTGAGTAAAACAAGAAGATGTGTGTTTCAAGATGTGTTTAAGTTCCACGTCCAGGAAAAAATCCATATTAAGATTGCAATATTGTGTTGTATTTTTTTGGTAAACGAAGACGTAATTATTTTAAAAAACTTTTCCAACATTTGAGCAAGACACGGAAGAATCGTTATTGGTCGGTAGTTCTCAACATGGTTATGTTTGCCTCCCTTAAAAAGAGCGTTCACAATGGAGGCTTTTAATCCTAAGGCAATGATAGTGGACTCTATTATTCCGTTAAACTAGTGTAGAAGTGTGTCTTTTATGGGCCTATAATTTCTTCCAAGGTCGCGGAGGTACACAAGGATAATAAGAATACTATCAACAAAAAATCAAAAGTCAAATTCATTTGGTTCCCAGAAAGAACCCTACGGTCTTGGTGCTGTCACGCCGATACTTACTTCACGCAAAAAAATTAAACACAAAACTGACGACACGAAAACACAAACGCCACGTATACATTGACCACACATATACGCACACACCCCGTTGCACATCGAGTAGAAGACACAGTCCGTAGTGCACGGCATAAGCAATGAGGGAATGATTTAATATCGCACCTTGACAGTAGTGTATTACATGATAGCACGAAACGTCCTAGACATTAGTAGTCGTTAAGACAGAAAAAAAAGTAATATCAATTTTAATTCCTACAAAACAACAAAGCAAACATACTTCATATTATGGTAAGAAAAAGAGACAAACTGCAGAGGCAATACATTTTTAGGGTATCAGTTTAAATTCATGCTGCCTATCTCTGTCCCGATTCGAAAGTTCTGACGGCACGAGTTAAAAATATCAAGTTCTACGGAGTAACAATTATAATACTCTACTAATCTAAATGTTGGGTTATGTCGACTAAGACATAGCACCATAAAACGTCGAATTGAGCCGTGCAGATGCCCGCGTGGCCCTGATACACACTTCAGAGAAGAGACCCGGTGAATCAATCAAACCATACAGAGTTTTGAAAAGGAACAACATGTCTGCTTTCTTCCATCGTTGACGTAAAGTAAGTCCACTTGTGTAACAGAGCCTCATAGTTCTGGTGATGCTTGTTCTCATTCAAATAACGATATTTAAAAATAGCGATACATTTCCTTTGCACACGTTCTATTCTTAAGGAGTTAGTTTTGCAGATACTCTTCTATGCAACCGACCCGTACTCTAACTGTGAACGACTCGATGAACAATAAAATTCCAGGAATACAGATGGGTTGTTAAATTTTCTTGTTAGGAGACATGCAATTCCAAGATTTCGCAAAGAGACCCTAACTATTTTGTTGACGTGGTCATCAAATCGTAGGGCTGAATCAAATGTAACGCCGAGATCCCTTATGCCACTCACGCGAGACAGTAAATTCCCAAGAATACGATACGCGAAACAGACGTTCTGAGTTATTCGAGAAAACGGCATCACTTTAGTTTTTGAACATTTAGGGAAAGGCCGTTTGCTGTGCACAAATCATTGAATGAACTTATGTCATCCTGAAGCCTCATGCAGTCATTGAATCGGCGAATGTCGCGGTACATTTTAATATCGTCAGCATACTGTAAAAAATATGAATAAGAGATGACACCAGAAAGCATCCTTGACAAATATAAAAAATAACAGCGGACCCAAAACAGAACAAAACCTTCTCTGTTCAGTAGGTAACTCCTAAACCATTCGAGCACTTGTCAACATACACCGTAGTAAAAAAATTTAGGTATTAATAGACTATGGTCGACCAGGTTAAAAGCCTTACTTGAATTTAAATGAAAAACATAGAGTTAACCTTGTTTACATAAAACACAAGAGGACTTTGATGTAAAGGAGACCAAGTTAATGGTCATCGACCTGCCAGAAACGAAGCCGTGTTGGTTAGGAATAAGCATACCTTGAAATCAAATGATAATGCCCTGTAGACAAGCATTTTTAAAAGCTTTGAAAGCGAGCATAAGAGAGAGATTAGCCTAAAATTTGATGCATCCGCGCCTCCTCCTGACTTATGAATTGGAATAATCACGGCAAGTTTTCATGTTACTGGAAATACACCTGACTTAACTGAGTTATTAACTGTGTCACATAGTATAGGTGTAAATAATTCATGGTGCGTCTTAACTATGGCTGGTGGCATTCCATGATGTCAGGTTGACAGCCTAGGCTTCATTTTTAATACACTCCAGAATAGCTGCCTGATCAATCGTGATCGAATGCACCATATTGCCGAGCCCCTTGTTGGGAGTAACAACGCAGGAGAGATTTACGCGATCTGCGTAGACCGGCTAGAAGTGATCGGCAAAGCAATCAGACGTCCTCTTTCCGGAGCCTGTATCTAAAGTAATGACATTCGGTCTTTCCGCATTCGCGGAACGTGAACCCACGTACTGCCAACATTTCTTAGGATTGCGGTTTAAATCCGGCTCAACCGTTTCCCTGTGTGCCTGGCGATCGCGATTTAGTATCTGTTTGCATTTTTTCCTGCAGTGTTTGAATTCAGTCTGAATTTTAGGACACCACTTTTTTTGCCTTACGATTTAGGAATAATTATATTTTTAGAAGGGCTCTCAGCTCAGAAGATAACCAGTAAGGGAATTTAGGGCTGTGATTTGTCGTCATCGTAATTTAGCTGTCCATACCATCCTGAATTATTTTGGTTGTTGTTGATTACGGGCTTTATGGCGCAAAGCTACTATGGCCATACTGCGCCGTGAATTCGGTAACTTGAGTATTAACGTCGTGGCACCGTAAAATCGTCTCCCAGTCAACTTTGAAGAAATTGTAATATAGACCAGCAAAGTCCCCCGCAGCAATGTTGGAAACCTTGTGCGAAATCAAATTATTAGAGTTGATACAGTTTTAAAATAATAATCAATCAATGAATGTGTTTATTCAAGTGCCCAGGAACAACCTTGCGGTCTTGGTACAGGTGCACTGAGTAAACATGTAAGGTATAACAGGACATAAATCAATCGTACAGACGACACACAACAAACAAGCCCTAAAAACAAAAATGCACTAAACATTCACAAAATTAAACACAGAGCCACAACACACGATTAGCTTGGTGGTACTACCGCCACCACCAATCGTTACATAAAGAAAAAAGGCACCCAAAGTGTGGAATTCGGGTATGAACAGCGACAACGGCACACCCGTTATCGCCTCATAAGTAGCAGAAGAATTATCATTCGAGCTAACAAAGCACTTCCGGTCACACAAATAACTTTTGAGAAATGAAAGCAATGTACCACAGGGGTCGGTTCTGGGGCCATTGTTATTCTTAATATTTATCAATGATATTCATGTCAATGTAACTTCCCAGCTGAGATTATTTGCTGATGATTGCGCTGTGTATACGCGTATAAAGAACGGGGAGGGTTCCGGACAACTGCAGGCTGACCTAGATCGAATAGAACAATGGTGCGGTGAATTGGGGATGCAACTTAACGTAAAGAAATGTGTTCATGTTAGCTTCACACGTAAAAAAAATAAATTTGACACACAGTATTATTTAAGCAATGAGCTAGTAACGAATGAGAATAAAGTAAAATACCTCGGAGTCATTTTGTCATCCGACTGCACGTGGGATTCGCAAATTGATGATGTCATTATGAGGGCGGGTCGCGCACTGGGCTTTGTCCAAAGAAACCTAAAAAACGCTACACAAAAAATAAAAGAACTAGCATATCTTGCCTATGTAAGGCCACTTCTAGATTACGCATGCACTGTGTGGGACTCTTCCAAAAAAAATCGCATTGATGGCTTGGTAAAAATACAAAATCGTGCCGCACGCTTCGTCCTGGGCCAGTACGACCGTTTTTCTAGTGTAACTAACATGAAACAATCACTAGGATGGGCGTCATTGGATCTTCGGCGAAAAAATTTACGGTTGAAATTTTTATACAACATTTATCATGAAGCTACTGGTATTAATAGCTCATCATACCTCTTAAAACCAAATTATTTTTCCAAACGTAATGATCATGTGCACAAGATACGCGAATACTGTACTAGGACGGAGCTCTGCAAAAATTCGTTTTTTGTGAGGACGGTCAAGGACTGGAACGCTTTACAGGAATGTATAGTTTGTGCTGCAAATGTTGATATGTTCTTTTCGTTATTATTCGCCCCCTGCAATAATGCCTTCTAGGCGCTGCAGGAGTTCCCTGAATAAAGAATAAAGAATAAAGAAGTGTGGATATCTAGCTTTGACAGTTTAGCCAGTAACATCTCATGATGAACAACGTCAAACGCTTTATTTAAGTCAAAGTAAATCACATCAAGCTGGCCTCTGTTAGCGACGGCGTGAGCAGCGGTTGACATGAAACAGGTGAGGTTAGTTGTGGTAGAGCGACCCGGCCATAAATTCATGTTGGTTAGAAATAATAACAATAAAATTAATAATAATAGTAATAATAAATAAATAACCGGTGCCAGTAATGTCAGAACAGCGAAGGGGTAGGGGTAGACACATTTTTACCGTCTTTTGCAAAAAGATGACAGACCGGGGGCTCTAGACAATTGGACACAACACGACGGCATATCAGAACAGAGCAGAGCTGTCCTCTATTTATAGGGGGATTACTTTAAAAGATATGTAACCCATTACCTCATCTAGTCTTTAAGTTATCACTTACCCCAACCACTGTAGCCCCTTACCTCTTATCTCTCTTGCTTCATAATAACTCGGCTAATGCAGGCGAGAGACAGAAATCAAATAAGTGGGGCTTTTGTAGAGAGCAGGGCATTTGATTATTTCATTAAAATAATTACGTTTTCACTTACTCACTCCGTCGTCCCTTCATCTCTCAAACACTTCCGACCCCTTCCCTTAGCATTTTAAGGTACAATACCTTGCGGCAAAGCCAACTTGCGGAACTACGACTATTATAATCCTTGGAAAAGGGGAACAAGGGGGACGAAAGACAAACACAGTTCTTTTGGTCAATTCGGGTGCATGTATCTGTATTTGAGCAATTCTACAAAAATTATTACACAGACGATGGAACCTTGACTCATGAAGTCCATAGAAAGTTGACATAATTAGAGACAATACAAAAAATGGCATGGCTAAATTTCTGTTTTAGACAAAGTGTAACACATTATATAATTCATGAAAATAAATTAGACTAAAGTTGTACCAGACGATACCAGATGATACACTAATCAGGAATGTTTTTTTTTTTTTTTACGAATTATTTATTTAAAGCTCGTGAAAGCTACATTAATGCGATTTGTGCAGGTGGATTATACGTCCAGTGGCACGTCATATAATAGCTAATCGTCACAATAGTAGGGGTATGACTAAAGTACGTTGATTACCTTTTTGCTTAGTGCGAATGAATATATGGTTCAAATTAAAATTTTGCTGAGCGTCATCGAAAGTTACTTAAATCAGTCAATTTTAGAAAAACTTGTAGCACGGCTGACTGCTGCAGATACCACTCGTGCAGCAGGCGCAAGACTACCGGTGCGATAAGCCGCCCGAGCGGTTTTTCCGTCCCTCAGCATCCGCGTTTTCTTACCGCTAGCCCTGTGCCTGTTGTACCAGGGGTGACTTTAACGCACGACTGCGCTTCCCACGTGCTAGAAGTATTCTAAAAATTTCTGCTTTAGTGTTTTTCAATTACCCTCAAATAGATCTTTAATTAGAACCAAGTGTTTACTTTCAATACCTAATTAAAAAGTTAATTCACAAACTTTACTTAGTTGTTCGGCTTATCTTAACGATTAGCCCCATGTATTGTGTCCCTGTGATCCCATAACTTTTCTGCAAAAGCCGCATTAGTGCAGCGTTGTTGAAAAGCAAATATATAAAGCCGAAAAACAAACACCCGGTATACCCGTGTACAGGAGTATACTATTTTCAAAGCAAACCGTTCGATGAATCCTAAGATTCAAGCCTTCAAACATGTAGCCAAAACGTCAAAGATGCGATATATCGCTTTTTTTATATCTGGCACAGAAGTTACCATTCCCGTTAAGTTCAAAGGACAAAATAGGTCGCGTGATAGGTAAGGTAGGGCAAGATGAGACAAACAAATTTCATTTCAAGGGTAATTTTTATTTTTGCTTCAATATTTAAAAACAAAACATGACATGAGGGTATTCTTAGATGTCTTGACGATATGCCCAGTGAATATTTTATTTAACTGGAGCAAGGTAAACATCAAACAAAACTACAATATGACAGTCACACGATGGCTCCTTTTGCCCCGCCCTGTTCGGCAAAATGAGATAACGTAATGGGGTACAATGAGACGCGCTTAAAAAACCTAATACGCGTTCAGTATTTGCAATAAAAACGCTAGAAATGCAATGTGTCAGCTCCAACGCACTCTTCACGAGCCTACTCCTTGCATTCCATGCACTCAATCCATACTAAATACGGGCTGCTTGGCTCCGAAGTTCTTCGCGTGTCAGGCACTGGCATGCGAAGAACTATGGTGTGCACCGCACGGTCTGCCGAACGCTCGCACACTGCGCGCACACTCCGCGCATCTTCGAAGGATCACTAATGACCTTTCTTTTCGCTTCCATGCTTCATTTTTATTTACGTGTGTGTGTGTGTGGGGGGGGGGGGGGGGGGGGAGCAAAGGGGGGGGGGGGGGGTGAACGCCGGTTTTTAGTTGCCTTCTCCTACATCAGCTTTGCCTAAGAAGGGTGAGAGAGAGAAGAACAGTGCTGCTCTCCGTCTTGCTTGTTTCCATTTTCTGTCCTACGTTAGGTACAGAACAAATGGTCTTGAAACTCGAAACGTAGGAAGAAAGTTCTGTTGCCCAGGCCGATTTTGTAGAGCTCCTGCTCTCCACATTCATTGAGCCGTTTGGTTCGCCTTTGAAGCACATCCTTTTATACGCCAAGTGTAACAGCAGTGCGATGGGAGTGGCGCTATTACTTGACACTTTCAAGAGCGTTATTTAATTATTTATTATTTCTTCATCTACCCTTAAACCCTTTTGGGCATTAATGGGGGGGGGGGGGGGGGGGGGAATCATGGAAAAAGGTAGAGCACTCAGTGACAAAATATGATGACGTTGGCGCAACATAAAATAACTGAAAAAACGAGAAATGCTTACAGAAAACTAGGTAAGAAGAAACTGCAAGCATCGTTATACACTGGTTAGGGCGTTGGTAAACATCTGGGCTGAGGTGACCGACACAATATCGCTGGCAATCGGAGGCAGCGAGGAAGAGAGGGGAGTTTTTGAACAGGTTGATGCGAGCAAAAATGGGGCGTACTTTGGAGGGGTGATCTACGCGGGATGAGACATGATAAGAGGCTGGATGTATGAATTTCTGAAAGCAGCTGAAGCAGGGTGTGGCTTCTGGAAGAAGGACATGCGGGCGATAAGTCTTCCACAATGAAGTGGCGAAAGGTTGAGGGAATGTTTTATGTTCGACACACTTGAATATCGGGATGAATCCTTCGCTCTGAACCGGGCGGCTTTATTTTGAAGTGCCTAAATAATATTGGCCAAATATATCTGATGAGGGTGCCAAATAATGGACGCGTACTCCAACTGGGATCTTATGAAAGAAGTAAGCGCAAGAATTTCACTTGTTTTATTAGCCTCGTACAATGCACGTTTAAGAAATCCTAGAGTTTTAGTAATAAAAAATGCTGCGTATAAAGGTTCCATGATAAGTTAGCTGGAAGGTGGACGCCGAGATATTTGATTGATGTGACATTTTCAGTCTGGTTATCTCCAATAGCGCACGCGTGGCGATCAACATCTAATTTGGTGGTGAAAGTTAGAGACTTTGTTTTCGTAATGTTAATTTACATCAAACCAAGTGATACACCATTGACTGATTAGTTCAAGGTCTCGCTGGAGTTTGCACACATCTAAAGGAGTGGATATGGTGCGATAAATGATGCAATCATCCGCGAAAAGGTGTATGGTGGACTGAATGTCAGCGGGAAGGTCATTTACGTAGAGAAGGAGCAATACTGGACCAAGAACTGAACCTTGTGAGACGCCAGACTTTACCGGCGTGGGAGATAAGACATGTTTATTAATCACGACAGATTGAGACCGATTCGGTAAAAAGGTTGGTATCCATTGAACACCTAATTCGTTTATATTAATAGTAGTCAATTTATATATCAATCTGTTGTGGGAGACCCAGTCAAAAGCTTTCGCGAAATCAATAAACACAGCACAGGAGCAATGAACAGAAACATGGAGGTCATGAAATAATTCAAACAGCTGGGTTTCACAAGAATGCTCGCGTTAGAAGCCATGCTGGTTCGGAAAGATAAGGTTGTAACTGGATAGATGAGTCATAATCTGGGATGAAAGTATATGTTACATGAGTTTGCATGCCAAGCAGGTTAGCGAAATAGGCCTGTAGCTGTTGAAAGAAATCTTATCACCAGACTTGAAAATGGGGATGACGTGGGCAAGTTTCCAGTCGTCAGGTATTTCGTCAGGGGAGAGGGATTGTTGAAACAGCCTACCCAGTACAACCCCAGATACGTATTTGGTTAATTTGAATAGTTTGGCTGATATTCCATCAGAGTCCGAGCTAGAGTTAGCATTCAAACGATCAGTGACACACCCGACCCAATGACCGGTGATAAAAATGTCCCGCATAATACATTCAGCATGACAGGCTGAGGGAAGTCGTCCCTCAGTAAAGACACTGCTAAAAAAGGTTTTAAATCCAGAGGCCAGTTGGCGTGGGCCCAAAAAATACCAATAATTACGAGAAACTCTTGGCAACACTGGTCAAAGTTTAGGATTAATTACATCCAAAAAAATTTTTGCATCAGTTCTTGTCAGGTTTTAGACATCCCCGTCATAAAATATTTGTTTGGCGGTTTTTATTTCTTTTGCTACATACCACTGATTGAGCCTGGGAAACGGTCCAGGCACGTTCGGAGTCTGAGTGAAGGGCACGCCTGTACAGACGCTTTTTTATATATATATATATATATATATATATATATATATATATATATATATATATATATCTTTTAATACTAGTTGTAAACCAGGACTTGTGCAAGCATGGACGATTTTTAAAGTCGGAACACATACGGCTTGAACCTCCAATAGTTTTTCACGAAAAGGGCCCAATTTTCATTCACAAACAGTTCATCAAATCCACTAACATATGTACTGGAAAATTCGCGTAGCATAGACTCTAAAGTTGCCGAATAAACTCTCTTATAGACAAATATTTCTTTCCTTATTGAGTCCCGCTTATTAACAACCAGAGAGAAGTCACAATGTATAGCATAATGATCGCAAATTTGGCCGACTACTTGTACACTAGCGTGTTCTGGATGGGTTGTGAAGACAGGTGTCTAAGACAGCATCTCCATGAGTAGGAGCGGTAAATAATTTCTTTATAGAATAAAATAATTGACCATATCGAGTAATTTGCGGCACTCACTTTTCTTTGCACATTCATCAGGTACAACATCGGCGCCCCAGTCAATGCCAGGATAGTGGAAATCTCCGGCCAATATGAGAGGACAGTTAGGGAATCTACATAGGATCTCGTGGATAACTTCTGTGAGGCCCTCAACAAAGTCGGCCGGAGAGTTCGGAGAACGGCAGCATACGCCAACTACACATGTCTAAAATTCCAGTTTTATGGTGACCCACAGAATTTCAAGCGTGTTGGTAAGGGAGATAACAAAGGATGAAACGCTGTTTCTAATACCTACCATTTCTCCGCCTCCCCTGGCACCAGGTCGATCCTTGTGATAAACAGTGAACAAATGGGAAAAAGACATCGCTGAGTCTGGAATATTCGAAGAAAGTCAGGTTTCGGTTGCTAATTAACACGACATGAACAGAGCATGCATCGATACAAGTAAGCAGTACATCCTTGCTTGGAAAGCAGACTTCGAAAGATGGCTACAAGAAAGGAGAGGGAACCAATCCTTGTAGCGCAGCATGAACTGTGTTTATTGTTTTGTCACATTCTGAGATCGGGCAGATTATCTCTGTTAATACAAACAACTTGATCAGTATTTACATCGTAGGCGTAAGCAACATCATTTAGTATGAGCTTGTCATATGATAGCCGAAATTCGCTCGCATTTTGATTTACTTTTGTGAAGTCATGAAGTTTCTTGCGGGCAAGTTGCAGTTGATGTGAAAAGTCGTCTTCAATCGATACTTTCGGCGAGTCCACATTTTTTTAGCCTGTAAGCATTTTCCTGAACCTCGGACTTGCCTTTAAAGTTGAGAAATTTTATAACAATCGGTGGAGAAGTTCCAGCCCTACGCTGGCCGATACAGTGTGCGCTCCAATTTCGCCGGCGTTAATATTTAAGTGCAGTTGACAAGAATTACCTTCTTTTCTTGACAACCTTGTTTCCCGTGTCATTCCAGGTTTCACGCTCAAGTTCAGGTATACCCTTCACCATAACATTGTTCCTTCGTAGACGATTATTTAACTTTCGCGCCATGAAGTCCTTGTTTTTTTGTGTTCTTTTTCTTTATACGCCTGTATCATCCTAGAGACCGGGAGAAAAAGAATAAGGCTCATGAGGAATCAGGAGACTCGTGCACAACTGACATGCGCGTCATAGAATGCCAGATTGTCGTGGTTTGCCCCGCGCGTATCTTGTTACGTAAATAATCATTTTGTTAAAAAACGCAGCCAGAGATTGATCAAATATGGGTCACAAGGACTTAATAAAGCACGGCAATAAAATGAAAATACTTTGGCAAAATAGTGGATGCGCTAACCGGGGTGCACGTCCCGAAGTAAAACCTCGAGCTGAATTCGGCGCCTTTTTGGCGGGGGGTAAACATGTCAACCTAAACTACACATTTATTTTATTTGAAACACTCATACCGAAATCTTTCCGTGTTTACGCATGTAAAGAGTACAGGTCACGGCACCTCTCAGTCAAGTTTCAACGTACTCCGATTGCTTGTCCAGGAGATAGATGGCGCTAAACGCAAACTCTCGCATTTTGCCCCGCGTCTCATTTTACCTCTACTTACCTTACATTTACAGGGAAACTTCTTTTCTGTTTTTGTTTCTGTAAATTTATAACAACCGACCGAGCTGGGTGTAAAAATCAAGCAGCCTGAATGCAGTTTTTCACCTTGCTCCAATTCAAAATTTTTGGCTAGAAAATTAGTTTCTTTACGGATGTTTTAAAAGTGGCTTTATTCATTACGAACATGGGAGTATGATATTATTTTTTTATTATAATAAAAATACCTGCTCCGACACGCGTTTTCGAATGAGTTTCATTCGTACTTCTTTTTACTTTTTAGTACGAGTACGAATGAGTTTCATTCGTACTTTTTAGAAGTACTCAAAGTACTTCTAAAAAGTATTGGTTTAATGGTTTTTGATTAATTTCTGATTGTAACCATAAACCTATTTTCACTTATTTAAAACTTAATTAACACATTTTTCTTAATACTGATCGTTACAATTAGCCATCCCTATTATGACCCCCAGGCCGCATAACTCACATGCGCAAACCGCATAAGTGAAGCTTTCGCTGCTTTTCTTGAACAAATATTTTTAAGCCTAAAAAAGAACACCCTGTATACCTGTATGTCACGTTCCTGAAGTGACAGTGAAAGCGAAAGACGAAGAAGGGGGTCAAGCTCGAGCAAAAGGGAAAGGAGAAGCTCGCGCAGGGCATTCGACGACTGAACCTGAAGGGCGGCAGTTGAGACGCCAACGCTCCCGGCAGACCAGGCTTCGCTCCTGATGAACCCTGGCTCCCCTCCAAGTCTTCTCGCCACCATCAAGCCGGAGCGACGTCTTGCTTGCTGCTCGCACCAGGTGCTCGGAGCATTGGACTTTGAGCTCGAAGGCGGACGCGAAGGGGTGGCCTTGCAACACCCCTGTCAACCCAGGCTGCGTACCTGGTTGGTCAAGCAACGCCATCAAACCGGCGCTGGACGGCCCAGAGCTCCTGGCAAGCTTGGACCCACACCCGTCACATCGAAGAACAAGGCCGCGTTCCGTCCCAAGCAAGGTCGACGCTCGAGACTGTGAGTGTTCTGAGCTCGCGACCGAGACTGACTGTATTGACTGTAGCTATTTAATCACTCTATTGTTGTTCTTTCGCTTCTGTTTATAATTTTTTTTTTCTGCTTGTGAGTAAATTAATCTTTGTTCGTCTCCTTATGTGTCGCTTTGTCTTTCGACATGCCCTCGTCCCCTCGGAGGAACATGACACTGTATCAAAATGTCCAAAGCCGTTGACTAAAGTGCGCTGCAAAGGATTTAAAATAACGAAAATGAGACGA
Source organism: Ixodes scapularis (assembly GCF_016920785.2). NCBI lineage: Eukaryota > Metazoa > Arthropoda > Arachnida > Ixodida > Ixodidae > Ixodes > Ixodes scapularis. Next base: position 237,005,310 of record NW_024609835.1, on the reverse strand, counting down.
GAAAGAAAACGCGACGAAGAAAATTAGGCAAAATGCAAATACTTTTGTTCGTCGCATTACCTTTCTGGTCTGCTGTTTCGTTATCTGTCATCCATGGCAACGTTTTCTAATCAAAGCATGAATAACCAACTAGCCCCATCCCAAACATAAATTAAGTTGCAGAAAATAAAAAACATTTTGCTCCTTGTCCCAGGAATCTGTCGGCGAAATAAAATAAAACTATTTGGCTTTAATTTGTGCTATTTAGTGATGACAAAAAGACATTCTCAACATATTTGTGAATACCTGTATATTTTTTTTAACTGAGCTATAGTACTTTTATTATGTAGAATTCTGCTTTGCAAAGGTGTTTCAATATTTGAAACTTTAAATACTTTGCGAATAGTGTATATTTGGTGTACATCTGCTATTATGGTATAGTGTATATCTGGTATATTTGTATTTCTCTGAAAATTGACAGGGTAATTGATATCGGTTGAAAGTGCTAGGTCTTTGATTGAATACCTTTGTGTTTTATTTAAATGTTCCCTGTCACTGCTGCAGAATGTAACTGGGGCCGAGAGCTTGTGAAGCCGTCTGTCGCGGCCTTTATTCTCGGCCCCATCACTACTTGTAATGGGAAATCAAAATAAAGTTTATTGTTACTTTGATTAATGTTACTATTATTGACTTCCGGAAGTCTTTTATTGTTCGAAGTGTGTGAGTTGTTGTCTTTGTTGTTGTTGTTTGCTTTAGGAAATTATGAAATGACGTGCATACGCGGGTCTTTGAGAATTGTCTGGCTCCACACGTCAAGTTTCGCGCGGGAGCAAAACAGCGAAGCTTCACCACCTGGCGCCGGCGCACGCGACTGACGCTTCACTGCCTTGCACCGGTGTGATAGGAGAAGCAGCTGACGTGTCAGAGCAACTCAGTAAACTCGACTGTCTTGGAAATTACAGCTAACGCTTCGTTGTTTACAATTAGAGTTCGAAGCTTCTTTTTTAATGATCCGGCGCAAAAATAAAACGTCGAGATACATTCAAATAAATGAACTAGTCGTTGCTTCGCTTCCACGTTATATTATGCTTTACACAACGCGACTTGTGAGGCCTGTTTTTTTAAAGAATTTTGTTTTTAATGTTCTTCGAGTGATCTCTTTTTTCATATACGTATGCTTTCTAAAAAAGATTTCCAGCCACAGTTTTTCAAACCATTTGTGCTTTATCTATAATAAGGGCTAAATATTAGTATTTGATGTTATTTAGAAAGGGTAACAGTCCCTTGTTTGTGATTAAACTTGCACTTTTCCACAATCTTTTTGCATCAATTAATCAGGGTTAAAACATGGCGTAAATATATTCGCAAAAAAAAAAAAGACTGACCGGGTAAATTAGGTAGCTTCACTTAACTGTCGTTGACGCCTCTCGGAAGGGCATTTAGTTGCCGTGTACAAAGCCGAGCACGCGATATGAAGATATTCCATACGAAGCTTCACTGTGGTGAGTCAAACCGAGCCGATGACTCATCTCTGCAGTGAATGGCAAGGGCGATAAGAAATCGCGGTGCTTACAGACGAAAGCAGCAACATTGGATACTTTTTTGTTGTTGTTCTCCCCTCCCTGATGGGCGTAATTTCTCCAAGGCATGAACCATTTCATTTTCAGAAAAGGATGAACTAAACAGCTTGCAATTTTTCTCGCAATTCTTGCGACAAAAAAAAAAAAAATTTTAAACGGCAAGTTTTTTTTTTTTTTGTTGTTTTTTTTTAGAGGCTTGGGTTTGTTATGAAAGCATAGGATACAAGCACTCGAATAACCTGGTAATGGAGAACTGAATAGACGACGTCAATGCAGTAGTCTTGCCAATACATTCCTGAATGCGTATCTTGGTGCTCACGCCGCGTCGAACTGGAATTGTAACAGGCTAGTCTGTGTGTAATGAAGCCCGTCGTTGGGTTGTTGGAACTTTCAAACGGCGTGGCATTTCTTTCCTTCTTCAAAGTGTTCCGTTTGAAGGTGAGGGAGAGGAGGAGAATGAATTATAAGATTCGATTTTTGTGCGCCATTTAGGTGACCACTGTCCGGGATAGAAAGGTGTGTTCGATGTCTGGTAACCTGCTCTTTTGTTGAAACTATAGGTCTCATTGTGGAAGTTCAATGATTCCTTGTCGGCCTTAGATTTCTAGGTGTATGAGGATTCGTGGAAGCAAAAAAAAAAAGTAGCTAAGTGTGAAACGTCCCCCTTGCTGTGTCTTTTCTTCTGCTAAAAGGTTTTCTTTTTGTACTGTAGTCTCGGGCACTGAAAAAAGAATCAATGTCCACTAGCTCTCCTGCACCCCGACTCTTACCAAGCGAGGACCACACAAAATAAACCCTAAGATAAGTAACCAACAAGTTAACGAGATCTTGCTCTTCATCAATATATTGTTTTTATGCTTCTAGAATTTCCCTCTTTGAAATAAAAAAAAAAATTACCCCCTGGACAAGAAAAAGGAACTCCGTTTCTTTTTTCGTTTCCGCAAAAATGTGGCGAGTTCCCGTTCCAGTTCCGCCGATGCAAACTGCTACTGCAGCGTTCCTTCGTTCCTCCTAAGAGGAACGCGTCCCGGGAACGCCGTTCTGTACAACACTGCGCTGACCCGTTCACTTTTCTCTTTCGGCTTTCTCTTTTGGCTCGCTGTGCTGCTTCCGTTCTTATTTTTAGTTTTTTTTGTGCTGCATCTTTTTGGTTTTGGTACGGGGTGAGTGTTAGCGTTTCCCAAAAGGGGGCGTGTGTGGTGTTTCCCAAGGATCATGCTAGGGCTTTCCTTAAGGATCTTCACCATTAGATCTTCCTTCAATTCGTTCCGTCACACGCGGACCCGCATCGACTTGCCGCTTTTTGCACCGCATTTCGGCCAGCCGAGCTATAGGCGCCGCTTTCGCTCTTCTGGATCGTTCGCCCGCCTCAGCGGCACCCGCTGCCCGACGCCGCTTCCGCTGTTCACCGATTTCCCGCGCGCGCATTGGCTTTCGCCCCGGGACGTTAAATAATAGCTTTTTTTATTTACCATATAAATATGAAGGGAGCTGAAAAAAAAAGGTGTCTAAGCAGCTTGACTGGTCCTCAGCCCCCTCACAGGTACACAGCGGTTGCAAAAGCGTACACAAGAAATTATATAAAGCAAAAAACAATAAAGGCAAAGAGCAAACAAAAAACACCTACAAGGGAATCAGTGCAATCAGATACTTACTTTGATAAAAAAATATCTCCTTATATCAAAGCAAAGAGCAAACAAAAAATAAAAACGCCTACGAGGGAGTCAGTGTAATCACATAATTACTTTGATAGAAACTATCTCCTGATATCACGCATGCTACAGGATTCTATATTGAAATTAGACCGGATCATTATGTTCAGAAACGTTGACAGTGTTTTTTTTTTTTATTATTTATCTGTAAGCCATAGTCAGTATGAGAGGCATCCACTACCCAGAAATCGGAATGGCGAGTGCAATATGTTGTAGGTTTGTTTCTGAGGGATGCTAAGCGCATCAAAATGCTGTTTATATCTCTATATTCCTGTTTGCATCTTACACACAGTCTAAGATCATAGTATTGAAATCATACAGAACACCGAGCCAAACAAAATGTTTGTTAGTATGAAAATTATATGGCACGTTGCATATGATCCTTAGCACTCTTTTTTGCAGTAAAAATAGTTTTTGCAGATTAGTTTTTGTGGTGGTACTCCAGACTAGACGACAGTAGTTCAGGTGAGATAAAAATAATTAGTTATATAAGATCAGCTTAACGCCAATAGGAAGAATATGACGGTGTCTATGTAATATACCAGTTATTCTGGCAAGTTTAGAAATTAAATAGACCACATGTTCGGTCCAAGACATGTGCTTTGAGAAAATTACCCCCAAAATTTTAAATGTGTTGACTATTTCGATTGGAGAGGCGTCAAAGAAAATGTCGCTGGTCAGGATAATATTCCTATTTCTGGGATAGGAAAAGCTCACATTAGGTTTTTTTTGTTTTTCTTTCTTATTCATGATAAGATTATTCGAACTAGCCCAGGATTCTAGACTTTGTTATGGTTTTATTAGCAAAGACAAGAAATTTTATTGCAATTTTTAGCTGCAAAAAGAGACTGGTGTCATCAGCGTAAATGATAAACTTTACGTTTTATGCTTTAACGATGTCATTAATGTATATATTAAACAGTAGTGGCACCTGTGCCTTCTGGTACTCTATGTTTAATTGATTTTGTATAAAAAAAGTGACCGCTAATGTTAGCAAACTCTTGGCGACTTTCTAAGTATGATGTAATGAAAAGTGCTGCATGTCCTCTGATACCATAAATCTCAAGTTTTCGAATGAGTGACTCGTGGTTAATAAAATTAAAGGCTTTTGTAAAGTCTATGAAAATGCCTTGGACTACATACCTATCTTCTGTGTTGTATAAACTATAATATTTCTGGTGCAATAGAGCTAGTTCCGTAAAAAGTTTCTTTCTAAACACGAACTTGGATTTTGTAATGATGGTATGCTTTTCTAGAAAAAGAGTAAGACAATTATGTATTATTTTTTCTAAACCTTTCGACAGCAGTGGTAGAAGTGACACAGGCCTGTATAGTTGGAATATAAACGAATAGAATAGTTTATTCCAGGTTTCTTTCAAAATACATTTTCCAGAACCGCCTCACTTAAGCACACGCGTGCTTGTGCGTGAGAACAGGCAGTCCAATTCTACAAGTGCTCCCCCCCCCCCCCCCCAACGCATTACTACAGAAAAAGAAAGGGAATCAGCAAGAATAAAACAAAAACTAAATTGCCAGAACACGTGGTGTGTCGTGCTGTGGCCTGACAATCATGAACGTTTGGCGAATTGAATTCGCCAAGCGTCGTGCAATTATATACTTTATGTTCATCCCGCGTAAAAAAAGGAGAAACACCGCATGCAGCAGTAGCGGAAACCAAAAACGACAAGTAACGCTCAACACGGAAAATGTCTATCCCAGAGAAAAGAATCATGAAAAATATATAAATATGTAAAAACGATACCGTAGATATTGCTCGTGAATCAGCCATATACTAAGCCGATAATGAAACGCAAGAGCAGCAAGAAAATATTTGAAACTAGATGTTTAACAGCAAAGTCATTACAACAAAAACCAACACAAGCAGGGGCCATGAATTAGTAACAAGCAAAAAAGGGACAAAGTTGTTTATATCATTTCTATCATTTTCTTATGCAGTGGAATTACATTAGATATCTGCACTTTTGGGGGGAATGGGGTGGTTTCTAAACAAAGATTAAAAATATATGCCAGATAGCGACCGATAATGTCTAGAACATGCAGAACCTGACGTATCTGTATACCATCGGCTTCGCAGCTATGACTAATGTTGACGGTGCGGAACTCTTCTTCAGCTACCGGGTTTAAATAGATCGTTTCATCGGGGCGTTTCGATTGATATAAGAACAAGCATCAGCCATGTTTAAATTCCCGCCTAAATTTATTTTTAAAAAAATCATTGAATGCGTTAGCCTGAGAACGACCAGTCAGTTCAACGTTATTATGGATTATTGATTCGATGTTACTTTGAGTTACGTTGCAGTTGAAAACATAGTTTAGCTTTCTCCACATTACATCAGTGGGGTGAGATATCATATGAAAAAAATTGTGACCGTAGATCATTTTTGCTTTCTTCAATTCCTTTTCAAACCATTTCTCTATGCGTTGAAAATAATAAGTTTCACGAGGTCTTACTTCTGATGAAAGATTGATATATTTTTTTTATTTGAATCTGCAATTAATTTTGACGTTATCCATGGTTTCCGAGCTTTCTGAAGGTGCTTAACGTTTACATGAAGGAAGTGTTTATCATAAATGGGTTTGAAAAGTCGAAGAAATATCTCCTAAGCTTGATTCGCATCAGCTTTGCTGAAGACCCCAGTCCAGTCAGCACTGTTGAAACTATCTCTGAAACGATTTAGACTGTCGTTGGTAATTTTTTGTACACGAGTGTGAAGCTTAGAATATTTCCGTTTACCTATATTTTTATCTAAGCGAAAGAAAGTTGCAAAGTGGTCACTAATATCGCAAGCTATCACACCTGATATTGTTTTAGATAGCTCAAAACTGGAAATGAATGAATCGATCAACGTTTCTGACATGGCAGTAATTTGTGTTGGTTGATTTGTAACCCTCACGCACCCGTATACTTGAAAAGGCGAAGTAATATTCTGTTTTAACTACTATTGCTTAACATGTCAATGTTAAGCGATCCCCTCCCCAAATCATGTTGTACATTTTTCCCGCTATAAACATAAAAAAGCCATTCAAACATTCACAAAACTTTAAAAAGCTTCCATCTGGGGGACGACACAATACTGACACAACATGTTCATCTATTTTTATCGAGAGTGCTTCCATAGTCATGGGTAGCGCGACAATACTCAGATCAAAGTTCTTAACTCATTCATTTATCAATTAACATGGCAACACTGCCACCGCGCTGAGATGGCCGATTCACGGAATGGGTATTGTAATCAGGAAGTTTGAAAGCGTCACTATCACATTTATACCAAGTTTCCGATAACATAATTACGTCGAAAGAGACGTTTAGCTCATCCAAAAAAGAGTTCCAAATCAGCAGATTTATTTTTGGCAGATCTTGTGTTTAGATGAAACCATTTCAGTGAGGACACGCAATTTGCGCCCAAAAATATTTTAAGTTCTCGCGGTAATAAAATGTTGGCAGCCGCCACCTTGCGAAGATGACCTGAAGTAACATATTAGGACAAACAAGAAGGTTGAATTATCGAATCTTTACAAGGTGATCCACATTCTTAACAACAAAAGGTCGATCTCCATCTCTTTCGCAAACAAGAATCTTTCCGCTTTTGTGCCAGGCATACTGGAATCGGTTGGCACTCACCCAGTCTTTCGCGGCGCGAAGCAGTTTCCTGTTATGGCGGGTTATGTTTTCTTGGATGTAGATCTCACACCGATGCTTTCTTAGTTCATTCTTTCTATCGAGCCATTGATCTCGAGTTTGCTTTTTTGCAAAGCGAACAAGGACTCCTGGAACTCATTTATTAAACAGGAAATGTACCAACATTTTAATAACACAACACCTATGCTACAACGCAAACTTTTCCTTCGAAAAACGCAATAACGATACCCGAAATGTTAACAAGAAACACGGGGTACTTAGGCGTAGCTTGCCTTCTTCCTTCCAACAATTGTGTCAAACTCAGCTGCTTTAGTTATCGCAGTTTCTTGACGTCGTTCCCGCTGTCTGCGGAACGACGTTTTTGTACGATATTGATGCTTAAATGTAGAACATACAAACAAAAGGTTTCGGAGACACCTTTTGTTGGAAAGGTGTCTCCGAAGGTGCCTCCTGGAAAGGTTTCGGCTCCCTCCGAAACCTTTCCAGGTTTCGGAGGGAGCCGGTGTGCTGACACCACCTCCTGTTCTGCGAGATCTGGCACACCTATCTTAGCTACTACGTCGTTTATCTGCTCAAGCAAGTCGTCATTATTAGTTAGCGGAATGCCGTGAAACTCCAGATTTTGGCGCCTGCTCCTCCATTCGAGGTCATTCAGTCTGTCTTTCAACTCATCCACGTTGCCACCCTCTCCCTTTTGTCCTTCACTACCATCCTCCTCCCTACGCGGCGCGCTTCCCTTTCCACTGTTTTGTCTGCAAACGGACGGCGTCAGCTTTTCCCTGTCATGTAGGTTCCAATGCATTCATAACTAATAAGCACATATTCACTCCTGTTCTTTGTTTGTGATGACATCTATTGCATCAGATAAGAGAATTCCGCTTAAGTAATCAATTGAAATAAATGCGAGATTCTGAACAGCAATAATTTGCTTAGAGGTCGTTGTTGCGTACTACGGACATATTAGCATGTACACAACGAAGCAAAACTTGTTGTGGAAGAGGGTATGGCCGGTAAATCACTCTTCGTATTCTTGAAGCACATCGCGCAACAACTCTACTCCAACACTTCAGTCCATTGACTCAAAAGCAGACTACAATTCCGGCCATTTTTTTCTCTTTTAGATTTTTTTTTAGGCAGAAGTTTTATATGTTTTATTACGCGAAATAGCGGTGTCGGCGTTGTGCCTGAAAAATGGTCATAAAAATACGCCATCAAGCACGCGCCGCTCAAGGTTAAAGAGGACGCGCCTCCGAAATAAAGCACAAAGAAAAAGCACATCAACGCATGTGCTTCGTCACGGAAGCCGGCAGGGGCGCCCAAGGACGAAGCGGACGCACCTCAGAAGTAAAACACAAAGAAAAGCACGGCAACGCAGATGCATCGTCACGGAAGGAGAAATAAAGCACAAAGTCCGGCAACGCAGATGCTTCGTAACGGAAACCGTGAGGCCGGCGGGGGCACCGCGCTTGCGCAGTGCAGGAACGTGATTTCACCGCCGGAGCCCCGTGCGCAGAGGAAAGACATAGCGCGCTGCTTGTAGAAATCCGCTAGGTGTAGGAATGATATCGCATCCTTACACGGCAAGCAATCTTAAATGTCTTCAAATGTGTGGTGTGTGTGTGTTTTCTTTTTTTTAGAGGGTGTCAAGGGCTTGCCGAACGATGAAGCTTCTTTGGTGACATGGGCGGCACGTACGCCTGTTCGAAAGTGCTACCCGCACCGCGCAGCGCCGGCACCACCTCCGCCGTCCCCAGCCGTCGACTGATCAACGCCACCACGACACCTGCTCGGGAGAGCGAGCACCGGCATCGGACACCGCGGGTAACCGCACACGCGGGACTCTGCCGACGTGATGAACAGCCCGCCCGCGCTCCGGTCGCAACGCGCCGTAAGAGGAAAGAGGAGCGGCAGCATTCGAGTTCTCGGAGGACAATCGGCGCGCTGTCCGGTCGCCTCCACGGCGAGCACACACACACACACACAGACCGGCGGGCGAGCCTCGGCGAGCATGGGAAACTCGAATGCCGCGGCGCGAGAAATTCCTGGCGGCGGCTGGTGAACAGGCGCGCTCTTGCTTTTCTTTCTTTGTCCCGGTAGAACGCCGCGGCCGCCTCCGCGTATTCCCTACCTTCCTCGCTCCCTCGCACCCATGTCACGTGCGCGAGGCGGAGCGAGCCTCTCGTGGGCGGAACGCTGGAACTGAGGCGTCCAACCGTCTCTCTCGGCCCGGCCGCAGTCTTTTCCCCGCGTGGAAAGGGCCGAAGACGGAGAGGGAACAGGTGACGAAGGTGGGCTCCGAATAGCGGACGGCCAGCGAAGGGCGCCTTTCGGGACACGCAGAAGGAGCGCGACGGCGATGATGAGGCGGCGCGGGACGGCGAGCTGACCATGCGGGTTCGGGGACCCCGGGCTCGGGTCGCCGTGTGCTGGTGGTGCGCGGTGTTGATGGCCAGCTCGGGGCTGCTGTCGTCCGCGTGTTCGCCGGGCCCCGGCGGCGGGCGGCGGCGTAGCCCGCGCAAGCTGACGCCGCTGGTGTTCAAGCAGCACGTGCCCAACGTGCCCGAGAACATGCTGGCCGCCAGCGGGCTGCCCGAGGGCAAGCTGGACCGCGGACACAAGCGCTTCAGGGACCTGGTGCCCAACTACAATTCGGATATCGTCTTCAAGGACGAGGAAGGCACCGGCGCCGACAGGCTCATGACGCAGGTGAGCGCGCCACCGGCATTCACAACCGCGGGCGACGCGAACACACCTTGTGGACGCTCAACAGGCTAGCAAAATTTAAAAAAAACGTCACGGCACGTTATTTCTATTTGGCGCGAGAGAACGTCATCCACAAGCGCCGATTATGCGTCGCCGACGGCTTCAAAAACGTTATCACTCCGCAGCGAATCAGATTGCGGCATTCGGCGATAAGGACGTCCAAGAGCCAATCACTGTGCGAGAAGCTGGAACAGTCCACGCTCCGGCTTTCTTAAGCTCACTAGAGAAGTCCTCGCCTCTCACTTTTCCCGACGAAAAGAAAGACATCATGGGATCCGAAAGATTCGTTACATTTTTAGGGGCTTTCCATGTACGGGGACTCGCACCACATAACGGTTCGTGTACGGTTACCGCGACCTTAATGGGAAAAATTGGTTTCGGTTTTGTTCGCTTATCGAGGCTTTTCGCATTTTAAAATGACGCTTACATATTCAACGTCTCCCCGTGATATGTTACTTTTCGTTGGAGCACACGGTATCAATGGACCTTCGAGAACTTGCTGTAGTGCGACAATTATATCCGTTAGAAAAAAAAAAACAAAAAAAACATTCTATTGTTTTTATGTTTCCCCAGTATGACTTTTTTTGGTTTCGTAAATCAGACGATGACCGAACGCGGCATCTGATCCAGTCGATTGTACACACCGTGAGCCGAAAGAACTGATCTTACTTTAAATAAATTGGGATACAAGTTTAATGTCTTCAAGCAGCATTTTTTTTTATAAGGAAGCAGTTATGGAGCATTCATATCACGCAGAATGGACGATATGCTCGCCTAATCAGCATAATGGTGAATGAATGTCGAACAATTGGGTTTGCATTCTATCGGAACAAAAGAAAGGGGATTGAACGCAACCATTTTCACTTTGGTCTTGTTCCTCGTGTTTCTCAATGAAATGCACCTACGAGATAGACAAAACTCGCGAAAGAAGTAGGACTAAAGATAAGATTCATGAGCAGATGCCAGTGGGTCACTTTAAGATTGGGGGAGGAGCCGATAGACGATAAAAGAAAAAGCGGGAAAGGGATGCAGCAATCTCCTGCCGATGCCTTTTTTCACTTGGACGTGGAAATTGCTTACTAAATATGGGGAACACCCCGTTTTCTCTAACATACTATTGGTATCTCCGACTATTATAACAGTCTCAGCGCGTCGTTTTTTGTTCGGTTGCTTTGGATACACTGCAGTGTATACTCATTCGTACGCTAGGGGCCCCAAACTCATCAAACACAAAGTTGAAGCCGAAAGTTCGTGGAGCGTGCCGACTGGACGTCGGCGAAAAAAAAAAAACGCGAAGTCATCGTCGTGATGGGCCAATCGGAGGGGGCTCCGTAAACTTCGGCCCCAACTTTGTGTTTGACGAGTTTACAGACCTAGGAGTGTTCAATTGTTTAAAATCGGTTCGAATTACTTCATACATGTCACAATTTTTGAAGACTAATATTAAATCCCAGGGACTGGGCAAATTCTACACCCTCTACCGTCTTGATTCATCATCACCTCGTTGCAACACTTTGTGAGTTATCCATTGAGGGTAAACAGATACTTGTTTGAGGCTATGGGAGAAAAGCGAACTAACTACAGTACCCGAACAATTATGTAATGGGCAGCCACTCGGCTGCCTTCCACTGGTGAGCTCTCAGGTTCGCTGCTTCTATCGCAGCATTTTGTTTTTAAGTTGTAAGCGAAAGCGAACGCAGGTTGGTGTAAGCAATTGTTTAAAAAGCTACGTGAAGTGGCAAAGAGCGGTGCACAGATCGCAGATGAACAGTAAAGCCTAAATGACATGATCGGTGTCAATATATCATCATCATATTTGTAAGCCTGACAAACAAGAAGCCACGCGTAAAATTACCCCAAACGAACGATCCACATGCAAGTGTCTTACCAATTATTGCTTTTCATCTGCACATCTGCAAATCCTGTTTAAATACACCTCGACTAGAATTAAAAGTAGAAAATACTTGAGTTGAAACATCCAACAAGTAACATGTACACTTCGCAACGCGTATATTGCAGGAAGCAGTAAACTTCAAGTGGGAGCTTTTTCATCTGAACCGCTTTCCAGAAGAAACTGAATTTCTCATGACTGTGATATTAAGGACCCAAAAACCGGTTCATTTTTTTTTTGCATATTATATGGTTAAAAGCACGAGCATATTGATACTGATTATTCAAAGTCTGCATCCCTGAACTGCTCGAAAAAATGAATGTCTAGAAATTGTAATCATTTAAAGACCGTACCGCGAGATTTCTCATCAATTTTATTTTTTAATTGCGTTGTTAGTGTGGACCCGCTAAAACATACCGGTTACCGGTTGACTTTGTCTTGTCTCAAAGCCGGTATCTCTTTATCGTTTTATTTCTAAAGATGGTTCTGTTGTCGATACGGTCTCCGAAAATATTCCGATCTTGGTTAGTTTTTGGTTGGAGCGTAGATTCTGTTTAGCATGCACTGCCCGTAGATCGTTTCCCCGCGCACACATCACACGAGACTTCCAAGTAAGCTGAGAGTTTCTTTAGTAATAATAGTAAATTTTAGGTGCGTTTCTTGGTTTGACTAATTTATTGAGTTCATTTTATCTTGTACGAAACGAACTTCACCTCTGACGAATAAACAGTAGCAAAACCTCTCTTTATTGTATGCACATGTAAATATTTTGTTTCTGTTGGCGGTTAAACAAATTGTGTCCAAGTTTTTTTTTTTTTTTTTTTTTTTTACGTGTGAAAGCAAACGAGTGAGAGTAAAAATGAACATCAACCGAGAAGATCATAAAGTGGCTACAATTAGTGTCAGCTTTACCCCGGGGAAATATAATCGCCTCTTCCGTACAGCAAGAAAATATTGACGAAAATAATCCCTGGAGAAGGGGAACAAGAAGGACAAAGGACAAACACAAATCTCCAAGAAAGCTAGATGACTGGTGCGTGCTTAATTGTGCGCAACACTAGAGTAGTGCACGCTGTATATTTTGGGGTGATAAAGTCGCAGAATAGGGACACCGAGGATTGAACTCTGAAGTTTCTTGCGTTTTAAAGAAAGACAGGGAACCCGCGCCGGGTTGGAGCGCTTTTAATTCGCTTGCGTGCTCGCAACAGCAGGCGAGCTTTGCCCAAGCTCGTCTTCCTTAAGGACGCTTCTTCATCTTCTATTGTCTCTCCCATGGCAGTCAGCAATCGATCGAGTGATTCAAGAGTTGAAAGGAATGTTTTGCTGTTTGTTCTGGCTTATATTTGAAACCCTTGCCCCTCGCAAATCCCATGAAAGAACAACAACAAAAAAGCTTGCTTGTATCCTTATTTTTTCGATCGCTACATTACCTGCTTATGCCCTATAACAAATTACAACAAGACAAACGAGACAAAATAAAAAAAGTGTAACGCAGTTCACTAAAATTACTGATCTATAACAGTCAGAAACTTTTCCTCCTGATAGTCTGCCTAAAATGCGACAGTCACGTTTAGGATATCAACCATTGCATTAACTTGTAAATAACCGTGAAATTCTAAATTGTAATTCATTATTTATTCGCTAGTTTTCAAATGACGGTTTACTTTATCACCGTAGTAATTTAATTACAAAATATTTTAACGACAAATTCGATAATTACTCGTTACGTATTACAATTTTCACGTAACGCGGAAATTAAATGGTGCGATAAATAAATTCAACGGCATAAAAAAGATAAATGCGAAATATGTAAGTAACATTGGAGCCTCCATTGGACGCATTCAAAACAACAACGATCTTTTTCATCGTGTTTTGTTTTTGTTTTTTATATTTTATACTTTTACTTTGATTTGGGTAGTTTTTTTGTTTTGTTTTAAAGAAAGCTCGAAAGACACGAGTGTAAAAGTCGTGTATTGAATCGTTACATGTTTAGCTAATATATGCTGCTGTCGAGTCAGTACTATTTTCTGAAATAATCTCGCTTCCTGTCACTCTTATGCTATTTAAGGGGGGACGGCAGAAAACCTGGCTTGCATACAAAATGTGGACGAAAAATACCGTCGTGTTGTTTTGCCTGTTTTTCTTTTTCTTCCCCGTCGCAGGGTTTGCATATAGTACGTCGTTCACTAACCAGATCGCCTGCACTCTATCACTTCTGACAAAACTATTTATACCCCTGAAGCTCCACAAACATGGGTTACACGGAGCCGTGTGCGCTGTAATGTAATAAGTACCGCAGCTCCGCTCGTTTTCATTTAGATTCCGCTGCCGTCGTCAAACCTTACGTTAAGTTCTATTTGCGTTACTTTCTTGTCTGTACTTTGCCAAATGACAGGGGCGCACGTCGGGGAAGGGCAGGGACCCAAATCCATGCCATTCGAGAAAGCTTTCTTGTGCACAAGCATCAGACCAACCAAAGTTCTTCTCAAATGTCCACCGTCACGTCCAAGCCGTTTATAATGATACACACGCAATTCCAATGAAATGTAATGCCGCCATTTTTTTTTAGCATTGCTCACAGTAATTATGTGGCGATGTAGAGAATTAAAAGCAGAAATGGAATGAGTTTCAGAAAACATAAAACGTGTATTCATATTTTTCGAGAAGAATTCGGTCAAAGTAATGTGAAAGTAATTTGTAACGCAATGAGTAAAGTAAACCGTTCATCTTATATTAAAGTAAGTAGTTGCAGTTTATTACATTGAAGGTTTGATTAATTGTAGTCATATTTATATTTTCCGAGTGACGTGCACAAGTTTGTTTCCAGTTCGGGATGCAAATTATCTTTTTTTCTTCTTTATCGGTCTTCAAGGCAACACATTTCATAATCTGCCTTCCGTATACAGGGTCTTAGTCTAGCCGTTTTGACGCTTTGGGTGTAGTGAGTAAACACATTCACCAGCGAGATATTCGGAGAAGGCAAGCTAGCTAGAGACTCGCTTAGTTACCAAACGAACGCTGCAAGCGCTGCAAACGCTGCGATAGCTATGGACAAGAAACTTGGGCACTAAGCAAGTCCGACCTCTGTAATGTCAGAAAGTCCAAGGTCGCACAACCTACATTACGGGTTATTTTACTGTATGCTCAAAGGGAGGGCGAAGAGCAAGCCCCATAAACAGAGGAAAATTGTGAGTATTTTTTTTTTTCGCAGTCTGCTTAGACATTTTACAAAGCATGTCTAGTCGCAAAATGTGGTCAACGCTACAATATTTCTTCGAATTAAACAGACGTGACGCAGCGTAAAAACATTATTTAAAAGCACATGTCCTGACACGTGTAGTCTATGATTGAATGAGTGACGCCTCTCTTATCACATGGAGCGTTTCATTTCAGCGTTGTTATTGCGAGCCTTTTTTTTTCCCCTTTTTCTGTTTGTAACCAACGGTTTGGATTTCGCTCCCTTCATGCTCTTTACTCAAACGTGCCTTACGGCTGTGATATAAATATGACCAATCTGAGAGTATGATTCAATCGGCTCTGATTACCTATCTACTATCTGATTACCTGTCATATATTCCGCTGATGTGTCAGTTCGGCTAAAATCGATGATTCGATTATATCCTCAGCTTTGACCGTTCATGCAAGGGTGCACATCATCGGGCCTCGTTCGCTGTTATCAGGCGTGTTCTCTTTCTCTTATGTGCACATGAACCCTCAAACAGAGTTCATGTGCACCTCTATGTACATCATCGTCGCCAGTCGTGTGAGCGCTTTAGAAAATTATATATATATATATATATATATATATATATATATATATATATATATATTTATATATATATATATATTGGCATTACTCCAACAAAAAGAATATATTCTTGCACGATTTGAAAACAAAGCGATTGTAGCTGGTGTATTTGTGGATTTTTCCAAGGCCTTTGATTTAGTGAGTCATGATATTCTGTTGGGGAAACTTAGTTACTATGGTATTTGCGGACAGGTTTTCTTACTTTTGAAATCCTAGTTATCAAACCGAAAACAGGTTGTTCAGATAAACAACATTTGTTCTAAGGCTCTATTCGTGACTTGTGGTGTACCACAGGGTAGTATGTCAGGCCACTGATATTTAATATTTATCTTAATGATATTCTATAAATTAACCCTAGTGCCACATTCATTATCTACCCTGATGACACTGGTATTTTCTTTGCCGGCACTGATATCCATGAATTGGTAGGTACATGTAATCACACAATGAAATCACTGGAGAACTGGTTAAAATAGAATTCCATGCAAATAAAGGAATTAAAACAAAAGCAGTAATATTTAGACCGAAAAATAAGCCAATTCCAGTGCATAGAGATATTTTCCTCAATTCCCGTCCAATCGAAATTGTGGAGCACTTTAAATGTCTCGGTGTCGTGTTTTCCGCAAATATGTCGTGGGATAGTCATATAAACTATTTAGTAGGCAAAATAGCTCAGATAACTGGAAAAATAGGTCGTGTTAGATACCTTCTTCACACAAGAATCATGTAACCTCTGTATAATTCACTCTTTTATTCCTATTTGAATTACTGTCAACCAGTGTGGGGGACAACCACATTTTCAAGCTTACAACTTGTTTATTTGGTACCAAAAAAATGTCTTCGACATATTTACAACGCGCCCTACAGAGCGTCATGTGCAAACCTTCTTATCGTTCCCACGTGATCACAGCATACAACCTATATAAATATCGATTGAGTGTACGGTACAAGTTGGAAACACCAAGGAATATATATAATATACGTAATCTGGCACAACTATAAATAAGAGAATTGAACTATACTACAAGACATGGAGAGAATTGGGTAGTAGCTACACCTCGATTAAACTACAGAAAAGGATGCCTGTGTTATACACTTCCGTCATTATTAAACGTTTATCAGCTTATGCATTTTGATTTATTCGCCTGTAAGTACAGTCAACTCCGTTCAATGTCTGTAACCATGGGAGTATGATTTTTCGTTTTGTATGCCTGTATACCTTTGCGTTTTCGTTGTCATTATCCTTTTTATGCATGTTCATTCTTTCCACCGTTGTGCTGCTTAGTTGCCATTAATACAGGGACTGTGGGCTCGTCAAGCTGCTAAGCGCAGCTTTTTTTCTACAGCCCCTCCGTCTGAATTTTTACAAGGTGGAAAATAAACACACATTTGAACATTTGAACACATTTGAATACAACACGGGCACTTCACACCATCGTACATGGTCTCCGAGGAGGATATAAACAAATATGTGCAGATGAATGAACCGTACTTAATCCAATGAATCAAAGTTTTCAGGAACTCGCCGAGAGCCAAAAATTGGATCCGCCAATTTTTGGCTTTCGGCGGGTTCCTGAAAACTTTGATTCTTTGATTCATTGGATTAAGTACGGTTAATTCATCTGCACATATTTGTATATATATATATATATATATATATATATATATATATATATATATCAATTTGATGCACCCGTTAAAGTTACAAAAATCGAATAACACGCGTGCTGAAAATATTTACTGTAACCAGGAGATTGTGTCTCACGTGTCTCAAGACCACGTGTCTTCGTGATTTAGCTTTTTATATCTATAATTAAGAACGAAGATGTGTGGCATATGTGCTAAACGGTGTCGTGATCTTAGACTTAGATTCATTGTGCGCGGTGTTAGTCAATGTAGATTCTGTTTACCTTTTTTTGCGTTTCTTGCAGTGCAGTGTGCAAACACTTTGGGATTGTACATCTGCACATTTCCATATCTATCACTTGGTCTCTACTAAAGGCTGCACCCTTCCTTTATAAAACTTGGTCTGATTTGTGCAACGTTTTGTTTTCACAGCGAAACTCAAAAACTGTTGGTCGGGTTTTTTTGTATCCGTCGACAGAAAAGTAGTCGACAGAAAACCATCGCTTGCGTCTTATCTTCTATCACGTGGTTTTGACACTTATTTTAATAAGAAATCCACAAAACAAGTGTAAAAACCACATGATAGATGATAAGGCGAGCGCGAACAATGCGAAGCACGTAGCGCTCCCCGCATGCGTTTCTCGGTAAAGATTGCCGTCGCATAAGCTGCCGCGGCAACGGCAGCGTGCGGAGTCTTTTGTATATGAAAATGTTCTTGGTACAGTGCATTTGCTTTTCTTTCGTCTATCATTTGGTATAAACCTTCTTGCTGTTTACAAACATGAACTTCTGCTTGCGTACTAAGCGACTTCCAGTCGCACCGTTTTTGGAAGTCTATTAAGTTTGCTTAAGTCACCAGTGCTGGAAAGCATAAGTACTACACGGACAACAAAGTTCGAGATCTAACGAGGGCCTCCAACCATACAATATTACATTTGGAGGACGCAAGTTGGTTTACAAGCGAACTCAAAACGTTTTAACAGATCTCGCACTCCTTCGTTTTTTTTTGGCGTTCACCCGGAGAATGGGTGGTTAACCGTATAACATTTCAAGCAGCGGTGTTAAAGTGGCCTTTGTTTAGTATTTTTATACGCCGGAAGTTTTCTGAGTCGTCGAAGACTGGAGCACCTCCTGGTGGCGTTTGCCGTAAAGAGGGTCTACAGTACAGTGGGCAATCGTTGCTACTTGCAGGTGATCCACACGGCTTCGCTGTCTAAATTGGGGCTCCAATTCACAGCGTGAATTGAAGCCCCAACCGTTTTCAATGTAAATGAGCTTAAAGTTATGCCGATGGCCAGCGCCTGTGGGAGCGGCATCGTCACGGTCGGCGTTACCGCTGCGTAGAAAATAGAGCTGTGATTTTCTTTTTCGCCCAGCTGCGAAGCGGAATCACGGCATATGGCGCGGGCAAACGCCCGCCTCCGGAAGCTTAGACCAAAGGCCGATTCTCACATTGGCGTTTGAATAGGACCGACTACTCCACAGCCCGTTTTTCAACTTCTCCGGTCGTAAGCAGTCGCAAGTGCGTCAACCAGCATTAGGTTATCGATAGCTGCTCTGGGCGGCCTCGTCAGGGGGGTTCGAAGAAATCAAAGTTTTCCGCCTACATTTCAAATAATCTTTCTAAGGAACAAAGTTAATTTCACCCAAGTGCCGACTGCGTTGTCCACTTGCCCGAACAAGAGTCTATCGGTAAACGAGGTACCTGCGATAGACTGATTGGTGTCGTCAAAACGCTACTTTTGTTTTAACGGTGGACAATTATGGGTGGATGTCTCTGGCAACGGGCTATAGTGGTGGCATGTCAAATATGTGTATAATAAGTAGCATTCCATATAATCGGAGTTTAATTCACGGTGAATTCGGAGGGTGTTTTCTGAATTTATTTTTCGCTAAAAAGTCGGGGCTTATCGGTGTTTAGAGTTGTTAAATCCCCTTCTCTCAAATTCGGTTTTATTTCAGGGTGTTCCCAAATTTTCTGAATTCAAAAACATAATGAAGTTCGGACGCAAACGTATATCCTAACTTCACTAGAACTCAGTTGTATCGGATTATATTGATATTAACAATGCTATCTCTCCCTGGACAATAATGCCAAAGAAATCTATAGCTTTATTAACAATCGATACTTTGAAATAACAGAACTCCTGGATGCATTTAAAAACACGAAATAATAAAACACGTAGGGACGAAGAGAGACAGTACAGTTCTTTCAACTAGTACCGACATTTAATGATGACGCCCTCAATGGATCAATCCTTCCCTTCTCTGACTGCAAAATGCCTCCAAAAAAGAAGAAATTCTCGAAAAAAAAGAAGAATCCTTTTTTCCGATGGTTTCTTTTCGTGATGTCTTTTGGGGTCAGGAAAGAGAAGGGCTGACGCATTGATTGTGGCATCATTAAATGTCGGTTGCTAGTTGAAAGAACTGTACTGTCTGTCTTCTTCCTTACATGTTTGATTCTTTCGTGTTTTTCAAATCATCTTGACCAACCCGCTCGGAGTTCATTTTCCTAGACGTAGTTGCTTGGAGGCGCGGAAGCTTCAGCTCTCCCGCTCTCTTGAAATCTACGGGTTCATATGGCCCAACTAGAATTATATACAGTGGCTTTTGTCATGACCCAGAGGTACCATGACTCATTGCGTTCAATGGATATTCACGAGCTGAAAGGCTTTTGTCATTAGTTCGAAATTTCACAAAAAAATTTGAGTGACCTCTCCTAAGGACCACAGACGCCGCTATGATAAAATATATTTGTGAAACACCTCTTTTTAAATCTTTCTTTTTTTTCTGTCATCTTTTCAATTTATTTTTTCTCCAAAATTCGTATTGGCGGACATTTTATAGGAGAAATAGTTGCAAAAAAGCATGATGCCTTTTGTTCCTCGCAGTCAGCACACTAGGCAATAGGGACCTCGGGGGAAAAAAATGAAGCTAAGATGTGCAATGTTTGGCAATAAAAATAAATAAATAATGTTGCCACGAGAATTTAACGTACAAATTATAAGCCAGGAGAAAAAAAAAAAACGCTGGAATACCAGGTCGCGCGATTTTTGTTTTCTCTTTTCTTGATTAGCATTAGCTGAAATGGTATTAAAACAGCGCAAGAGGACGGAGGACCAGTGAAAGTAAAACATAGACACAGCGCTGTTCTCCTTCAACAAGGCATGTAGTTGGGCTAGTTGGTGGTACATACCGTTTGGAGGGAACAGCGCAAAAAGGACGTAGGACGAGGTCGAAGAAACACACAGACAGGGCGCTGTCTGTGTGCTTCTTCGACCTCGTCCTACGTCCTTTTTGCGCTGTTCCCTCCAAACTGTTCTCCTTCCACTAGTCTCCGTCTTTTTGCGCTGTTTTATTACGATTTCAACATTAGCTGCCATTGCAACTAGGCCCTTTTACACGCCTTGCTGCATTCGCTGCCCGCGTTAAAAACATCGAATCCGACAAGGACGACAAGAGTCGCACGAACTAACGAATCAAAATCATTAGTTGGTGGCGAATGGTCCTAAAACTTGCCATAAAACTATTTAAATAAACGAGTGTCCGTCCAAATTTCTTTTAGTCTGCACCGACGACTCAGCAACGCCCAGCTCTTGCGGTGCTTGAACAGGTTAAACGAAAACACCTTCAAGATAGGGCCGTGCTTCTGCGAGCACTATATTTTTTCCTTAGAGTAAAATAGACCTACAGAGATCTCGGCAAATGCCTCAGATTGACGGCTCATTACAAGTTGTTACATTAGAACGGAAAAAGAAAGGTTCTTTGTAAAATTTTCCATTCCCCCAAGAACCGCCGTCGTGTCCATGTGGAAATCGGCCAAGCCATCCAAACGTGCTCATCCATTCATGGACGGCTCAAATTATAATTTAAATGGGTGAAAAGTTGTTTTCCGCTCTGGAGCGCAAACGGCTTCATTGCGATTTCTTTTAAAAAATTTCGATCATTTTACTGCTAAATTTCTAGTTCATTGCTCTCAGAATCTCGGCATTTATTTAAGGGATGTGTGGCCTATAAAATAAAGCAATAAAAGGCTACAGTACAACTGTTCCGAATATGAACGGGATCGGGCGACGGTATCCGGGGCTGGGAAGATCATCTCTGTACTGCCGCGCAACGAACGAGTGGTGAAAGTTCGGCGACGAATCGTTCGGTTTCGACGTCGAGAGGCCTCGAAATAAGAATGCTATAGCGGCGTAACGTTTTTTAGTGGGACACGAAAGCTGTTTCCACTTTATGTGCACTCCAAGTTTGAGTAATACCACTTTTACAATTACGAAGTAGGGAAGTGTTGACTGGAAGGCTCTTCGACTGCAAATATGTGCAACGAGGGTGTAGCCGAGGATGTTCCGGTGAAGCGCGGGGAAGCGACCACGTATACCGTTTTTTTCTAGCTTCACTGGCGGACGTTGTCCTGGCGCAACCACCCATCGAATCAAATCGCCCATATCGATGCGTCGGAGATACTTTCCTCGAACTTGTAGACGCTTGTTGTTAAAAAGAGCAGGATGTCGACGCACTTTGGGTGCTGCTTGCTGGGCTCCGTCCAATCGTATAGCCCTTTGCATCGCTTATCACCCGGGCGAAAGTGCTGAGTCACCGAGCTGAGGACGCATGCGCAGCGTCCAATATACCGCACAACAGATCAACAGCGCATGCTCAAAAGGCGTTCTCCAGCCGAGCAGATAAAGATGGCTGCGCGCAGAACGCAATTTTTGGGAAGGTCTCTACAAGGCGATGGATCAGTCAACAGGGTCGTGACTCCCTCTCTACGTGATTCAATGAGTCTGTATTTGTTGTTCCTGTCCACGCGCGGGACAACGGTATCAGCTGCTTGCTGATTGTTCACTCGTCGTATCACCCTATCTCAATGATGTGCACCAGAAACCCTGGCCTGTTAGCCCTGGGAGTCTGGCACCACTCCTATCTTTTAAAGGGTGTAAAAATGCTCGGTGTGCGTATGAATCGCACCTCTGTACGGCGATTTATTGAGTCTGTATTTGTTCCTGTCCACGCGCGGGACAACAGTATCAGCTGCGTACTGATTCTTCACTCGTCGCAGCACTTTATTTCAATGATGTGCACCGGCACCCTGGGGTGTTAGCGTGGGCGCCACGTGACGCGGTCGGTGTGTTGCGGCCTCGGTCGGCGGTCTAACCGCCGCCGGTGGCGACGGCTCAAAGCCCGGCAGGCGTGCTCGCGATTCGGCCCAGTGGGGCGCTAATTAATTGCCCGCTCGGGGGAACTGGGTCGGTGCCGGCGGCAGGCTACGCCCCAGGGGGAATGGCGAGGGCGACACGCGCTCATGCACATTATGCCTCCACACAGGGTGTTCAAGGGCTCTATTCGGCCGTGGAGGAAGCGCCATAAATACGAATGCGCGTAATAAATCTTTTCACGAAGGTATTTTCAAGCGGCCCATTTATCGTACTGAAATTCATCCTCAACTTTCTTGGACATCAACACGCGCATGCATCAAGATGATAATTTCGACTGAAGAACAATAAACATCGCAATGCTCCTCCCCGGATGACAGTCATAATATATTATTAAGCGGTAATTCAAGATTTGAACGCATACAGCTTTTATTCCACAGCTCTAAATTTTTTTTTTTTTTGCATTTGAATTTTACAGGTTACATTTACAAAATTGTCAATTTCTGCTTTTATTTTACGAAAGATCGTAATGTGCCCAATAACTTTCATTGCCTGGGTACCATAAAACGCAAATCAATTAGAATTTTGATATTTTCTCGAAAACATTTTATTCCACGGAATGTCCCAGAAAGTTGTCATGACGAGAATAAAGGTTTAAAACAAAAATACAAGACCAACTAAACAAAGAAAAAAGGTGTCATTTCAACGCAGAAAGTAAACGGAGGCGAACCATCTTTTTGACGCTGATACTGACACACGGCACTGCATAAAAAAAGAACTTGGAGGTTTCTTCGAGATTTAGGCCGGAAAGCATGATCCAGTAGGTCCGAACCTGCGTGGTACCATCCCTGAGTAGCGGCGTCTAGGAAACGTTTGCTTCCGTTTTCCTTCCCGCGCAAAGAAACAACGTTTTCTTAATTTCTCGGACTTTCTTTTCCAATGTTTGTCGTCCAAGGAGGACAGACATTGGACGCTTGCACCGGCCCGACTGATAACGAACAATGGTCGAAGCGGGAAGCTTGTTTCGGACGGTTCCCGTTTCGACCCATTCCCAATACAACCTTCCCGTTTGTACCTTCCCGTTTCGACCCGGCTCAAAACGACCTTCTCGTTTCACCCTTCCCATTTCGCCCTTTCCCGAAACAACCTTCCCGCTTCGGCCATCGTTCGGTTCGTTTGTACTGTTCGTTAACAGCTATTAGGTTCAAGTGTCCCGTGTCTGTTCTCCTTGCTCACATCACTTCTCCCTTTCCCGAAACAACCTCGGAGACGTGGCACCGTAAGATAAACGCTGTGCCAGGGAGGGCTCACCCGAACATTTACAACTTCATCGACCTGCAAACGGGATGATCCTTGAGAAGGATATCGCTGCAACAGCTTGCAAATGGTGGTGCGGTGCGGGCCAGGTGGCCGCCGCGAACTATCACTATTGGAGTGTCGCCTTTCTGATGGCGCGATTTTCCTTCTCGACTTCCTCAACTAAGGCGACAGCATTTTGTGGCTTATGATTTTTGCCTGTGTACAGGACGGTTCTGTGTTTGAACTTGTAAGAAAATGAAGCCGCAGTCATATGCCCGTCAGCCTGTCTGATTTATCACTTTTAAAAATATCCCTTTCACCATAAGGATGTTTTAGAAAAACTTACGCAAGCGCTTTGGGTAACCTAAAAATAGCGTCGCGATATAAAAACTTAGGCAACGTTAATTTTTGCTTACTCAAAGTGCTTACCTGCGTTACTCTAAGACATTATTAGGGAGTTTTCGTAGACCGCGTTTCCCCTTTCGCTAAGCCCTCCGCAACGAAGAAGCCGCTACTGCGCCTGCGCGCCGATGGCCTTGACTATAGCGTTCTGGGTATCGTAGCGGGTTGCGGAGGAGCGTCGCGTGACGTCGAAAACGGTCTACGAAAGCTCCCTGCTATTGTACAGAGCGCGAAACCGTTAGCGCGAACAAGCTATTGTTGGTTTTAGCTGTTTGTCATAAAAAAATGAGGAGACTGCCATCAATATTAGTGTGTTTCGGAGCGCTCATCTGGGCCACTAACCCAAGCGGTAAAATGTGTTACCGTCTAATACCATTTCGAAGTAAAATTTCAAAAAATCGCCAACATTGTCTTCGTGGTAACGTTGTCGCGCAGTGTACTATCGTGGACACTGTTAGCTATAACACGGCAGCGGCGGCCGTCCCGTACCCCCAGCGCCTCATAGCAGGTGCCGTCCGAAACTCCGCGCATACGCCGTGTGGCGGACTCGCTCTTCCCATTTGTAAGCACACCCTCACTTTGTCGTCTGCTAGGCGTAGAGCAGGCGATGCCACAGTGCTGCTCGTCTGGTACCCTCGCAATAGCGAACTTGACTCAAACTCATTTTCAACCGGCGATTTTTATTGGGGCAGATTGCAGAGTCATTAGGGCACATTCCCCTGTTTAAGCTTTTTTTTTTTTTTTGCTTTTTTTTTAGAAACAGGCGTGCGCAATGCATTTTTACCAATATGCGTTATACTTCGTTTCAGCTTCGGTCCGAGCGCGGCTGATGTTATGAGCCGAAGGGCCAATCAAACACCGCAAAACGCGCAGCGTCATGGCGTGCTCTCTGCGCTTGATAAGACTAGCCGGCGGAGGAGCACGCCGGAGCACGCACAGAGAGACGGCGAATACCGGCTGGTCCTATCAACTGCAGAGAGCACGCCATGACGTTGTGCCTCTTTCGCTGTTTAATTGGCCCATCGGCTCATAACATCGGCCGCGCTCGGACCGAAGCTGAAACGAAGTATAGCAATCCAGTATGAGCGCAGCAGGTGTGATACAGAAATAGACTGTCATACTCTGTTTCACTTTAATTCCGACCGCAGCGTACGCTACAAAACGACAGAGCCAATCAAATAGCGGCAAAGGTGCAACGTCACGGAGTGCGTCACCGGGGGACACAGTAAGGTGCAAAAAGTGCTTTTGTCGCTGCTTGGTCGGTGCTATCGTCTCGTCGCGTCCGCTGCGCCTAGACCTAAAGTGAAGCGCAGTATAACTGCAAGTTTGTCCCATAAAAAAAATTTAATCTACCGTGATGTTACATTTAGTGGCGATGATTATCCTAAACCAGCGGAGTCAGGGAATCAACCGTGGGCACCTCTTACGCGGTGGTTCGCTGAACCGTGCTCAGCGAAAATTGGCGAGTGCTGTGGCGTCGTCTGTTCTGTGCCTAGCAGACGACAAAGCGAGGGTGTGCTCGCAGGCGGGAAAAGCGAGTCCGCCACACGGCGCATGCGCGGAGTTTTGGACGGCGCCAGCTATGGGGCGCTGTGGGTACGGGACGGCCGCCGCTGCCGTGTTATAGCTAACTGTGTCCACAATAGTACATAGTCCATTTCGTAGTTACACATTTTGGGGACCATCTTGAAAGAAACATTTTAAGTGGTTCAAGTAGAAATATATTTCGTTGAAGCTTGTCTGAAAGTATTGCGTATTTTAAGAATGCGTTTACAAGCAAAAATATTTCACAACATAACTGAATTGCTCTCCTGCTCCTTTGCATTAATTGCATTAACATGATTTCGGGACATATGCTTAAGCAGAAAAACTGCGCAAACCAGGATTAGAACGATGGGCACTTTTCGCGAAGAGGTTGAGATGTGCGGGGCTTTATACCAACGGGTTCAAACGGGACGAATTCAAACGTAAAATATGTCTTGGCTACGCGGTCAAATGTGAAGGACGTTTCGGGAACGGGTTGAAATGGGACAGGTTCAAACGGGAAGGTCGTTTTGGAAATGGGTCGAAACGGGACGGGTTCAAACGGGAAGGTCGTTTCGGGAATGGGTCAAAACGGGATGGGTTCAAACGGGAATGGGTTGTTTCGGGCTACACCCCTTGTTTCGGGGTAGGACGAAATGGGATATGACGAAACGAGTATTTCACTTTTGAGCCGGGTCGAAACGAAAACGTACAAACTAAAAGGTTGAAATGGGAATGGGATAAAACGGGAACCACCCGAATATGTCAGTCACGAGAACGTCGCCGACATCGCGGTCTCGGCGCCGCGGTCCTGGGACCGCGATTCCACACTTGGCTCCGATTTCGAGCAGCCCTTCAGCAAATCGAAGGCATGGAGAAGAGTTTGGAGACCCACGCTATGTCCAAAAAATAGCGTAAGTGGGTCATGAATGCGCCAAAAGAGGGTGAGTGGCTGCGCAGCCAAATCCCAAAACGAATCTTGAGTTCCAGGCACGTGCGGTGGCAACAACGCTCTTCCTTCGGGTACAGAAGTTTGGGTACGTCACCCTAAAACTACGTATTACCTCTCTCCTGGGCCTGTATCTCTCGGTCAGGGGCCACAAGCGCGTCCGTGACGCGACCATGTAGTGCTCGCATGGGCATAAAGCGGCATTGTAGCACTTGATCATGCACATGCCACAGAGTTTTGCAAGCGACTGTCAGCGTGTGTCTACGCGCAACAACAGAGCATCTCGGAGAACTATTTTAAATAAAAGAAAAGCAAAATCGCAGATCTTGCTTTCAGTGTCCTATCAAAGCAATAAGTATTTTCCTCGTAGATTTTTATTATTGTTCTTTTCTTTTACAAATTGGTACCCACCAATGCCATTCGGCCAGCTAAGTGTTCGCGAGTAACGTGAGAGGTTTTAACGACGCACAGCTGAAACGGGACCGACAAATATTTTATTTTGCTCGCCAGATAGCGCTGTCGAAATTAAAGAGCAGTGGGCATAGTACAAAATGTTACTTCGAAAGTAAATAGTAAATCTGGCGGTGGTTAGTAACTTTTTCAGCACCTCATGGAGATAGTGTATTGCGCCAAAAATATAGTGATTTTCAAAGAAATATATTTTCATTGGAATCTCATCTCAATTTGTTGATGTTTCTGATATGTCGGAGATACATATGATTATATTCTACTTTTTTTTTTTTAGTTGTATTACGTCTAACATTTACTGACGTTCATTTTTAGTATTTCTTATTATATAAATGTACTGTTGTTTACTCTCCTTCGTTGCTTCGACTTGTTTTCTTTTTGTTTGATGTTTAAACATTTTTTTTATTATGTGCTGATCTTCAGCTCCAGAACTTTATGGGGCAGATGCTTAGTCGGGCACCACGCCTTAATCTCTGTTCCTAGGTAGTGAACAAGCGAAACAAATATATATATATATATATATATACATATATACAGGGTGTCACAAAGGAAAATTTACGCGGTCTTTTTTACCCCAAAAATAAACTAGGCATCGCCGAACGCTCATTCTCCGCCCAAAGGTAGAGCTAGAGGTCACAGCCAGATGGCAAAGTTTCAGCCCGATCCGATAACGTAATAAAAAGTTATAAGTGATTTTCTGAAAATTTCAATGGAAAAATGGCGGCCGACGGAGTTTTCAAACACATGGGGCTCTATGCACCAGAAACCGAAAACGGGCAGAAATGGGCTCCATTTTCCCACTGAAAATTTCAGAAAACCACTTATAACTTTTGATTAAGTTATCGGATCGGGCTGAAACTTTAGCATCTGGTTCTGACCTCTAGTGCTACATTTGGGCGGAGAATGAGCCTTCGGCGATGCCTAGTTTATTTTTGCCGTAAAAAAAGACCGTGTAAATTTTTTTTTATGACACCCTGTATGTATACTTTTTTCTTCACCTGTTCAAAGGACTCTTGGTAGCGATACCCAAAATGAAACTGTTTTTATAGGTAATTGGAAGAAAATTTGTCGGACGTTGTATTCCGAAAAATAAATGCAAAAAATCGTCTAACCCCTTGGATTGGACGGCTTGTACATGGATGAGAGCGCAGGACATCGGTTCGAGATATGAAGACGAGAAGACAGGTGGACAGTAATAACAAGGATACACTAGACTTCAGCTGCCGACGCCCAACGTAGATTGGACACGATCGTCAGCGTTCCGGGCATGAGTGTTTTCACTGATTAAGCACCACCTGCCGAACACTGGCGCAGCACTTTCGTACAATCCATTTTGCGCGCTGGCACCAATATGGCATAGAAAATTCGACGCAACGGCTTTGTTAAGTGTTATTCGAGTGCGAATTATTTGACCCCTTTCGATATGATGCGCTCCGGCCTCATCTTTGCTAACGTAGCCATTGAAAGCGGCGTGAATAGGCTTCATCGTGAGCCTAAACGACTTCCAATTTTATACAGTACGAACATCCCGGGGACACGGCGACAAATCACTACCTTCAACGATTTTGGTACCGCAGGTTCACAATCCCGCCTTCTAGCTCGTGGACAATTCGCAATTTTCAGCTATACCCTATAGCTTCTGGATGATCGGCTTCAAAATAAAGGTGCTTGCTTACATCTCCATAGCGTGGAAGTACTACGTAAGGCTGTGATGGGTGCTCGGATTTCTCAAAATTAGAATTACTAACGCGTCGCAGATTCAACCACGTTCAGCTGTTCTACGACGATCATCATGATGATATCCATTTTCACGGGGACTAAAGCGGCTTCTATAGGCCGTGAAAGATGCGCATAAAATTCGTAATAGCGTTGCTTTCTTACACCTTTTTGACATAAAAACATAATTTGAGGCTCTCAATCCGCTCGTAATTGACGAATATAGAATTACTACCGCGTCCACAGATCTAGCCTCGTGCTTCTGTTCAACTGCCATTATACGAATGAGAGTCATTTTGCCAGGTGCCACGAGGTATTTCCAATAATCGATTTTTGTTCGCCGCAATCTTTCCCCATTAATGAATGGGCGATACGCGGCTGGAAAGCGGCCTATCTACACCTTTCCCATCTGTTACTGACAAGAACAAATAGGGTGCCGTGTTTGACGTTTCGCGGAAGAACGTGAACGCCGATTTCCACAGGACAGAAGAAACGGCTTGCAGCTTGCGATTATCAAAATTGTGCATCTACTTTCTTTTCTTCTTTTTAACTGCCGCCCTGTTAAATTTTTTTTTTTTAATATGTCAAGTGGGACAAGATAAATTTATTTTCCGTTTGAAAGGCGCTAGGTTTCGAGAATTTCGTTCCAAATATTTCTACTTTTGCCTGATTACACTTTTTTATCGTATTTATGCTTGAACTTGTTACTTAAAGTTTATTTACTTCTTTTGTTATCGTCCAGCCCAGCAACCTTATATTTCAACGTTGCAGCAATCGCACGAGAACGGTCTTTAGGTGTTGAAAGTGGCGAGATCGTATTCGGACGACGGGAGGATCTCTGCCCGAGGGCCACCTGCCGCGGCGACCGTCGCGGAGTGGGGCGCGACACGCGAGAATCCGAGGGAGCGCCCGCTGTCAACGCCGGCGAAGCGGCCGGCTGCCGAGGACACGTCCGACGCGAGACACGGCCGCTGGCGTGGGAAGGCCGTCGGGCCGCTCGTCGGGCCGCTCGGACGCCTGGGCGGCGACCTGCCTCCTCAGCCGAGCCGGACGTGCCGGGGGCCGATCCCAATCTCGCGCAGGGCGGCCGCGAACTGTCTTCCTGGGCCGGTACACCGTGGAACTCAACCCTCCGCCGGGGCCGCGGTCCTTTCGAGTCCGTTTTCTGACATGCCGGGAACCATAATGAGCGACGAAACAGCCGTCAAAAGAGCACGACGCACGATTATTTCGATGACAGTGACCACGTAGCCTTTCGTGAAATAGATTCCAATTTCCTCGAATAGAAATAAAATCGGCTGAATTTAAGAAATGAAGCGAAAATATCATCGTATTTGTTTTGGTTTTGTGCCTCGTAATAGGGAAATATTATCCCCAGCGTACGGTCGACCCTAGCATATGGCCTGCCCTATGATCTACAAACAAAGCAACACTCGTACGTATCATCGTTAACTTGGACTGTGGGAGACTTCAACCTTCTGAAAGTACTATCTCTCAACTTAAATATTAAAAAGAAAAAAAAAATTACACGCTCGTTTTGCCTATGGGAGTTCTGTTCCAAAACACAGACAAGGACAAACAAGCAAACAAACAAAGCGTGACGACATTTTTCGAATTCATTCTCCTCCTGCCTGAGGACTTCGTCTCGACCACGGCACTTCGGTGTAATCTTCCGATGATCCTCATGCAGGAGCCTCAGAAAGATTGGACATTCGTGTACCGAAGTAAATTCGCGTTTCCACGGCGGCCCTTCCTGCTCGTTTCCGGATTATCCCTTTGCAGTCCTCACATTGATTTGTGTCGCCACGACTAAATCTCCGTGGCGACACAAATCCTGTCTGTGAGCCGACGGACCTCTCGGACGGAAGGAACGTCTGCCGACCTTCACGGCCGCTTTGCTGCGGTCATTGCGAAGCCAGGCGGGTCAGCGTCTGTGCGAGGTCTCGGATCGCGGCCTTGGTTCCCACGGTCTCAGACCGCGTGGTTCCGGCTGCTCATTTGGCCGTCGAAGTCGACGCCTTTTTTGCACTTCGGTCTTCTCGTAAACGGTCTAATTATTCGCGACTCCAGCAAAACGGACGCCACCAAGCGGGAAAACCGGGAACCAGCCGGACCAGGTCGCTCCGCGCCCCTCCGCGTCTCTGGTGGCTTTCGCGGACGCGTGTTTTCGGCGCGGTGGCGAACAATCGAATTTGACGAAGGTCCGAAAATTTCTTAAGTTTCCCTGAGGGTTCATTAGTGTGGTTAAACCTCAGATAGATTGTTTCCTTCCATCAGGTGTTTGAATTCCCGTTTACCCCACAACACACGGTCGCGTGCTTTCGATTTCTTGGATGGGGAGGAATCACGGATTCCTCCCCATCCATGATTTCTTGTTTCTTTTAATCACATTCAAAGTGACGACTGCTTGGTAACTGATAAGTGGTTTATTTCTAAGGATGTAGAACAGTCGACTGAGGACGACAGACAAGAGATATCACTGGAGGAAACACCAATGTTGCAGTCAAGTGAATGTGAAGGTTCGATAGCTGCTTCAGTTTGGTTGTGTTCGGTTAGCTTCAACGTTTGAGCCACCCACGCCCGTCGGTGCGTTGGCTATTCATCTATGCTGCTTTTCCACTAAAACGCCTCTGGACCACACTAAAGGAGTTGGGCTTATTTCGCAATTACTTGATTCAGAAAAACCTGCTCGCAGCAAATGATAAATGAGGAAAATTATCTGTTTTCAGAAGGTGGGGGACGAGTCTCGCAACGTTAGAAGCTCTCGTGCCATTTTGATCTATCGCGCCTCCAATATTTAGATTATACCCCCGTCGAAGCCAGCAGCAATATACGTCTACATTGCTCAGGTTAAGCGGCCACAAAAAAAAAAAAAAAACTCATTTTCTTCGTTCAGAATTCGAAGCAAAGTTCAATGCAGAGAGGTTCTGTGTGAATTTTCGATGAAGAGTCACATCAGTTTGTCTCCGTGCACCGGCTAGAACCATTTGACTGAGTTTAAGTAGTATATCTCTGTCTGCCAAATATACTTTTATTCAGCAGTTCACTTAATAGCTAGTCAACTAACCTCATATTTCAACCCGAAGAATATACTAATATTGCTTTAGTGGGACAGAGTACGTAATATAATACATAACCCGCTCGTCAATATGACTTTTCGATTGCTACTAAAACCTGAATTGAAATACGACTATCAGCTGCTTAGTGGGGCGCCGGCGGGTTAACATGGTCCTCGGTTCGAGAAGCGCTTGCTTAATTTTCGTGATTTTCCTGCAGCCTGTGTTGTTGACCGAGCAGCCGACTGGAGCTGTTTCTTAAACGCGGATACGCACAAAATCTCGATTTCGCGGACAGATAAGTCGTATGGTCGAGGCATGCGAGTTAGCTGAAAATTACTCTCGGTGGAGCAATCCTGTAGTCATCGTCGCTTTTGTTAGATGATCAAAACTGATTAGTATATTACCGTCTCCCCAGAGCCCATAGTTTCGGTAATGAACGAAACCCCCGAAACGAAAGTTTGACGTGAAAAAAAAAAAAAAAGAACAGGAAAACAAAACTATGCTTTGCAAGTTTATGTGCACCGGCTACACTTAACCGTCTCAGTTCAAATACCTATGAAATTGGGCATTAAAGAAAAGAAAATCTTAAATTGAACGCGCCACCTGTTCAGGCGGCCCAGCCGAGCCGACGCGACCTGGACTCAGCCCCCATGTCTGTTTGGTGGTGGCGCCCCTATAGGTCGCTGGAGTCGCTAATATCCAATTACAATTCCCCTGGGGAAAAAAAATAAAATCAACATTGTTGTTTTCTTTTTTTCCAATTCCTAACGTGACATATTTGACGTGATATAATTCCTAACGTGACAATGACACATCATCATTGAATATAAATTTTAACAGATTTTTTTTTGCATTGTACAAAATAATATAATTTTTACAATTATACGCAATAAATATATATATATATATATATATATATATATATATATATATATATATATATATATATATATATATTGCTTTTTAGATGGTTTTAAATGTGTGTAATGTTTTGGAGATATGACTCATTGACTTCTGGGTTGGTCTTTCATAGCTGTGAAATTTGATGGGTCATGCTTCGTGCACTTGTTTGTGCTTGTCTGTGCTTTTGATTGCTGATAATAATGCATGTGGCTTAATGTCTACGATGTTGGTGTGTTGGTATAATATGATGTATGTATTGAGGATGTGATTTTATTTTGTGGAACATGTATATTGCCAATTTTTGAGGGAGTGATTGTTTAATTGTAGGAAGGGAATATTAAACCAAGTATGGTCGACAGTGGACGTGATATCGGACATTGGCAATTGACCGTACTGCTCCTTTCTGCAGAACTTGGAATTTGGTACGCAAAGGTCACCGAGGAAGTGCCCCATATTAAACTGTAATATTTTAAACGAGAGTGAACGAGCGAATAGTAGAGCTGGCGCTTACACCGAATAGGTGGGATATTTCTTAAGGCTCGTTCACACTCTTGCGACCTCTTAAACCTGGGTTCCTTACAACTTCTTAAACCAGAAAACACACTGGCGCCATCTATTGGGAAGCAGTGTAAACTCGGCGGTCCGGCATATTTTTTTTTATTTCTCGCGCATTATCCTTTCTTTCTCGGCTCGAAAAACTTTTTTTAATGTTATAAACGAGCCTTTCTATGGGTATTACGCACATTTGACCTCGGAAATCCCGCAAAACCTTCGCTCTTTTGAAATGCAGGTTCAGGGTCACCGCATAGATGGCGCCACAATGCCAGTTTGTTCCCTCATTTTAAAAACATTTAACAAGTTTTAAGAGAACTCTTCTCTCTCAGTCGTACTCGGTCGCACTCGGTCGCAAGAGTGTGAACGGGCCTTTACTCTTTTACTAATTTATTTTGATTTAGAGGTGGCGGGTCGTATTTGTTGAATATTATAAACCAATTTGACTTTTATCTTTAAAGTACATCCTAAGAGCTTGCGGGCTTTTGCGTAACCAATTTCATCGTTCTTAAATTGAAAACGAAATGCTCGATCAATATTTTTATTTATTTTTTCCTAAATATGATATTTTTTTTTATTTTTTAGGTGTTTACTTCTAGTTCGTTACATGCAGACAACGCACTTATCTGTGTCATCCATTCGTCTGCTAATGCCTCAAGTTGATCAATGTTTGCTCTGGTACAAATACATATGTGTCATTGGCATAAAGTAAGATCTGAGATGTGGTATGTTCAAAATATAACTCATACATGAGCAGTATGAGTGACTCAAGGATTAATTTTTGGGGTACGCCGCAACGCATATGCCCAACATCAAAGTTGTCGCCGTAGACAGTGATGTATTGGAGAGAATCTGGCAAATAATTTTGAATGAGATTAAATGAAAGACCTCTTACGCCATAAATGTGCAACTTTTCCAGAATTAAATCATGTTTATAGAGTCAATCTTTTCTCTAAAATCCAGAACTCTTCGTTGTCCGTCTCCCCTTTCTATGTATCTTCCTCATGTCTAATTACCGTTACCAACACGCTCGTTTTGTTCTTAACCACAATGCATAAAGCTTCTTCTCAGTGTAATTTAAAATTGTATCTTTAATATTTAGTAAAACTTCCTCGGTTTTTTTTGTTTTTTTCTGAAGTCCATACCGTCGATTAACACTTATATTTACTACAATGGCTGATTCTATTCCTCTCCACTTGTTCCCTTTTTGAATATAGTGCACCTTATGTGTTATTAAATAGCGAGGTACTTTTCGTGCACTCTTTCAAAAATTTTCAAATGAGAATGTTGGAACTAACGATTATACAGCTGTGACGCGCAAAAAAAAAAACCAGAAAAAAACAATTCGAGATGTGATTTCAATTTGCAAGCAGACGCTTCCTTTACATAAAACATGAGGTTATAGAATGCAACTGATCCTTGTTTATATCTTAATATTCGTGCGTCTCGCTCACTGAATGTGCCGCAAACTTACTTGGAGCAGTGACGAGCTCCGAGCCTCAGGGACATGGATCAAATATCAAACGGTATACAAAACGGAAACCCAATTATAGTCGAATGAACAGAAACAGCCACAATTCGCGTTCACCAACCAAAACGAGACAATACCGCATTAATTGACGACGCCCTTCCCGGCATCCGACACTATAGCCTCACCGAATTTCAAAGCCCCGATCCGGACAGAAAGCATCCAGGGACACGCACACCCGACCTCGGGTGATTGGGTTTCGGCTCGTCGCTTCTGTTAACGCGTGCCAGCTTGCGGGGAGGAGCACCTGTTGGACGACGCCCGGAGCCATCCGCGCGCAGTCTCGGTCTGGCCGAGTGGTGCCAGCTGGCACGGGCGGGCGCCCAAGGTGCGCGCAAGGTCGTCGTCGCTGGCTCGACGTCGTCGCGGGTGGCTCGCGCCCCCTCCTCGGTCGGCCATTGTCGTCCGAGGAGACGTGCCCGGCTGGTCCCTTCGGTGCCGTAACCCAGGTGGCGGAGAAGGCGCTCTTCGTCGCACGGCCCGACCCGGCATGTGGTACCGGTTAGGAGCTCGGCGGCGCCGAGTCTGCGTCGTCTTTGTTGTGCCGGCGACGCGGTTGCCATCGACGAGAAGGCTTTGAGTGGATCAGCGAAACCCGGAACGTGTTGGTTGTTGTTCGCGGTAAAGGTGTCTTTGCTAGGAGGAAGGTAGGGGGTTTTGTCGGGCGCCGACTGCTGCCCTCCTACGTGCTCCTCGACCTCAGGTTTTTCTTATTATCGAAAGCCACCAGCTAGAGGTTCTTTACGTAGCATCGCAATTACGAAGGAGTATTTTTTTGTTGTTGTTCTAACTATGAGAGGAGCAGTTTATTTGGTGGAGCATAGCACTCTGCTTTCTTCTATTAGGAGCTAGAATGTTGCCCGGCACGAAGTTGGCATAATATCCACCGCGTCTCCGGCTTGTTTCGAGTAATGCAAAGTAACATGCGCTGTGCGAAAACTGCGAGACTAAACCTGAGCTTGCTTTCTTTTCTATATAAGCGGAAGGCGGTTTCACAGAACGAACATTAAGTCACACGGCTCATGCATCATACAGAAGGTGCGCTGAAGACATGACGAGTGTCTCCTCAAGCATGTTGGAAACAGGTTCGCTTCCAGCCTGCCTGCAGGCAGTGTCTGTGTGACAAATGTGACCGTCGTGCAAAGAACACCTCCGACAGTGTTGGCAGAGATAGTGTCATCGCGGTTTCAGGAAATCAATGAAAACATATTCACCTACTGCCTATGGCTGCTGCCATCTTTCATCGCATCCTTCTCTCTATGGTCACGAGTTGGCAGATTTTGTTTCACAAAACTGAAAATACGAGGCCACGTTCGACAGTCCTTGCTCGAAAGCGGGGAGAGAGTGAACCCTCGAAAATCTCTTCGTGTTATTCTTTTACGACCATCACGAGCCGGTCGAAAAAGCGTCCGACCCGAAAATTGGGCACGGTCGAGTGTAATGGATATGACTTTGCAACACTCCGTTCAACCCTAAGCTGTGACTTCGGTGGAAGTCCCGTCCTCGTTGGACCAATCATGGGCCTCTTTTTCGAAACGTCATCACGCTCCGGCCCATACGCACCAACGAGGTATAGGGACTTAGATGGATAAACTGGCAGCTGAAAGTGATTCCCAATTGGCCGCCGCCATGTTGCACATCTTTGACCACTAGACACGTGACCTTGTAGTTTTATCTCTAGATTTTAACGAAGTACTGCGCACAAACAATTGCTTATTGATCCTTAGTTACAGTACCGACGAGGATAAGTTATTTTTTGTTCATTTTAAGTCCAAAATGTGCTTTTACGACAAAAACTCGAGCAGCTTTGCAATGCCTCCGCTAGATGCCGTCAGCCACGGTGCTGTATTTTGGGGTTTTATTGGAGCTAGACACTGATATCTGGATCTAACAGTATTGAAAAATAGTTTACCATGCTTTTGTACAGCGATGGCAATCCGGTGGAGTGTAGGAACAAATAGTCACGGAACAAATGGTCCCGGAACTAATGGTCCCGGAACAAATTGTCTCGAAACAAATGGTCTCCGAACTAGTGGTCCCAAGTCCAAGGTAGGACAAAATGGTCCCGTACGAAGATTGTTTTGAAACTAAGATATACCATGCAATATATATCATCCGTTATGCAATTAGTGGTTTCCTGGCAGAACGAAGGATCTCGTCTATATTTTCAGGGCAATTACCTCGAAAAAAATAGGTCGAGTATTGAACTTAATTTTATTCAAATTCATCAGAATATTTTCGAACGAAATATTTTTGAGACGAAAAATTAGTATCCCTAGTCATACTGCTGAAGTGGGTCCATATCACATGAGTTTAAAGGGAAGCGTCACAGTGATATTTGAGCGAATCGACGTTTTAGCGAATAACGGAGGCGCGTGTTAACCCATCCACCCGCGCTGCGCTTACGCCGCTTCGTGGCGACAGTCTTCGGCGGCTCATTACAAAAAAGGAAATGTTGACCCACTTGGCCGACCCGTAAACGCCGCTTCGCGGCGGCCGACTATTCGCTAAAGTGTCGTTCGGTGAAACGTGGGCGCTCGCTAAAACGTCATTCGATCAAGTAAGTGCCGCCCCCCCCCCCCCCCCCCCTACTCATACTGTTGAAGCCATGAAACTCGAATTACTCCAATTTCGTCATCACGCAAGGTGGTATCACGCATAACGAGCGGAGCTCGATGCCTTTATAGGTGCATTAAGTTTCCATAGTGCAAAACATTCCCGAGCTTCGCAGGAAAAATATAACTGGTCGAGTTCGTGCAACCGTCAATCTCGAAATTTAGAGCTTTCCTCATAAATTGGAAACCGTAAATTGTTTACCGGCAAGTGTTATTGAAATTTATCGGATTTGTCCAAAAACGCAGGAGCCACATTGGCGATATTTAACTGGGACCATTTTATTTCCTAGTTTGTACTTAAGACCATTAGGTCCGGAACCATTTGTTCAGTTTCCCGATCCGGCGGGCACGTAGCTCCTGCAGTCTCAGCTTAGGGGCGAACGGCGAATAGTTTCACGTTCGACCTAAAGTGGTTTGTGCACGTTGGTTTTCGTGGTACTGTCTAGGTTTAATTGTTTGCTGCCTTAGCGCTTCTTGGAAATGCCAGAACGTGCCAAGAATTAAGAGTTATTTGAAGCACGGAAGCCAGTACCCAACGAGTAACTCTTGACGCTCAGAAACATGAAGGCCGCAGGCTTCAGACAGGAAAAAGAAAGGTAGAATTTTGAGGTGGCTATAATTGCACTTTCTCAGCTGCGCGCGTTGGTTCCCGGAGTAGCAAACTTTTGAAGTGCTTGTGAATAGGCGGCAGCATATAAGTTTACTATACTTCGAATTCTCTACCGATTAATTCGTTACTAATATATTAATTGCCAACTCAAACCTGAACTGATTGATTCGTCGAAAATGAACCCTTTCGTGGACTTGCCACGGGTATCGTCTTCCTCTCTGTCAATATCATAACCGAGGCCCCGCATCTAATCGCTGG
The DNA here is from genome assembly GCF_016920785.2 of Ixodes scapularis. Lineage (NCBI taxonomy): Eukaryota > Metazoa > Arthropoda > Arachnida > Ixodida > Ixodidae > Ixodes > Ixodes scapularis. Next base: position 236,967,251 of record NW_024609835.1, on the reverse strand, counting down.
CGAGACTTCTCTTTTACTAATACGCTACGCTTACAAGGTACACAGCCGAAAACCTACATTTCTTGCGCAAACTTTTTTAATTAAGTTTTCAAAAGCAACCAGTATTTTTTTTATTATTATTTATATCTTGGTCTTTTATATTTTGATTCATACCTACCAATTTGAAATTCAAATTCAAATTTTCAAATTCAAATTCTTTATTTGACATTCCTTGTCGAACAAAAAATGCCAGGGCAGGAACAAAAAGCTACAATACAGTAGCTTGACGGGGTTCCTGCCCCTACCTTGGCATAAGAAACAACCAAACCGACAGTTTAAAATTGACAAGACATATACACAGAAATTCAAACTATGAAAAATATACATGTAATCAATTTACATCAAATATAAACTAATACTGACATCGTGCACACTAAAACATGTATTCCGACAGTTCTATACAGGAAAGATATAAAGCAAATACAACAAAATTTTTGCACAATTATTCACTGTGTGAAAAAGTGTTCTTTCAATGTTTTTTTACAAATGGTGTGTATATCAAGGTTCCTTTTCTCTAAAGAGTTTAGACAACTAGGCATGCGGTGTTGCAGCCTGTCTAACCCATGATTAGTACGGGAAAAGGGTACCAGCCAGGAATCCTTTTTTCTAATATTATACGATGCATCATGAGGCCTTTTAAGGTTACACAACTTGATAAAAGTGGAATTGTTATTTTTAATGCTAAGTTTATATTTCATTATTAGATTAAAATTGTATAAGTGCTGGAAGGGAAGCACATTGAGTGAAGCAAATAATTCTTTTGTGTGGGCATCGTATGGGGCATTTACTATATGACGAATAGCTTTTTTTTGTAATAAATGCAACTTAGTTTTGTTAGCTTGCGACGTCACTCCCCAGACAAGATTGCAGTAGTTTATATGGGATGCAAAAAGAGAGTTGTAGAGCATTAGCTTGACTTTAGTTGTTAGTATTTGTCTGAATCTACAAAGTATACCGCAAGCCTTTGCCAAGGTCCCAGCAACACGGTCCACGTGTGCATTCCAGCTTAAATGTTGATTAAAAGTTATTCCCAGTGTTTTGACTTCATTTGTAACTTTTATCATTTCTGATCCAAGCTGTATATTAATATCGCGAGTTATTAATTTTTGCACAGGCGCAAATAGTACGGCTTTTGTTTTTGAAACATTAATTTCTAAGACGTTTACCCTTGTCCACTCAAGCAGTTTATTCAGAGTAACATTTGCCAAACTAACGAGATCATTAATGTTATTTGACTGGAAAAAAAGACTGGTATCATCTGCGTAAATTAAGCAATTTGTGCACTCAATGGAATTTATTATATCGTTGATGTAAATATTAAACAACACTGGTCCCAATACACTTCCTTGTGGGACTCCCGAATGGACACTTAGAAGAGGAGAGCGTTTTTCGTTAATTACAACACATTGTTTTCTATGGGTTAAGTATGATTTTAGAAGGTCGCCAGGGATTCCTCGGAAACCGTAATGATCTAGTTTAGTGGATAGTATTACGTGATTAACTCTATCAAATGCTTTTGAGAAATCAATAAAAATACCTAATGTCAATTTATTGTTCTCAAATCCGTTTAGTATGAATTCTTTTTGTGTCAGTAAAGCTAATTCAGTCGACATGCCTCGACGGAAACCGAATTGCCGCTCCGTAAGTATTGAGTGCTTGTCGCAGAAGGAAGAGACTCTTTTGCATATAATCTTTTCTAAACCCTTCGAAATAACAGGCAGTACTGAAACCGGACGATAATTCGAAAAGTCATTTTTATCGCCAGATTTAAACAAGACACTCACTCTAGCGCGCTGCATGCTTTCTGGAAAAGTCCCCGTGAGTAAACAAGTGTTGAAAATATAACAAAGCACAGGCGCTAAGATGTCTAATACAAACTTTATAGGTTTAATTTCTAAATCATCAATGTCACGGGCCTTGCTATTTTTGAGTGTCATAAAAGTAGAGCAGATTTCCTCACAGGTTGTCGGCGCAAAAAATGCCGTATTTGAGTTAGGCGTTCCTAGAAATCGTTTTACTCCACTGCTATCAGTTCCAGACACCACTGAGACTAAGTTCGTAAAATATTTGTTAAACGCATCTGCAAGCTCATTGCCCACTACTGTTTTATTATTTACTGTTAAGCGTAGTTCTTCATTATGGTGAGAACCACAGTTTAAAAGTTTGTTGATTTCACGCCACACCACCTCACTCTGAGTACTTGAGAATACATTCTCGTAATATGCCTTTTTAGCACTACGCAAAACTTTCGTCACAAAATTTCTATATTTTTTGAATTTGGAAAGATCATTCAAGTTTCTCGTTTTAACAAATTTCGAATATAAAACATCTCTTTTCTTGACCATTCTAAAGCAATCATCTGACAACCAAGGCTTCCGTAATTTTTTAGATTTCCTTACTTCCTTTAGTTTAAAGCAAGTATAATAAACCTGCTTAATGATGGCTATGAAATGTTCATAAGCTTCCTCAGCATTTGTAGATTCAAGCACTATACTCCAGTCTATGTTTGTGATTTCACCTCGAAAAATTTCCAAAGTTTTGGCATTAATTTCTCGCATTATATACGACTCAGTATGTCGTGCCTTTCCCTTGAAAAATTCACTATCTTTAAAAGACATGTAAATTGGAAAATGATCACTTAGACATGTTATAACGCTACCCGACGTTACATCGTCATTCATGTTATTTGTCAAAAACAAGTCCAGAAGGCTTTCAGAGTGACAGCTAATTCGCGTGGGCTCAGATATAACATTCCTACAGGAGAAGGATTCAATAAGTACCTGAAATTCACGTGTGGCTGCCGTATTCTGCAATAGATTTATGTTGCAGTCGCCGCCTATAATAACGCGCAAACCATTTGTACTCACAAAGTCTAACAACCTATCCAGAAAATCAAAAAAAAATTTTAGATTTCCGTTAGGAGGGCGATAGATGACAGCAAATACATATGTTTTGTATTGAAGTGTCAGAGCTTCATAATCTATGTTAATTTTTGAAAAATCTGATAGCAGGCTGCATGACAATTGCTCAGACACAAACTGCAGCACACCACCACCACGTCGATCATGTCTGTTTAAGAAAAAACTCTTGTATCCAGGTAGGCTTAGTACATCGCCTTCGCATGAGTACCATGTTTCGGTAATCATAATAACTTGAAACTTAAAGCGAAATTCACCAAGAAACATGGTCAGTTCATCATCCTTATTTCGTGCAGACTGTGCATTACAATGCAGAAAGGCTAAACAATCACTGCTACGAGGGCGCGCGATATCTCTAGGTGCAGCCATCAAAAAAAGAAACAGATAAGCATGCAGAAAATGCGGACTAAGCCTCGTTAGGGCCTGCAGCTGTGTCACTCATTTTCGCCAGGTCGGTTTCACAAGTAATTTGGATTGCGCGGGATGTTTCTGTTTTTCGTACGAACACTTTGCCGTTTTTTGTCCACGCGAAGCGCCAATTCATTTCCCTCTTTTTTGCAATTGTCATTCCTAGCAGCTTTTTTAGTTTCGGGCACAGTTGCTCGTTCAAAAAGATTGGCTGTCTCACGGAGAAGCCTATTTCATCCGTTGTAACCCTTATCTTTCGTGCCTTCCCAAGGACTGCGTCACGCTTATCACGACTCTTGAAGACCACCACAATGTTGGAGGTTGTACCGGCGTTTACACCTGAGTTTTGACGACGATCGCCTTCAGCACTTTGGCCGGAATTACTGCTCTGGCTTGCAGTACTGTTCCGTACAGGAACACGGTGGCAGATCTCAACATCGTCCCCCGTTATAGGTTCCTCAAGTGCACCGCCAACCTTACCAAGCACTTCGACTAGGTCCTCGTTGCTGTCGTGAGGAATGCCTTTTATTTCAATATTTTTTTTTCTGGAGTATTGATCCAGAGTCGTGATACGCATGGCGTTTTCGTTTGCCAGGATTTTGAGTTGTCCAAGCTCATGCGCCATCTGCTCGTTTAATGCTTTGAGGGTGGCATTTTCTTTCTTTAGGTCAGCACATTCTTTCCGGAATGTTTCAACATCTTTGTTCATGTACTCTAAGCTAGCCTTCAGCTCTCTAACTTCCCTGCGCACCTCACGTTTAAGGTCAGCAATGTCACTTCCCATTGCACACAATCAGCGCGTATTACAGTACCAATACACAAAATAACCAAATAACCAAACAAAATTACCTTAACAATGCCAACAGGTGGCGCCATAACGACATTTATACGACAATATACCGGACTTTTGATGAAAAATTAACAACTTTTTTTAGAGCTGTGTAGTGGACATTATTTTCTGTATTCTCCTCCAGTTATGCCTTGATCTCATAAAATTTTACTAGATGAAAACTAAACGTATCAATTAGGCGAAAGGCCTTCGTTAAAACCTTCTGTTCTCGTATCGCTATGGCTGTAGAAATCCCACAAAGTGCTTTTGCCAAATTTATATTTAACACGTATAATGGTTGCATAAACATTTCTATCAGAATCCATAATAGGCCAGATAACCTATATAGATAATTACCTATAGGTCACAGATTAATCAGTTAGAATTCTTAATCGCTGCACGTCGCACTTTGTTCATTTGGCGATCTGACAGGATCGTGCGAAAACACGAGCAATAACGGGCATAGAAACCAGTATCTGACGTGTACAATTTGTCTTGCTTAGGTTTCAGATTTTCAAATTTTTGGAAGTTCACCACCTCGCCTATCTTTTCTGCTTACTTTTATTCCTAGATCGCTTCTGAAATTTCGCAACACCTGCCAGATAAAGACTGTTAAAATAAAGTCGTCGTTTTTTGTTTTTATTTTGTTTTGCTTATGGTTGTGTTTTTTTAAAGAACTTGTGGCACTGAAACGAGTGGGCTTTGAAATAATGTACCTTTCTTATTCCTTATGCCAGTGCTAATGAAGGTGGAATAAAACACTGAGCCGGTAAAAGCTGATAGGAAGTGCCTGACAAGGCCCCCCTCGGTAGTCGAGTGTCAGTCGACGTTTCGCTAAATCTCTGGCAGCACGATGCCGTCTGTAAGAACAAACAATGATTTAGGACCGACGCTCTCGTATTACGCTTTTCATAGTACCGATTGTGGGGAAGGAAAGGTACCGTGTTTTTCTCACCACTAAGAATGAAGTAGTGTGCACATCGTTCGAAGGTCAGTCTCCATCTAAATGTAGCGCAAACGATTGGAAAACACGGCAAGGTTGAAAAAGTGAACCCTACACCATTCAAAAGCGAAAAATTAGTTTCGAAAGTCTTTTTTTTTTTTTTAATGCTTGTTTAAAAAGCCTTAAATACATCGAGATAAATTGCGTCTGCTACCGTAAACGGCCTCATTTTCTCGTGAAAAATTTCAGAAAACCGCTTATATATATATAATAATATAGATACATAATATAGCGGTAAGTTCCGAAATTTCGGCAACTGGTCCCAACCGCTGCACTATATTTTCGGCAGAGCCTAAGCTTTCTACCAAGCGTAGTTGATTCATGTGGTGAAAAAGCAGCTATGTTTCTTTACAAATACCTGGCACATGACACAAATGAAACGATCAAGATATGCTAGAAGAACGCAAAACAAACACGACGCCATACAGGAGCGTGTTGTTTGTGTGTTTGTGCTTGCATGTGCGTATGTGCGTGTGTGTTTGTATTCCACTTTTAAAGGGACCATGAAATGATTTTAAAATCGAGTTTCATCCACCGGACGTCGTTAAAGGTGTGAAAAGAAACACAAAAACACAAAAATAGGGAGCCAAAAAAAATTATTTGCTATAGAACTTTTAAAAGAAAACTGGACTCTTTTGCGCCTTCCTTCCTTCGCCTGTTCACTACGATGCATCCGCGGAAATGGAGCACGTCAGCCAAATCCAGGTCGCCTATTGGGTAAGAGCCTACCTCACCAGCACCGCGATCGTAAACAATAAACAGCCGGCGAATGTTTCCTAAAAGTTTTGTTAAATAATATTCAGATCCACATTTTGTAGCATAATTAGAGATGTGTGGCGAAAATTGCCGAATTTGATAATGCTGAGAGCCAGGCGCCATCTATCGTGTGGTAAACGAAACAACTACTGCGCGTGCGCAGTAGGGCAGGGCCGACAGTTACTTGGGTGGCGGCCAGCGACGAACGTTTATTTTCTTTGTTTTCCTTCCTCTCAAAACTCTGACTGACTGAACGTTTATTTTTCTACGTGTTCTTCCCGCGCGTGCCGACTTCAAGCAGCAAGAAAACAGTACTTAAAACAGACCACGACGAACAAGAACGCTCGATCCACCGACTCCGACGAAGCGTATAGGCCTAGCAGGCATTCCGACTCGGCGCTGCGTTGCTTCGTCGCAAGACCGTCTGCCTACGATCGGCTGGCGTGCTAAATGGAATATGCCCGCGCGACCCTTGTGGACCCTTCCCGTATTATAGTTTGATCACTGACCTCAATTCTTGATTAAGAGATGAGGTCAATCTCTTCCCCTTGTTTTCCGAGGCAGTGTTGACGAACACTAGTCTAAAAGGGACTCTCGTCGATTCTTTCTTCTTGTTTTGTGTGATATAGAGCTGAAATAAACGCCGTATGGATTACCTTCGTAACACGGTATGTACACTTTGTTATTGGTATGCCATTTTTATTCTGACAGACTGCACGTCACTGTCGAGCTATAACAGTTCGTGGGAGGTATACGTACAACCCCGGTCGAACCTTTCTTTGCCGAGTGTCGCGTCAGTATCGAGTTGCAATCGTAAAAGAACGGTCCCGAAGCGCTTACAAACAGCGCGAATACAAGACTTCCATCAAGCGCGCGCGTCCGCTCCGAGTGTAAACAGGTATTTACGTGGCTCTTGCTGACACTCGTAGTTCAAACGTATCTTTTTTAACGTCGGCTCGCTCCTGCATCTCCGAGGCCGCGAAAAACGCCATCTACGTCGCTTTGCAAACGACTGACACGGGCCGGCCCTTCTGCCAACAATGACGGGGTGGTTGACTTCTGGAGTTTTCACCGGAAGACTCGCTGCACTTCCCAACAGGCATACCGGCGTATGGGACTAGTCCCATGCTGTCGCTGTAGCGCAACATATCTCATTGAATTTCGCTCAGCTGCGATGCGGTGATGAGAGGCGCCGATTCAGGAAATACGTCGGTGACATCAGCGCAGTAAAACCTACCGGCGCACCCCAACTCGTTGCCGCTAACACTCCCATTCTCCTACTGCCGAGAGAACTTCCGGTTCCGGAGACGGCCTACGTCACGGCTTCCTTTGCGGTCAGTTGGAGAGAATGAAAAAGTCGATATTTCAATAATTTTTTGTGTAGAAGTTAATAAACCGAGACGAAAACGGATGCCTGTTCGGCATTCAGTGAACATTGACGGTTTAATGTAAAAGTTATCTGGAAAAAGTAAAAAGGTCATTTCATGGTCCCTTTAACAGATAAAAGTGTACCATTGAGCCACATGATGCGAAGATGCCAAGGAAGCATCCGAAACTTCGGTCGGTCAACAAAGCCGGAGTCAATCCGTTGCTTTCGGCGCTTTGTCGGTCGCGGCAGTGCCGGGGGGAGCCTGCCAGGTCCACCCTATAGGAACACCTGTGCGCCAGGCGCCGCGTACTCCAGCACTCGCCGGGGCTGGACCCCTTCGGACATCGCCTCTCGACTCTCGAACCCGCACAAACGGGGGCCAGCGAGCACCAGCAGACCGTGGTATCTGGAGCGGTGAAGCGATTGCACCTGCGTAGGGCACGCACTCGAGTCGCTTGTTTGCAAGCCGCAAAGGGGGCTCAACTGGGGAGCCGGCGGTCTTGCCTCCCCACGTGCCCCTCGGCCGACATTTGGGTGGCAGGTTGCTTGCCTCTGCGGCTGATTCGACGGACTTCGTCGAGCCCGCGTTGAACTCACGGCTCGGAGGCGACACGGGCTCCAGGTGGTCAAGAGGTTCGCCGGTACCTCTAATAAGGAACCATAACAATACATGACATCATGACGTCACATGAGACCAAGTCGCCACGTGATGTAATGGCGTCACGTGACATTGTGGCCTCACGCGATACTACGACGTCACGTGGCGCCATAACTTCACGGGACGCTTTGACTGCTTTATACGTATATTCAGAGAACCCTCGCAATATGCCCTCGGGTGATCGGCCTTCTTTCCGTGACCGTAAAAGGAGGAGCGCGAAGATAAATGCTACGTATTTAAAACGCCTTCGAAAATGTCAGAGACAGACAATTTTTCTTTTTAATAACTGTACTTTTTTTATTCACTATGTTTATGAAGGAGAAACCCAAGAAAAAAACTGAAGTAGGCAGCTTGCAACCGAACCCCATCAATTTATTATATATTACGCTCATATCTCGTTAACATGGACTCCGTCTATATATGGATACCCCGCTACTTGCACACCATTTTCGGGGACGAACTGAGTAATTAAAAGTATTTTCGTCTCGTCATTATGGACAACTAACATTATGGGCAATTTGGGGGTTGCGGGGGGAGGGGGGTCGTCCATACTGCCACGAATAAAAACCTAAACTTGATTAATAAAGCCTAAAATGAACGTTTAATGTGGCGACCTTGTGCCGAGAAGCATAGAGTAACAAAGACCGTACATATACTTTGACGACAACGCAAGAACGGCTGGCTCGAGCAATCATGCGAAGCTCCTTTTGTAAGGGCGCGGGTATCTTGAAGTTTCCGAGATCGAACGAACAACAAGATGCTCGAGTCATAGCCTCCTACTCCAGGCATCTGGGACATTCCAGTCACGCGAACAAAAAAAAAAAAGATCAAAAAGGACAAGCGCTGGCGGGTATCAAGCCCCAGCCAGCGGAGCACGCTGCTGACTCACGCTATTCGCACGCGACAATATTATCGAGACATCACTTTATTACATTAGTCATCCACGCAGAATACAGGTGCCCCGCTTTTGCCGACTTGAGGATGGTAATGTTTATACGTGAAGCACGAGATGCCAGCCAGAGTAAGCATGAATCGGCGACTTAACTTTCGCATCATTTCTGCGAGCGCGTGTCTACGCAGAACGCTTTTTTCTAATGGCGTCGGGAAGAAGATAAATCGGGAGATTGAACTGGTCTCAGGTAGGCCTAACTCCTCTCAAGTCATTGAAGAGCTCACCCGCCGTGCCGCCTCCATACTCCGTTATATCGATCATTTTATTTGCTCTAATGCAGTTTAATTCTCGCGTGACACCTGCAGTAATTTTTTTTTTTTTTTTGTCGCCATCAGCTGTTGGAACAGGAATTCGTTATTTGAACTTTCCCTGATTTTCACGGGTTTGTGCTCGACATTCGCGGGAATTGAACTAAATAAGCGAAGGAAAAGGTGGAACGAACAAAGAAGTCCTGACCAATGGCGAGCGGCTCGTTCTTGTTTCGAAGCCAGCAGCTATCCGGGGATCAAAGCCCGGATCTCCGGAGCGTCGGCTTCATACGGACGCCAACGAGACGACGAAAGCGGTTCTTCTTCTGGAGTCATGGCAAACAGAAGCCCTTGTTGGTGGCCGACACGCTGGGCAGCCGCGTCCTCGGGCGGAGCCGTCAACGCTCGGGGTTGTTCATCCGCGCCGCGAGTCCGTAAAGTTGCCCGTTTACGGCCATCCCGCAGTACTAGCGCCAGCCTGATGGCCGCCATGAAAGTCGCAAACCGGGGCATTACGGGTCTCTTAGCGACGCTTCGGGAACACAGCGCGTGCTTCATTTGGGGGGGTCGTTAAACAAGCAGGCCGGTCCAAACATGCGCGGCTCATGCACACGCATTCCCCGGGACCGGGCCGCCCGGGCTTTATGGGGCCGTGTGGAGACGCGGTCGTCGCCGACGGGATCTGCCCGGGCGCTCTCCGGCCTCGTCCCTCGGAGCCGAGCGCCGCTCTGCCGTCCAGGCTGGGATTCCTCGACCCCCTCCACCTCCGGCGGACCCGGATGCGGCGACGGCGCTCTCTCGCTGCCCAGAGGGCCCCGCTTTTTTATCTCCCCTCTGTGGACTTACATAACGCGTAGTGAGCTTTCGCGAGACGCCGCTACGCTCGACCGTACGGTATGCTAATGCTTTATTCGGAGCAGAGCGCCAACTGACCCCGCCTGACGAGGCTCTGACAGCCGTCCGCGGAGCCCGGAGAAGAAAACAAAACCTCAATGCTAAAATAACGACGGCGAGAAAACAAAGACTAACTGATCGCAGTCACGCGTATCTGCGGAAGACAATCGGCGTAAGTTCAGCAATGCCCTTATGAATACAACGCTGAACTGTAATTCATAGAGACCCCCGATTGCTTCTGCAGTAATTTTATTTTTATACAGCATCTTTAAGTTGAATGAAATTTTATTTAGGTTTCTGGAAAGCCTAGAGGGGAGGCAGAGGCAAGCCGCATTTCTGCCTGACTAAAGACCCCCCTCGGTTTACAGCAGTACGCAGAAACGAGACCCGTTTTTCAATGCAGGTACTATTCCGCATAACCGTCATAAACAAGAAATATTACAACGTTAACCCTACAAAAACGTTAACGGATCGAGGTATGAGAAGAAGCAATATTAAATAATGTTTTTATACCAAAACTGACCTAGCATTTAGAGTCACGTTCTCAGTCTGTTCGTACCTTTAAACGTACGGAATTACCTGCTATGTTAAGCTTTGTAATCTACAGTTCGTTCGCGTCTTCGACTCTACCTAATTTTAAGTTCCAAAAACGCAGCGAGTGTTTTTACGTTCAAGGAGTTGACGACATGCCGCTCGATCACTGGTAATTTCTTGAATCCTGTCCATACCAAGTTTAACTTTTAGATGATCTGAATTCAATAGGCCATAGGAAATTAATTGAAAAATAATGTAGGTTCTCCAGATGGCAAGTTTTCATGACGGGTAGTAATGAAGTCAGTTATGACGAAATAGCGGCTACAGCGAAGCGATCACGATTTCGCATTCCTTTTTGCACTTCGTTAACCGAAGTCGATTATAACGAAATAGCGGATATAGCGAATTTATTTACGATACGTATTGACTTCGTTATAACCGGTCTCGACTGTACTGATTTTTTTTTTTTAGATAAGAGGTCTCCAAACCCCGACCCGCGGGCCCGCTTCGCCCCGCTGAAGCCATCCAACCGGCCCGCGGCTGAAGCTCGGCCTGCGGCTCGCTTTCATCAGACACGCTGCTTGCGGCGCAAAAAGAAATACAGATAAATAAACGGCTTCGAGTCGCGGCACTATTAATCTCTAAATGCGCAAACTAAGCTACCAGAAAGAACGAGAGAAACTGCATCGTAACACGAGTCCTCTTGCCTTGTTATTCATTGAACATTGTCATCACTATCATTACCATTCTTAGTTCCTTGCTTTATGACTGTAAAAATGGCATTGTATTCCCGTGTACATTGAACGTAGTGTCCTCTGTCGCAACTAGTGCATCTACTCTCGGCACTGATAAAGTTATCGGATCGGGCTGAAACTTTGGCATCTGGCTGTGACCACTAGCGCTGTTATCATTGTCATTAGTCTTTTGCACTGCGCGAACGTGCCATTTTCACATGCATTTTGATTTATGCCTGGTGAGTTTCCTCACTCGGAAGTGTTGTGCAATATCTTAATGAGCTAAATATTATATTTTAATTTTACGTATACGGATTCATCCACCTTAGAGCTTTTTATACTTACTTTAACTTTAGTTTCTTTGTTTAAACTCTCATGTGAGTTAATTTACCTGTTTTCATTTTATTATAATTACTTTCTTTCTTTTCGGCCCTAGAGACTTTGCCAGACCGCTAATCCGGTCCCTTAGCCAAAACAATCTAGCGGCCCTTGTTTTAGACTAATGACCAATTTATCAGTGTTAGTCAAAGTTAAACTAGCAGGCAGTAATGGAGAATCTTGCGTACATTGACATTTAAGCCAGATGGGGAGGCAAATTCTCAATTCTATTCAAAACGCCAACTGATGTCGATATCGCATAGCAAACATGGTTCGTATATGACTTCCCCAATTTCAGGTTTCTTCAAAAAAGACATCTATAACATTATACGGAGGCGCTCCTACAGTTAACATCTTTTTACGTTTCTAAGTACTATTATCGTCATAGTTCACGACTGCGCTACGATCAATTTTGCGTATTCTGATTCTTAATTTTAGTTTATTTTACGGCAGGCGCAATGATATTTCTTCGTGCAAAGTGTCTGATGTATTATCGCACGTTTTAGTGTTTTTATTGGTAATTAGCATCGTCTGCATATACAGTAGTGCCTCGTTATTATAGACACATTCGTTCGCCCCAAAAAGCGTCCCCAAGGTGACCTGTCTATAATCACGAGACAAAAATTCACGTATTTTCCCAGATCGTCCCTGTATCTACAATAAAGAGGTCCATATTAAGGATCGAGATATGAATATAGTAATATCTGGAGTTTGCGGAATAGCCATTTATATACCGGGTTTTACAAAAGAAAATTTACACTGCAAAAATAAACTAGGCATCGCCGAACGCTCATTCTCCGCCCAAAGGTAACGCTAGAGGCCACAGCCAGATGCCAAACTTTCAGCCCGATCCGATAACCTAATCAAAAGTTATAAGTGATTTTCTGAAAAGTTTCAATTGCAAAATGGCGGCCGACGGAATTTTCGAACACATGGGGCGCTATGGCACCAGAAACCGAAAACGGGCAAAAATGGACTCTATTTTCCCATTGAAATTTTCAGAAAATCACTTATAACTTTTGATTAAGTTATCGGATCGGGCTGAAACTTTGGCATCTGGTTGTGACCTCTAGCTCTACCTTTGGGCGGAGAATGAGCGTTCTGCGATGCTTAGTTTATTATTGCGGTAAAAAATATCGTGTAAATTTTCTTTTGTGACACCCCGTAGAACAACAACAGAAAAAAAAAAAGAAACAATAAACACTAAAATTAACCCTTAGGAAACAATTATTTATCTGCTACAACTGATATCGCAAGCCATTTATGACAGTTTATTGCAATTGATTAGATAAGTAGAATCGTCGTGTTTAATTCTCTCGAGCGTCTCTGCGCCTGGTTTGTTCGTGGAGGAAGAGGAGGGAAAGGTAAAGTGGGGAGAAGATTTCGAAACTGGTAAAGGTAAAGTCACACTGCCCGGTTTATGGGGAAAGGGAGGGGGGGGGGGGGGGGGAGAGAGAGAGAGAAAGGGGAGGGGACGAGGCTTAGTTAAGCGCGCTTCAGTTGTCCACGCGTTCGTAAAGTCTAGCCGGCTCCCAGATTTGAACGCGTATCGGGTAAGCGCACCGCTGGCTAAAAAGGCTAGTTCGTGAATCACTCAGACGTATTTACCTGAGCCTCTCTCCCCCTCCTTTTTCTCTCCCCGCGTAAACCAGGCTATGTGACGTCCATGAAAACGGCCAAATCAGATCAACAAAATCGGCTCATTGGCTTTTTTTTTTCTTTTCCACACACGTGCTTCGGGCGGTCTTTTCGAAAAGAAACCGACCACCTCGGACCGCGCGCGCGTCGCCCTCCACCCGTGCTTCCGATGCCCGTGCGTGACGCCCGCAACACAACACGCACGAGCGAGCCCCTGCCAAGTGTCGCCGTACACGCGACACTCCCCCCTTCCTCCCTTCATTTTTTCTTTCTTTCAGTTTCATAGTAGTGCCGCTTAGACCAAGCGCGAGAAATTCCGAGACGTATTTCACATAGTAAACCCGCCAGAAAACTTACACGTAATCCTTAAGTTTTTGTGCGTGTCTTTTTTTTTTCTTCTTCTTTTTTTTTTTTGTTTTGTGCGGCGTTGGCGTCGACAAGGGAACTAGGACCCGCACAATCTAGCCTGCACTCCTGGGAGTCTGGCAACCCGAAAGTTTGTCGGAACTTCCAACTCCCTTCGAATGAGCTAACGTGTCATCCCACCGACAGCATTTTCCGTTTATGTACGCGTCTTCGGCTCTTTACACTGAATCGACTGCTCAATCTTCTATTTTTGGAAAACCTCGATACTCGGGAAAACAGAAAAAAAAAGGGAAGACACCACGCACAAACCCTTTGTGTGTGGTGTCCTATTTTGTGTGTGTGTGTGTGTTTTCTTCAGTCTCCAGGTCGTTCAGACATGAATTGTCATTAGCTCGCCAGTTGGTTGGGCATATTTTAAGTCTAGTATATCTGCAACCATCTCCAAAATAATATATATTATTTTTCTTTTCTCAAAATTACCTTTCAATACCTCCCTCACCGTCAAAATTTAGCGCCGCAACTAGCACCACGTCTGGTATAGGTACTCCAAATCAATACACTCAACTGCCTTGTTTTTTCGTTTTTTTTTATCCTTTTTTCCTTTTTTAATAACAGGAAAATAAAGCTTTTTGTAGCTTATCTTGTTGGAAATCAATAAAGGATGACCGGTGCTGGCATAAAGTGATCCAATTCAGGCGTAATAAAATTTCGGTGTCCGAGAGATTGTTTTTGAAGACTACTTGTGATCGCAGATTTGGGGTGGCTGACTGAAAGTGGGATGGCTAAAGGAAATCCGTCTCGTCCCATCCTAATCAACGATATTGAAAAAAAAAAATCCTGTATAGTCCGTCCGCGTAGATAGTCCGCACAGCCTAAAATGTCAACCTTTAAACTTGTATAGCCCGCGGAGCATAACCCAGAAAATACGTACCTAACGCCCCTCTATGTGTTTGCAACAGGATAGCTTGCTGGGGTGGTCGGTTGGACGACCAACCAGCCCCGTATTTTTGCAGTGTTTATTTTTTTGTTTTTGTTTTTGTTTTTTTAGTATGTTTTTGCGTTTGTCTCGCAAGTAGCGTCAAATACGCCAGTGCACAAGGCCCGTACATCGAGCGGCCCTTGGAAGCAAATGGCGGCGGAGCACCCGCTCGCAGAACGTGTCTTGCGCATTTCCACAATAATGGTTTGGCGGTACTTGACCCCTACTAAAGTTGCTGTGTCGACCTTTTCATCTTAGTAGTTGCCTCACCGGCGGACAGAGGGCGCTGACGCACTCAGCGTCATATGGTTGCTTCAATTTGGTTGGTTTCGGTTTCAACGTGAACGTGGCTATGTTGCTGTTTTACGTTGTTTTTGCTTAATTTTGTGTTACGATTATTTTCCTTGTAGCACACAACCAACGAAACAGTGGTATTGAGGAACTTTGAGGACTACGAGGAGTATGTTGGCCTAAATTGCGGGCTTTTTTTACCAACTCCTTTTATGTATCTGATTATGGTCGGCTTGATAAACGCCTGACTGATGTACAGGGAGGATTACCATCGTCTACGGCCGTACCCGATGGCACTAGTTTCCAGAAAAACAAACTAACGAGGAAACTAACACGTGAATGTAAAGAAGCATATAGACAGCCTGATAGGCAATGTGCTGAATCGGCTGGAAAAGAAGAACTCGCGGGTTTACTGTTCACTGTTCGGTTTTCGTGGGCACCCAACCTTTAGTGAACTTCGGAGGCTAAAAACGTATCGTGTAATGATGCAGATAACTGATATAAACAAATAATATCGACTCAGCTTTTTTTTTTTAAATTTAATATTCGAAAATGTTTTGACAGGCCGAATAGAAAATTTCTTAAAGTAACCCTGCTGAAGTACTCATAAGCAGCATTTCGCGATATTGGCCCTAGGAAATAAATGTTTATTGTAACATTTGCTTTTTCAAGATATGATTAAGTGACAGGCCGGTCAAATTAAATCTTGCATTTGTATTCCGCAATATTGGCCAAATAAAAATAAAGGGCGCAGGAGGAGAAATACCTCGGAAAGTTTGGCTGAATTCTAGCGCTTGTCACCACTTCATGGACCAGTGTGAACAAATATTTATTTGTTTGAACAGATTCGCTTTGTAAATTTCGGCATCCCTAGCCACGAAAAGTAAACCTCTATTCGCCGTCAACAATCCTGGAGTCAAGTGGTTGTTATGCAGACGGTTTTTTTTTTTTTTTTTTTTCAGATTTTGCGGATTTTAGATATACTAACAAAACATCAAACACCGTACGTAAAAAAAAAAAAAAAGCGCCGTCATTATTGCGCATGCGCCGAACCCTAATCACGTTTATATTTGCAAATACTAACGACGTTATTTTTTTGTGCATGCTATTCTAAAACTCGCTACTGTTAGGTGTCTGTGGCAGTTTCTTACGTGGGAAGTCCCAACCTTTGTATTAAAAAAATGAAGTGGATGGTAATAGGTTATCTAAATATAATCAATAAATCACTTAAATGAATGTCGAAATGGGAGTGAGCACGGTATACAATTTCTTAAACTTCACAAGTAAACCGACCAACCGAATGTTTACGTCGCAAAAAAAAAAAAAGATTGAGTACCTCATACACATGTCGGTGTGATATTATGAACAAACAAATCGCCTGATGTTGCCGCACCATTATTTCTAGCCTCAGATAAAATACAAGTTAAACGTTCGTTAAACGGGTTTCCTCACATAATCAAAAGAAACTGTTTTCGATATATTATGAATACAAAGAACGAGACTTTCAGGAAATACAGATAGTCTCCTTGCGCTGACTGTTTTTGACGCCTTCCGATCCTAAATAAGCGATATAAATATACGCGCTTCTTACTGAAAATGTTCCGCCACTATTAGTAAACAAACCTCAATTGTCATAAGGACCTTTGAGCCCTCGTGACGCCTTAGTCGTCGAGGAGACGTATCGTACTACAGTTTCCGAAGTAACGCAAGAAAGTGCGGTGAAACACGACGAAAAACACTGATACAACGCATTCGCCAAGGCGCGGAGGAGAGAGCGGAGCAGCAAGTTGAAGCAACCTAATGGGTGCCGCGTCACGTGATTCCAAAATGGCAGCGCCCATGCGGGAGACAGAATTGTGCGTTTATCCATCTTGAAATCATATGTTATGCGGGAAAGCCACTCCGCGCGCGTGTAAGAGGATAGGAGCCGTGCTCCATCGATTGCGGCCGGTCACGTGACTGAACTCTGCGAACAGCGGCGCCGTGCATGGAAAACAGCGAAAGAGGAGGAGGAGGCAAGAGCAGGGGAACATTCGGCGGCGCGCGTGCGGCGTCTACTTTCCTGCACGGCGAAGGATTCTTCGCTCCTCGCGTGATCGGTCTCGCAAAATTGCGGCGTGGCGGTACGTGGAAAACAGACGCGCAACTTTCGTTACCTTTGATAGCCTATATATAGGCGCCACGAAGGAGACGCAGAAGAGCGAGCGAGGGTGTGCGAGCAACTGCAACACCCCGCAGATGACAAGGTGCTGAATTCTCTCCGTCACCAAGCGAGCGTGGAGGTACCAGAGGGGACCAGCTGGCACTCGTGGTCAGTCAATGAGGACATGTACCGGTCGCAGCCAAACACTGACGCAGAAGTGGCGCACCATTTGTGTCATGCACTGGCGCAATGGCAGTGAGAAGACGAGGCCTCCGCTTTCCCTTCCCAAAGGTAATAAGTCACTAGTGAATCCACTCCGGGGAGCCTACCTGGCGTCACAGCCAAACCGTCCCGCAGCGTCTCGCAATGAGTGCGACGCTAGCACGGGGCGTCGCCAAAACCTCTGCCGATATGCGGTTACTCCCGCAGAGCGTGTTCACTGCTTGGGAAACACCAACGATGACGTCATGAAAATGCCTCGCCTTCTAGCTAACACTGACTGGCCTCGGGTAGTTCACGTAGAAAGCTGGTGTTATCTACTGTCACCGAGACCTTAAAGAGTGCAGGACGTGGCGAGCCTCAGACGTCCTTTTTCAAAGAGACCACAGCCGATAAGAACGTCGAACAACGAATCAAGAAAAAAGTAGTATGAACGCAATAAGCCACACCCTCGATAACTGTTAGTGACCATGGGGAGAGACTACCCTCTCTTTCTCCCTCGCTTTCTTCACTTTTACGTGGGCGCCTGCGGGAGCGAGGATCTCAGAGCGTACGGAGAGTTCCCATGATTCCTTGCACGTGTATAAGAATTTTGCCACGGGTCTATCTTACAGCATAAAGGGCATTCCCACAATTCGTTGCCCGCTGATGCGATTTTTGCGACAGGTCTATTCGAGAGCGTGGGACGAAGCGTCTGACGAAACGTAGGTGAGGGTCCTTGTCCGCCCCTGTCGGTGGTTTCTCCGTCGACAACGGTCACACGGGTGCCGAAGAGCGCCCACTATAATTGTCGTCCGTCATCTTCACGGCGTATCTGCTCGGTCTCTGGGCCGCGGGGCACTGGCGAGCATTCCGCAATCGCGCGCTGTTCCCGGTCGTTTATCACGGCCGTTTAATTCCCCCTTTCGAGCGTGTCGCGCCTCATCGGGCGCCCGAGCAAATCGGCGTGCGCAGCTCGCGTCGGCCTCTCCCGGAAGAAGAGCGTCGCCGATGGCCGTGCTTCGCTCCGGCTCTCCTCACCCGCTCAGTTTATTCGCACTTTTGTCGGTTCGCCCGGGATAAATTAGAGGGGCACTTACGAGGCATTCGTGTCAGCTTTCTGCGCTAAATGTCCGCTGAAACTCGACCTACCAGGGCCCAAGCAGAGCCGCTGATTAAAGCCTTAATACACGATACAAACGGCAGAGACTGTCGGAATTTTTTCATTTTATGACGGTCACATTGGTCATACAAACGCTGTATGCAAACATTTCGGAAGCACAGATGAAGCTGCTTCGAACAAGCTTCATGCCGGTCTGCGGATTCATTGTGTCTCGACTCTCCAGCGAGTATTTTCCTAGCCCCCTTTATACTGACAAAGCTTCGCAGATCGCCACGAGAAGCGGCCGCCGAAATGGAAAAGGTGGAGCGGCAGACAACGAGTGAGAGGAGAGCCACGTGACTGGCGCCCCGCTGCGGCGAGACGCCGATCTACACTTTTTTCCCAACGGACAAGTGTGTTTCGGGTTCTCGCCGGAGCAAAAAGTGCGCGCTGACATCCAGCCCCCGGGTTCCCCGAGAAATGCTTCCCTAATGCTCTGTGCTACCAGATCCGCGCGCTCCAAATCTGCGACCGGGCACTCTAAGGCTCCGTCGTCGAACTGCCAGGCTTTGTGAGTATAGAGGAGTCTATAGACTTTTCTAGGATGAGCAACATTAGTGCGGCGTTAGATAACTAGCCGCACTAGTATCGTATTGAGTCGCTATGCAAGCCAGCTGCAGATGCCGACGCCATCTCCGTGGGGGACTTCCGTCCCTTTTTTGCCTCTTTGTATCGGTATCCCAATCTTCCCGCGGCTTAAATGTGACAGAGAAAAGCGCGAGGCCGCATTTGGTTGTCTGAAACCAACAAATCTCTTAACGAAATGTCGCAGCTAAAACAAATTTTTCATGAGTCAAATAGGTAACCGACGTCCGAAGCGGTTTATAAACCTTGTCCCTAAGAACGTGTCTCTTTATTGCAACTGACTCTTTTTTTTAACTCACTGATTGTCGTTCGTGAAATATCCTGTATAGTTACTCAACTAGTTTTGTAAACAACACTTCAGTTTCAGGAATATATTGTACCTATTCGCTGGCTTAACCGTCCTCCCATTCAGCCAGCTCGCCTTGTGTCCTCGACTGCGAGAAAGAAGTTTTGCGCATCTGCCGCCTCCACAACTTCTGTGCACAAATCCACTCGTACAGCTGCGATTTGGCGCCTTCATGTGAGTCAGGGGAGAGGGGAGAGCAACAAACCCACGAAATAAAGCCGTCAACACTAACGAAGCATGTCGACCGCGTTTGATATGCCTGATGACTCCAGTAGGCGGCTTCAACGCCGACACGACCGTTCACTTCGAAAAAGAAAAAGAAAAAAAAAAGCTAGTAATATTTCTAGGTAAAAGCTGATAACCGCTTGCACATAAGGTACTAGGTGCCTAGTAACCGCAGATAGTAACGGCCAAGCTAGTAACGGTTGCTAGCCAATCTAGTATATTTTACTGCTTTCAACCTAGTAACTGGCACTAGTTCTCACAAGACCCAGGGGCTTTAGTGAACGCCGAATTAAAAATTGGCAGACAATTATTGCCCATGGAATAGACTTTTGACCACGCTGCGCGTTCACATTTGCACACCATTTATTTCACATTTGCACACGTATTATATATTTAACACATACAAGAAATTTTAACACACAAACCCACAACTTCACAACATACGCGCGACGGCACGCTAACCCAGTCGCTCCATGCAATCTCTACCGATGCGTCTTTTATAATGGTCATTTGAAAGAAGTCTGTGTGTCGGTGACCACCTCGACCGTAGACGATGTCACAAATATGGTGCCGCGTTAGCACCAACATTGTTCTCCAATATCGTTGCGAAACATTCCAAAGAACGTATCTCTTAATAAGAAGTCACGGTAAACAAATTAATTATTTCCGACAGCCTATAAAACACCGCCCCCATAAGTTCCCAGCACCCACGCTCTCGCTTCCCCGCGTAGACTGCCTCACTTTGCGCATGCGCGTCTCCGTGGCAACCGCATCGCCTCTTCACTGCATTTCCACTTCCCGGTCGGTACTTTACGCTTTTACGGCCACTGTCACGACCGAAGAGAGTCCATGAGAATCATCCACCCATCGAGCACACGCGGACCGTGAAGAAGACGTTCTCAGTGTCATGTAGGAAGGAGGCAGCGAATCTTCTCTGACGGCGAAACCCATGCCACTGAACCGACCGAACAATCGCCGTCGAGTGGCGGATTCGGTGACGAGCGGACGCTCGAACTCATTTGGCCTATACTCGAAGCAGTCCACGTCCACGCACACACTCATCCAGTCGAGGGCACGAACGTCAACTGTGCACGAACGTCAACTGTGCACTCTATACGGGAATACGAAAACAGCACACGACACACAGGGAAAACGGCAGGGTCGGATCGCAGAAATGAGCGTCTCACAAACTGCGACTGGTCCCAACTTGCAAGTCGGACAATGTTGCCAAGCGTCTAATGCGAAAGAGAAATATATCTTAAAGATACAAGTATAAAAAAATAAACCTTTCTTGTCTTTGGAAACGTTTTTCGCGCGTCCTGTACCACGTCCTGTACGTGGTTTTTTTCATCCCAGTTAAAACCAAAAGGAAAATGTAAACGCTCCCGAAAGAATGCAAACGGGAAGGAAAGTCAGAAACCGCATGGCCATTACATCAGTAATGGCTGCGCTCGCGGCAGCGCTGGCTTCCGCGGCGTACTGGAACGGAAGCTGCTATCGTTATGAAGTCAGCTCCAACCCTGACACATGCCCCTCCTCCAATATTTGATGCTACTATTGTGTGTGAATACCTCCCCCTGCGTCGCTGACGCTGGCCATCGGCCATCGCCGCCATCTTGTCCGCGCTTTTTGCGTAGCAAATTGCTAGTAAAAACTAAAAAGGTAGTAACGTTCAGAAAAAGATAGCAACTGCTGCATTTACTAACGTTTTACTACCTATCGTGCGTTTGCGGTAGTAAATAGTTCATGAAAGGTGATAACGGTCAGAAATAGGTAGTAACTGCTGCGGTCACTAGTTTTTACTAGCTTTATTTTAAGAGTGTTGGATTTTAACGTGACACCCAGAAACTACCACAGACAAAGGCGGATGCCGGCGTGACATTGCGACGTACACCAGGGTAAATAACCGGATAATCGCTAAGAAAGCAGGGGGTCCCCTCGGCGCGTAGTTGTAAACGGTCACACTAAACATTTTTGCACCTATATTTGAGTAAAAAGGGTGTATTTTGGAACGAACACCCCTATTACACCCTTCATGCATTATTTCTACACGGTTTGTGAGTATTTATAGGTGTAACAAGGGTGGAATGGTCATCTGCACGCTTCTTACATCCTGCAGGCAGCAAAATCGATTAAAAACGGTGCACGTCCTCTTCATTACATCTTTCACGCAGACCCTGTAGGGAAGGCATAATGGCGACACTATCGAATACACCACACCCTTCATTTCTTATTCATATCGTTGCCGTGTTAGCAAACGTTTGTCACAATCGTCTCACATTGACACGTGTAGATTGCGTTAATGCCACCTCACATTTAAGGACGTTCCTTGGCCCCGCTTAATGTTCGAGGATCACTGCAATTAATCCTTCAGCATCCCACAAAACCTTCACAGCAATAAAAAAAAATGCCATAATTTTATAAATAAAGAGAATTTGTTTTCTTGATTTATGCACACATTATCTGGCATTCATCGTGCTTTCCCGCGTGGGAACATTCATATTACCTACTGAGAGCCGTAAAACATTTTGGAGGCATATGTTATTCTAAAATGCATGTTTGGTCCCATAGTCTTCGTTCTTGGAAAGTATTTTCGCGGTTATATGTGCGCTAACAAATACTAAGACCAAGAATGCAGGGAGCTTTCTCAAACTTGAGAGCCTTTACTCAAAGGGAACAGCTTAAAATTTTATGGAAATCGTTCACTGCCATAGCATTCTTCACCATATTGTCGATTTGGTGATCGGTGTGTTCTTGTAATTTTTTTAAATGACCGTGGTCGGCTTTAAATACATCTAGGAAAATGTGAATATCATTCGAGCATTTTGGAAAACCGGCAAACCTGATATCTAACTCTGTTGAAATCGGGTACTGTCTCGCGAAGACACTTTTGTGAAATGATGCGTTCGTTTCTTATACGAAATTTCTTTAAAAATATTACAACGATTCCTTGTTGATCGTGACTCTTTATTTTGCAAAAACTCGAGCTTCCGCTTGAAAACTTGTACATTTGAGAGTATTCCCGCCATGAGTTTTCAAGTCACGCGCCCAATCAGGATCAGCGGGATCTTGTTAAGGCGGTCATGAAGAAAAACTGCCATGTTTTCATTGAGCTATGAAAAGCCGCTAAATCCTCGCTTTCTTCGTTCAGCGAACTTAATGTGTGGTACTGGACCATAGTGAAGCTCAGTGTGCCTCAAAAACTGTTGAAATTGACGATGGTACAAGCCGTGATCTGCAGGACCTTCGTGCGCAACAATTTCTGGTAGGTGACACAATGTACATGAAAGGGAAACTGACTGTGTGTGTGTGTGTGTGGGGGGGGGGGGGGGGGGGCGTGGGCTTCTTTGTCAGCGTGCCGGGAGCCGTATGATATGGCCTCGCTTGTCACAATGTTGCCGACTCCTGAGCTAGAGCATCGATGCATATTCATCGTCCATTGCTCTAACAAGGGGTCAAGCAAGGTTATTGGGTAGGAATGTTTCTCGCTTTAAAAAAGCTTTCTGGCGCTAGTGGGCCACACTCGCACAAAACGCCACTGGCCGAATAACTTCCTTTCTTTTTTTCTTTTGCGGCGTAGTTTGGAGGATAAGAAAGCGGGCATTTTAATTTAGTCTGTCCGCAAAACGGGGTGACGAAATCGCAGGAATCAAATAGCCAGCAATTGGATTCCCGTGATTTATTCAGGAAGCTTCGCGAACCCCGCGCTGACGATATTTAAAAGGGCCGTGCAACGAAATTCGCTCGGAATGTTTTCTCTGTACACGCGTTTACTGTGGGACCCAAGTATACATTCAGCAACGCCACTGACCAAGAAGGACATGCCAGTGTAAAAGTATTCCTTGGTACGGAAAAAGCTATGGCACATTTTTCGTCGAGGTATTTATTGCCCAGCGGAGGAGTTGAGGCGCCCGACCCCTCCATGGTTCAAGCAAAGGCCGGCGCGGAAGCGTCCGGGGCGTTTCCCCGTGACCCGCCGCCAATGGCGACGCCGTCCGGGGTGCCTGGACGACCCCTCGGGCGGTTACGGGGCCTTTTCTCCGTCTCCAGCGGAACCCGCGTCCAAGAGGCGCGAAGCCGCACCGTTGAAAACGACCGTCAGGGCTCGCCGGGAACCTAAGTGAATCAGCGCAAGCCACCATCCACAAAAGGCGGCCCGAGCCGGCCGGAGGGCCGCCGATGGGCCGCTGCCATTTTTCTCGCGCGATTACCAGCGGCGGGGGTACTTCATTCCTGGCGGCGGGCATCGAGCGGCCATCGCCCATCGCAGTCTTCCCAGAACCGCTTCCTGCCGGCCAGGTAGGGGGCGCCTCTAGCGGCGCCTGCAACTAGCACCGCGGCAGCGGTCCGCAGGACCCGCAGCAACAAACCAGGCAAACATCCAAAGAGACGGGACGCAGGCACCCACTGCGAGGGGGCGCAGCTCGCGGCGAAGGAAAGGAGCAAAAGCACCCCGGCTTGTTCCCTCGCCATCTTTACGGGGAGGCCAGGGTGCCGTGTCTTCGTGTAATGGCTGGAAATGATAGCTTCTCTCTTGGGCTTTTTTGCCTCTTTGCTTGCGCGCGGTTCAAACAAGCCGGGCTCCTAAACGTTCCATTATCAGTGGACCACCGCAATGGCAGCGACCAGGGTGGGCCGTCTGCTTCTCGCCGAGCGAGCGCCCTCCCGCGAGTCTCGGGCGGACGTGGCTTCGCGGGAGTCCAACGGGCCCAAGACGGACGCCCGAAGGCCAAGGAACACACACAAAAGGGCCACTTCGTCTGCTCCTCGTTGCTGCGATATCTCGTGCGTGTGTGTTGTCGGCTCGTTTTCGTCGCCTCTCGGTTTCCCGGGTTCTTTTTCTTTCCTGCTATCGTCGGTTTGTTTGTTGGACAGCGCTAAACTGCATACTTGATGCGACTGCATCTGGGCGACTGCAGACGCGCCGAGAGCCGTGGACCGCGCATGCGTGGGTACCCAGCGTGAATCTTAATGGCGGCGCCCTCCGCGGCCCCCGGGGGACGCGACCGGCCAGGCATAAAGGTGCCGGACGTCGTCTGCCCGGCACTGGGTGATCTGTCGTCTGCTTGTTCCTAATCGTTCCGGCTGTCGAGGGTCTGCCGCCGCGCACGTACAGAGTGTTGCTTTCTGCTCTCGCCGAGCGGTATATTCATGAGCCTTCTCCGCGCCAACCTTGTGCGCGGCGTGGCTTAGCCGTGCGTACGGAAGGAATGGACAAGAAAGGAGAACCTGCTGTTCTTCGGTCACGACATCCCGCCCACAAGCGGCCTGCATCCGCAGCCAGCGTAATTAGTCTCGACTCGGGGCCCACGTGCGTGGCCGGCTGCTATTAGTTATCCGATTAGGAGATTTCTGTTTGATTTAACGAGTGACAACCCGAGTCCCCCAGCGGCGCTTGTTTTCTTTCTCGGTCTGACTCGATGCCCCGGCATTCCCCTGGCGCGCTTCGCCTCTCTGCCACCGTGATGGATGAGCGAGCCGCACACCGCAGAGATGATTAGCAAAACGGCGCGCACGCTCTTGGAGTCGCCGCCGAGGAAAGGATTGTGGTAGCCGTATCCGGGCACCTTAGTGATCACGTGACGAGGCTCATCCAATTAGAAGAGGCTCGCAATAGCTGCGAGGCGTTGCGGCGTCCAATCTAGCGGAATGATACGAGCTCTCGACTGCACACGTGACCGATCGTTTGGATGATGCGGACGCAGGAGGAAACTGCAGAAGTGTGCCACGGCGCCAAAGCCGCGGCGAGGCCTGGTAGCCGAGACCGCGCAAGCGCCGAGAATTGCGGCGTCGAGAGATGGGCTGACTCAGCTACTGCGCTTCCGCCTGCGGCTAAGGCGAGCTTAAATGCGTCTTGGGCTATGTCCGCCTGATTCTCTCAACTATGGAGCGATGCCACGCAGCCTGCCATCGAGTGTGGCGTAGCAGGCGGAACTATCGAGAACGCAAAAAAAAAAAAAAAAAAAGAATATAGGAGGCACGAGTTTCGACCAGGGTGGCGCACAAAGGAGTTTCTTTGTGTCTTGGCTGTGCCGACCGTTTCACAACACCGTGGTTGCGACCAGAACGCGCCACCGTCGGTTGATCATCAGCGCTACCTTGGCGAAATAAGGCAACACTGGGAAGGCTAAAATTGGCAGCGGCTGCCGGTATACCCTCGCGAGATTATGTAATTACCAGCTCCGAGCTCTGTGTTGCAGTGGCGTACACAAGGGGGGGGGGGGGGCAAAGGGGCCGCGACCCCCCCCCCCCCCCCCTGCGAAATTTCCGACCGAGGGGTGGGGGTGAGAGTGGGCGAAGTCACTGACTCTTGGATTCATCAATATCAATGGGGTGTTGTATATTTTTTTTTAAACAGCGGAGCCAACTTCGTGTAAGAAGGTGAAAAAAAGGAAATGAAAAAGGAAGGGAATGCAATATGCCATTTATTACATAGTAAAAATAATAACAAATGTGCAGTTTTAACGTATTTTATGTAATATGACTGGAGAATAATCAATTAACAAAAGTATTGAATGATTAGTCTATTAAAGGGTGGCGATGAGTCGGATTAATTTGTTAATGAACCCCAATCTCCTATCAAGATTCAACGTTTTATGAAAGCCATGGATTGTTCTATATATTAAAAATATGTAGGACCAAAGGTTCTACAGACCATAGAACTAAGATTATGGAAGCATCCGACTTCACATTTAACGCTTTGCTGAATTTCCACGCGTGTGAAACGATACAACACAACCTGTTGTAAGAAGAAACAACAACAAAACATCAAACATTTAGTAAGGGTCCAGCTTGTGCGGACCCCACAAATTGCAATAAACGCATCCAAGGACTGCGGGTTGCGCGATTGGGCGTGTGAGCCGCGGCCTCCGCAATCTGCTTTTTGTGTATGTGTGTTGTTGCTTTTGCGTTTTCTTCTGTTCCAATATAGTTTTATATAACGGTCATTGCGGAGTAGCCGGCACTGCGGGATTCACACAGACACACATATACTGTAAATTAGTGGTTCTCAACCGGTCTCGCGGACCGCTTGTGGATCGGCGGAGATAATGGAGGACCATACTTATGGTGAGGGGAAGGGAAATGTATAGGTTAATTAGGATGATTATTTAATAAGTGGATATAAGTAAGGGCTGATGAGAAGTAGACTTCTCTCATTGACATACACAAGAAAACTCACCCGAAGATTGGAAGGTTCCTTCTCATTCGGAGAAAAGACAACTTTTAGTGCCGGACATGACTGACGAGGCTGGGCTTCGCGGACCCCCCGAATGCCTTCGCGGACCCCCATTTGAGAACCACTGCTGTAAACGACTTATTTTTCGCGGGCTGAATACTCCGCGAATTAGGTCAAAGCTAAAGTTTTGGAATAATTCGTGGGTTCTGATTTTCGCGACGCGGTCGGACCTCAATATAGATTTTAATGTGTTTGCACCTTACTGGAACTGTTCGCGGGACCTATTTTTCGCGAATTGGAGGCGATTCGCTAAATTCGCGAAAATTAGGTCTTCGCCAAAATTAAGTCGTTTACATTATATATACCTACTATAATCGGCTGTATTTTCTCATTTCTTAAGCAAGTTTTGAGGTAGGCTGCGCTGCGTGTATCATTATTCGGGAGATAAAATATATTTCTTGTACTTTTATTGCTACGGGAGTGTCCATGTCCCTCTCCACGGAGCCTCCAGGGCTGGTTTGTCGTCGCCATGGAGCGGCCCCCGTGTAACCTCACTCTAGGTGCGTACCGTGCGCTGTGCCCAGCTCGAGCGCAGCGGAGCCTCTTGATGTTTTGTAGCCCTTTTTATTTTGAGAAGAAGCGTCGGTACTGTTCTTGCACCCCGACGAGGTTTTTTTTCCTGGAAGCCATGTCCGGCTGACGGTCGACAGTTAGGGCGAAGTGTTTTGGGAGTTTTCGGGGGTATGTCCACCGTGGCTCCCGTTGGTCTAAAAAGAGCGACATCTGATTGGCCCCTCGGGTGGCGGGATAAGTCTTGGAAAAGTGAATATAGGCGCCTAAAGGCGCGGGATTTGCGGTTCCAAGGCTCGAGTATACGAAAGTTGTCATCGGGAGTTTGAGAACCGCGCGAGATAGGGGCGCGAGACCGCGACCTGCTGCCTCAGGACGCGAGCCAAGTGCGATATGTGAGTGTATAATCCATTTTCCGTCCTTCCTTTGTTGCGCTGTGAGGCTTCCTTTATACTTTCTTTTGTGAGCGGACTTCGGAAACCTTAGAAATCGACACCAACGAACAAATCACGTGAGATTCTTGTTGGTAAAATCAGGTTAAGTAATTTGTGGGGGGCAGCTTTTCAGTGTTTATCGTCTACTTATGCATCATTGTTTTATCAGCCCCGATGACTGGAGGCTTCGTGCATTGAAGTCGCGCTTTATATAATATTTGTTTTTATGATTCTCGTTTTCTGCTAACTCTGGTGCCTTCTGTTGATGTGACTTGTAAATAAAAAACAAAGTAAAACGCAAATACCTTACTGGTGAGGAATTTCCGGGGCATTATTTTTATGTATCATAACCATCTCTAAACCAATGTGACTTTATTTTAATTATTCAATAGAAGAGTTCATAGTTTATTAGAAAAAAATGAAAATACTTTTATTTTCTTTTGGACCTTCTTTTTTTATCTCCCCCCCCCCCCCCCCCCAAATGAAATCCTGCGTACGCCACTGCTGTGTTGTCACGCACTACACTACCGACAGTCTTCAAAATGTATCCAACGTTGCATATATTATGCGCATGCGTATGTGTTTCTATAAATTAGTGAGTTCGAGCCTGTACCTTTGCCAATAGGTTGAAACAATCCGAAACGGTAAGTAACAGAACAAAATTGAACATCCAAATATTACGGCTAAATTTCAGTGCAACCAAGCAGACAAGGCCAGTTATTTTCACGCGCATGAAGATCACAAAGCTTCCCACCTCTACAAAAGCGGAACTCAAAGCGTCCCTATCCCACCTCTACAAAATCAGAATTAAAGGCACCCTCAGTGGTCCCACCACCCTTCTCTCTCATGTGAACTCTTTTCGCACGAATAGCGGACCTCAATTTGGGGATCAGCTTGTTCCCCATCTCTTCGTCGTCGTATTGAAAAGAACTTTAATGTCCAAGGAATGACTTTTTTTTTGTGTGTGTGCTTTGAGTAAACTCGTTGTAGTTTGGACGTGTCCTACGAGTTGCTCGTCGCAAGGTGATGCTCGTTCTCTTTCGATTCAATATACTGTTCTATTTTACACAGAACACAAAATAAACGCCACATGACCAACCTTTTGTCGCAGAGTACGTACACTCTCAAGGAAAAAAGGGTGTAAAATGGTGTATTGTTACACCCTCTGTACCATATAATACACCCCACAACTTCAATTCGACGTACAGCGCCGTACAGTCAAACAGACGGCCCCAAATTTTACGAGGGGCTTGATAGCCGTGAAATACAACTGATTAAAATAGCTAATGTCCCTGTTACTCACTACAAAAAAAAAAAAAAAAAAGTAATCGGGGTTTACTTGGCCCTACTGTAAAAACTCGGTGTTTTCTTTATGTGGTCTTTGATACGTGCTTTAGCTATTTAATAAGTTATATCGCACCGTTATCAAGCCTTGTTATCACCATTTTGTTCTTAGCCCGAGACTGAGACAGGAAAAGAGGAAAGTTTCATCGCACCGTTATCAAGCCTTGTTATCACGTTTTGCGGTGTATTATATGGGACAAAAGGTGTAACGACACACCCTTTTATACGCCCTTTTTTTCTTGAGAGTGCACAGGTTTTTATTTTTTGAATGCACTGTTCATCGCAGCGGGGTCGAAGGTAGAAATGCACCGACACAGGTCGAAATAGAGCAGCCATCTTGGGCAGGTACGCGATCACTCTAAAAGCGCAAACGACAGAAGCGGAAAAAACGCTCACACCGGTAAGCTCGAACTCCGCAAAGGTCCGCCGAACATCGCTCAATCAAGATGTGTACGCGGAACAGGGAACAGTAATAATGTTAAAGAACTGATACTGTATATATCCGTGGAACCCAAAGACAACGCCGCACCTCAGACGTATTATCATTCTAATATCGAGTGAAATAGCACACTTCGAAATTCACCTCGAGTCATGGAATGTTAACGGAATGCTTTTTGCCCGTTTTACGACATTTATGAATATCCGACGGCGTTGCATTTCCTACGCCTCGACGGGAACCTGCGGGGCTTCACGCCTGCTAAGTTTTTTGGGTTGCGACCCTTCGGTACAAGAGCGCCAACAGCTTCGATGCTTGCTCTTCTGCGACAGCTGATGGCAATGTTAAGAATAAAATACCAAAAAAACTTTCGAATCAACACCTTCAAAGTGATGTATGAACAGCCACGCGAGCAAGCAGGCTGGCAAAAGGGCCTTCCCAGTGTTGCGAATATTTTAAGCTAGATTGCACGATGCTTCAAACCAAACCAGAGCCGTATATTGGGAGAGTTCGGCCAATGGGCGGAGCAAAGGCCGCCGTCAGCGCCGAATATTCGCCCCGCGGTTCGAGCGTTAACTAAAAGTGCGATACAGCGTTGACCAATCAGCAGACCACGACGTCACAATATTGGAAGCGACATTTAAAGCGTGAAATAGAAGCGTTCAATCTCGCCTTTTCGGTGACAATGGCGTCAAGGCGGAGCGCGAGTCCGTCTGCTTATTTTATAGGGGATTGTGGTGACGTCAGAATGCCGAGCCCTGATTGGCTCTGAGTGAAAGCAAGCCGCCTTGAGGTCTGCCCTCTATTCTTCAATCAGAGCGAATCAGAACTCGGCGTTCTTACTTCACCGCAGCCCCCTACAAAAGAAGCAGACGAACTTGCGTTCCGCACAGCAAATCAGCAGCAATAATCGCAGCTACGCAGTTTGCTCTGGAGTGCAGCGCACGTTCGTTTATTCTGCATTTGAATATGGACGTGACGAAAACCTCACATGCGCCAAGTTTTTAGTCACCAAGAGTTATACATTTTTACTCTAGCGACGCTAAAACGGCTTAAATTAGTGGAGTGCTCACGACCCCCGCTAGGGGCTGTTTCGTGGCATCCGGTTGGCCTCGAGATGCCCGCCTATTCAAACCAATGAACGGCCGAACTACGGCTTTCCACCAAACTTGATTGCCCGGCGCGGTTTCGAGTGTCTTTCGTCGGCCGCTTGTGGGTGACGTGTGAAGTGCATCGCTACGGCCTTGCTGTCCAGAAGGTGTTTCCCGCAATGGCGTCCGCAACGTCATCCGCAAGCGACCCGCAATCGGGGCCACGATTGGCGCCCTCGTAAAAAAAGGCGCCGGCCATGGCAGCTGGCAGGCAGCGGCCCCGATCGGCACCTGCGTGCCGGCGAGGCCCCTTCCTGGCGGCGGCCAATCGCGGCCCAGAAGAGGGCCGCCGATTAGATCGTCGCGCGTGCCATTAATCGCGTCACGCCGAATCGCAGCTTCTCACGTTCCTGGCTGTCGCGGGAACCCCGTGCGGAGAAGGCCGGCGCACGCCTGGTGCGGGCCACGCAGCGCGCGCACCTGCGGGCGACCCATTCCCCGCCGCCGGCTCGGGCTTTCGGGCGCCGCATTCTCTGGGGAGCTTCGACGTGACGTACTTCCGGCTCCAAATGCCGCGGGACGCCGCCACGCTGGTGAACTTTCGCCCTATGCATCTCTACGCTGCAGTCCTTCTGCGTCGTGATCAACTCTGCCAGCCAGAGGAGCTGGGAACATAAAGGAACGTACCTAAGCTAGTATACTAGACGATTATAGCCCTCTTCATTCTAACTTAAAAAAACACCAACACAACAGAATCTTTCTTTTTATTTATTATACGAAACGATTGAAAACCATGCCCGGACATTACCCTCAAAATTCGAAACTTGGGTATTCAGTATCTGTGAAATAAAAAAGAAATACAATCCCCAAATTCTGAATTTGAAGTTCCCGCGCGATCCGCGTCAGTGCAGTGACGTCACATATTGAGGCGTCCTGCGAGTCGAGTTTCTCTGAGGCCTCCGAACGGACGGAAGTGTCGGGTCCGCCGGCGTCGCGCCAACAACCGGCTGCGAGCAGACGACGCTTGACGTTACAGTTTGAAGTTCTTTTAGGGCCCTTTCAACGATCTCAAATTCCTTGAAACGGTGTGGGGTCGAGGAAAACGCGCGGTGGACTTTTGAGAGCGACGTCATGGGCCACGTCGCGCCGGTTCTGCGTGAAAGGCTGCCCCGGCGGAGTCACAACCGAAACTATACAATACACAGACACCAAACCCAGTTGTTTTGGCCGTTTGACAATTTCCTTTTCGAAGCCTGATTTACATGCGTCTTGCGCCGCAATGTTTTCCGAGCGCAGATAAAAGCCAGGAGGCGACATCATTTCGTACTCCGATTTTCGGTATTTCAAAAAGAAGGGCTGTAGTGCGTTCGCAATCGCGTTATAAAGCATGTTTTACGAATGCCGTTATTAATTCTAATATAAATGTTGCTTACAAAGCTTCTAAATTTCATAATACTTGACGTCACAAATCAAACAAAGCGAGTAGGTGAGGAGCGGAAAAGAAAAACGTCAAAAATTAAAAAAAAAATCGCAAACGCGCGTGGTTATTTTCTTTTTTTTTTTTTTGCGTTGCGGTATTTTCTTGCGTGTGTATGACTGCAATTTGCATCGTTTTAGACAAAAGAAAAGCGACCTTTGGGGTCTCATTGCCCCTTTAAAACGAACCGGCCTTCGAAAAGTGCCTGTCGGTGGCCAAAATAAAATGACAACAAAACACCGTAGGCGGTCAAGGACACGTGAATTTGCGTATGTTGCTTTTTTTCTCGCTCGCCGTCATCAAGTTGTGATGGAAATAAAATCTATTATTTTTGGTAATATTATTATTCTGTAGTGCCGACTGCAGTGCCAGGTTGTCAAGATTTCCCGTTTTCATCGAATGGGGTACTTATATTGTACGTGCCGAAAAAATCAGAAACAATATGTCCTCAGCACAGTGTAAACGCCGAAAAGTTTCGAATACATTCATAAAGGTTGATGCCAAAAACCACCCGTTGATTCCGAAAAAATAAAAAAAAGTGGAAAAAAACATTCACCGAAAACGCGAAAGATTTATTCGATCCCATGGCATACTGATAGCGGGGTGCAAGGATTTACTAAGTAAACCCCAAGCACAAACATTCTCGTTAAAGAGGCGTGTGTGCGTGATTGATTTAGCCTCGCCCTGGTCAGGCGAACCCGCAAGAGGCACCGGTCGTCGGAGCACTGTCGCGCCTCCAAGGCACAGCCTTTGTTCAGTTGTCGAGCGTTGTTAAAACGGGGGTTGTTGGTGGATCTTTCGGCTCGTGTTGCGATAGTTGAAAGCGAGAGAGACCATGACCTCCGTTCCGGCCTCAGGCTATTTCCTCAGTTAACCGTTTTAATTGAAACATGGTGTTTCTGCGCGTTATTTCTTTTCTTTTTCAATTTCAATGCAGTTTCGTTTTTCATCTTGCGACGCTGCGTTTCGGAGATCGGGTTAGTTATCATGCAAAATATGAACACTTAAAACGGCGGAGGCGGTCTAGCAGGAAGACAAGACGCGCTGTCGAAATCTTGTTGTTCAGATTCAACTTCCGCAGCGCCATCGAGCAGGGAATCGGCGGAGAGCTAGTGCTTGGGAACTTCGCCACAAGCATAGCAAAATCGATATATATATATGCCTATATTTACTTACTTTTTTTTTTTGGAGGGGAGGAGGGCTTACGCTTTCGAGCGCAGAATCTTCTGAACCTTGTTGTCTTCTTCGGGGCAATGCAAAAGTCCGCGAGATTGACGTTGCAACTCGACGCTGTTTGTCTGTCTGTTTTAATGCCTTGGAATGTTTTTAGAAGACCGGTTGTTGTGTCTCGACTTACCTGTTGATGCCCGCAGTAATTAAAGCAATCTTAAACGATCCCTTTTTTTTCACACAGGTGGCTGTGGTTTGTTGTTCCCGTGACGCGGTTAGCACAACAAGCAGAAGGGTTCTGTTATTTACGTTTCTAATGAAGCGTGTCTTGTAGCTGACAGAGAACCAAAACGCGCTGCAACCTTGCCTCCGCTGTGCACACGAACATTCCCCATTTATCCCGTTGAGCGACGCCCTGCTGATTTGTCTCCTCGGGTTTTTGCTGAAGAGCCTCGTTCTGTGCTTTTGCAACGCAGCGCAGAGTCCGGAAAGGGGCGTGTGCTGCGAAGGCATCGCCAGAGTGCGCCTCTTCGCGGAGGTCTCCCAGCACGGGCGAAGGCCTCGACCATTAATTGGTTTTCAGCGGGACGCCCCTTTTAAACGCACGTTGGAAACAATATCGGGAAAAAGTTGCGCATCACACCAGCAGTGTCTATAAATCAGCTCGCACGAAGTGCGTCAGAGAAGAAAAACACACAGCCTGGCGCGGCTGTTCTCGGGGAAGATTTGTCGGGCAGCCCGGTCAGCCCACGGGGTTTCACTGGGCACGTCAGCTCGCCTTCCTCGGCGCAGGGTGCGGTTTCTCGATCGGCACCCAAGTGCGGAGGAGGCCTCTCGATGACTCTCGGCCGAGCTCAGCGCTCCTCGCTTTCAATTTATGGCCCCGCTTCGACGGCTCGTTCGCCGCTTCTCCCCGATGCTAAGACCTTTTTTTCCTTCTCTTTCCTTCATTAACAACGCAGTAGAGCCTAGAAAAAAAGCACTCTCCCTCCGCCAGCGTGAAAGGAGGAGTGGCGGAACTAGACGACGCAGCGAGAGAAGCTAGGGAGGAAATCACAGGCCGTCGACGCCGTTCTACCGACACCCAAAGACCCGCTGGTGATCGCAGACGGCGTCCCGAAGAAGCCTCGGCCGTCTTTCGGCGGCTTCGGGTCCGTCCGAGGCAGGGGTGCGGTGGGTGGCATGCCAGCGCCGCGGGGGGCCCGCCCGACATCGCCGAAGGGCGGCCGGGCGCACTGCGGTCCAGGGAGCAGCCGCCGGCGGACAAGGGTGCACAGGTGCGCTCGAACATGAGCGCGGAGGAGCCCCCGTCTGCTTTTCTTCTCCCGGTCGAACCCTGTCAATTTGCCGGTTCTTTCTTCGCGCTCCACGAGGGTGCATTTCATCCCCGAGCCGTTGTCCCTCTGCCCCCCTCTGTGTCTTCCAAGTAACCGCTGCTGGGGAAAAAAAAAAAAAAAAAAAGCGGGCTTCGTCACTTCCTGTTCGTGCTTTTCTGTCGTTCATGGCCGACTGCGTGCAAGGCTGCCTGCCTGCGCAAGGCCTCGTCTCCCCCGCGACAGTGGGTCACCGAGGGCCGATGGGCCCCGGTGATTGTCCGCCTTTTCTTCTCTGCCGGGTTAGGCGGTTAATTGGCCGCTCTCACCAGCCAGGTATCCTTCACATCCGAGTTTTCTCCCACGACTCAAAAACGCGACCAGAGGGAGCTAATTGCTCGAGGGGACGACGCGAGGCAATAAAAAGCCCCCACTCGGAGACGATAGCGCGCAACGAGGTTCGAGGTGAGCAGTCCTGCGGAGAGCGGGGGAGAGGGGACAGGGGGCGCGTACCCCCGGGGCGGCCGAGCTGTCCCCCCAGACTTGCCATTAGCGACAGCGGTGGGACTCACTTCCAAAGAAGTGGACGGGTAACGGAGAGTCGCAGCTGACGCCCCGCTGCGAGGGCCCCTGAAAGCCAGGAAAGTTTTTCCTGGTCCGGGGGAAAGGCGGCCATGATCGCGGGCTTCCCTTCGGCAGGCTATGGAGAGCTCAAGATCGCTGAAGATCTCCGAGGGTCTGCCCCCGTGGGGCCATTGTCGGCTCTCCGGTGAGAAGCGAAGCTTCTGGCGGGAACGGAGGGGGTGCGGGTTCAGCCTTTGCCCCTGTGTGGCTGACACTTGCCCGCTAATCAGTGCACCCTTGCGAGGAAATGGCTTCTGGGAAGGCGTCCTTTCCGGAAGAGTCAGAGGGCGCTCGTGGAAGGTGCCGCTTTTCAATGGGAGCATCCCTTATACGCACCTGTTTCGTCTGGCATGGACGCGGCTTTTCTTGCGGCTTCTTATAGAAAACTGTGTCACGGTGTTACCAGTGGTGCCGTTGGACTATTGCAGGCATTGCCCAAACTTCGGCTGAGCACCTGAAACATGTCAGGTAGGAGCCAATGAAGAGAAATACTGCGATGTCTCGTTAATATGGACACCCCGTTTCCCCAGAAAAACCGTCCAGAATGTTAGTTGCGAGACAAACATAAATGTATTTACCTAGGTCGCCCCCTGAACATGTCTACAAAGCTAAGTGTGCATATTTTTAGGTTTGTATTCACGAGACATGACTGGATGTAGTGCCCATCCTTTCATTTCCCAAGACAAACACCATTAGACAAACACTATCAAAAAGTTTTAAACAATTATGCAATCCTCTGCAGGGAAGCACTGAAGTGATACTTAAACATTCAAGATGCGAGGTTGATTCCGTGGCCGCTAAGGCCCTTCGCTTCCTCGTGACCTGTGAGTGCACCCATGCAGAGAGTATTCTCATTGATTGTCACCCTGTCCTTGTGTTGGGGGTCTATCTTCAGTCAGTATAGTTGTGTAACCTCAACTTCAGCATTACGTGTGCGTAGAGTATACAGTAAAGCAGCTCGCATGTGCAAATTCCCAGTAACGTACAGGAATGCTTGCATGAGCGGTGGCTTACATTTGTGCGCTATGCTGCACTGGTGCGTTAGGAACCGATATCGAGGAACACCGCATTTCATTTTACCATAGCTTCCTTCATACTGAAAATACCTGCCCAATTTGTAGCTTCCCCATGCTTTGGCGCCGTTGCCTGCTTCCTATAATCCCCGCCAGGGGTTCCACCTCCCCATACAATGACGATGATTGTCTGCTTCGCAATGCTACTACCGCCCCCCCCCCCCCCCAACGTAGGTAATTCCAATACTTCAGAACGCACATTTTATGGTGGGTAAGCAGCAAAATATTGTTGTTTAAGACGAACACTAACACCGCAAAGTGTGGTGTGCAAGACGAAGGCTCACACCGGAAAGAGTGTCGTGCAAACAGTGGGTGTCTCAAGGAATGGACGCCATTAGAGCTTGACGACGGAAGCTAACAAAACAAGGCCTTAGAATCACATTCTGCCATAACAGCATGTAGTTTACAGAAGTGAGTAAATGTAGAGTACAGAAGGAATGACCCAACACAAATTCCAAGCCAGACGGACGAGCAGGTGGTAAACATTCACAATGTCAAAACAGCGAACACTGAAAGTTTTTATTGATGAGGTCAAGGACCAGGCGAAGATCGAGGAAAGACAAATTGCAACGGCTACGGTCCCCTGGTGTTAAAATCGCTACAAAGTCCCCTAAGCAGTTCGGAAGGTGTTAGCTGTATCAGGGCTCACGTTTCGTAATGACTACTGTGCCTGTCGTCAGGCACTCGTCACTACATCTTGAGCTGCGAGAGAGCGCTGGGCAGGCCAGCCACCCAGACAGCAGCGAAATATGCCGGGGATGGGTGATCCAGCTTTGACGACAGGGAGGGCCGAGCCAAGCTGAAAGCTTCCAGTGAAACTTCAGCATTCAGCTGAAGTTTCACTCAAACAAGCTTTAAGGAAGGCCTGTTTAGACAGGCCTTTCTTAAAGTCCGTTGCGAGAAGGTGTCTACTCCATATTTTAGAGTAGCAGATGGTAGAATTTGGGACGCAGTCTTTCTTTAAAATGGGCTTCAGTCACTTATGATTGTCCGGCTGTTGCTTTGGGTTTCGGGACAAGACGCCTTCTTTTGCGAGTCTGCATAAAATACGGGCGAAAAGGGTGGTAAACAAAAGGCCTAAGCGTGACCCACAGCTACCACGTCAGATGTCAACCCTGTATGTAAGAACGCACGAAAGAGGCTTACCGCCGAATTCAGAAACCTCACTCAAACTAGACTCAAACTCCACTTTCTCGAGGAAGGCGCGAGGGCCGGCGCTGGCCAATCGCGACGGCGGATCCGTCCTCGCGATTGGCCAGCGCCGGCAGTCGCGCCTTCCTCGAGGAAGTGGAGGGGCCCTTCAGTTTGAGTGTAGTTTAAGTGAGGT
Source organism: Ixodes scapularis (assembly GCF_016920785.2). NCBI lineage: Eukaryota > Metazoa > Arthropoda > Arachnida > Ixodida > Ixodidae > Ixodes > Ixodes scapularis. The sequence goes on along the minus strand of NW_024609835.1, from coordinate 236,929,562 downwards.
TTCTGAATTCGGTGGTTAGTAACTTCGTTCACTTCGTTTACGTTTTCTGTCTTGTATGGGAAGCGGTGCACCCTCGTGGTGATAGATATCAACTGGCGATTGCGCAAACATTATCAGGGTAAAGGAGGCTATAATTTTACACTCTTTGTTTTACTTTTATATTTCCTTTGACCGTGGATACTCAAAAGGTGAGTATGCACGATTGAGCTGTCACCTCCTTTCCCCCTTCTTCACTCACAACGAAAACGCAAGCTGTTAAAAGCATTGCGGCGTTTGCTCACCCAAACCGCACAATGCAGCTTGCCTAAGCGGCAGAAATTTGGTGTTCGTCAATTTGTTCTTCGAAAAAAAAAAACCTCAAAGAAATTGTCACCTATTGTTCTTGTGTGCCCCGTTATGTACCTTTCTATGCGATATCCCGTGTTTTTTTGTTTTTTTTTTTTACTGTGGCTTTTTCTCGACTTTTTGTTTTTGTACGACACAGCTATCTCGAGCCACAAGGCTTAATGTTCGTTTACCATACGGTTAACTTAAAACGCAGGAAAATACGAAGAGTGGGAAAGCCAGACGTGCTCCTGTCCAGTGATGATAACTGACGACCTGTGCGTGACGAAAGAGAGATGTTGTTAGCGGAATGCTCAGCTTATTTGATTTCAAAATAAGATTTTCGCCGTTCCTGTCCGACATTTCAGTGGCACGCTTAAAGGGACACTGACAGGGTATTTATGCTCGCCGAGGTTTTTAGTTGTACGTTGCATGTGAGAGCCCAACTACAGAAGAACAGAATTTGCGGCTCGAAGTTCGGTTTCTTTCCGCCCGAAAACCGCCGATCGAGAACTGGCCGGTTTGAGTCGCGCTCACTGTCTTTTCCGTGGTCACGGGCCGTTTTCTAAGGTTTAGACGCGACCACCAAATTTAATCAAAGTCGTAGGCCATTGAAGGCACACAGTCAATACTAAGAATAGAAAAAAATATGAAACCCATTTTGTGTGGTTTCCAAAAAGCTGCAAATACGTTGATTGAAAAAAAAAAAGAGAAAAAAGGTTGCGCAGACAATTGGAAGCATTCTGTGTGTTCACTGCATAATTCTGAACATGGCGTCGTTTCGCGTTTTGTAAGACTCACGGATGGCAGCTGACGACGGGCGTGGGACCTCTACTTCAGAACTGTTGTTCACGGTACTGGCGAATTCTGTCTTCCTTCGAAAGAGAAATCTTACACCGATCAAAAGAATTCATATTCATCCCGTGCGACTCGCCCGACCAACACGAAGACGTCACCGAGCCGTCGCCCCTTCTCGTGGCTGAAGACATCGCTCGCTCAAACGTCAAGCACGAAGTGCGTACATCGAGTTGAATACGCACGCGTGCTGTTTCTTTACTAGATGCGAATGTGGCCAATGCGTGGTGCTGCCCGACTTCAAGCAGGGAGTGCATGTACTGAAGGGAAATCGGCAGCAAACGTTCTGACGTACAGTCGGCCTGCTGCATTACTACGAACGAAAGAGTTCCTTCAGTCGCTCAGTGGAAAGACGTCCGCTTCACACGCAGAAGGGCACGGGTTAATCCCTAGTCTGGGCGTACCATTTTTGTTTTCAAACATTTTGCGATGTTTACATTTTTTTACAATTATTATTGAAAGAAAAAATCGTTGTGGGCGATACGTTGCTCAACTAAATGGTATGGGGTTCCATTTTTTGACACCTGTGCCACACAATGCCACTTTCAGAGGCAGGACATTTGAGAGGCAGCTTTTCACGCAACATCTTGGGAGTATTCTTTTCAGAGTCGATCACGGGAATTTATCACGGGCACTCACTACTAATTGCCAACACTTAAATGTACAAAACAACTCGTCTTGAAGTACAGAACAGCGAGCGGAACAAACCTAACTGCAAAGGAATCGCACGGCGAACGGATCCCGCAATGCATTTCGTCTGCTGCACCCAAAAAAAAACGGTCGGGTGTACCCACGTGACTTCCGCCACTCACTCTATTCTCTCCACTTCTCCGAGCGGTGCGGGTGTTTCGGTTTAAGTTTCGAGCAGTTGCGTTTCTTGGCTTTTTAAAAAATACGCTACTCTGTAGCAAAATATTAATTGGGTAGTATTCCGACACCATAATAAATCGCCTGGCAAAAAAAAAATGAAAACTAAATTTTGGGTCGTGTCAGTCTCCCTTTAAAGAGGACACCCACGCAACTGCTCGAAACCGAAATCGAAACTGGACTGGGCAGGAAGAAGATGCATAGAGAAGGAAAGAGGCGGCGGAAGTCACGTGGCAGTGATATCTTTTCCCCCCAAACAACTCATTTGCAGCTTTTTAAAAGCCACAAAAAATGGGGATCATATTTCTTTTCTATTTTTAACATTGTGTGCATGCCTTAGGTGACCTACGACTTTGATCAAATTTGCTGGTTGTGTCTAAACCTTAGAACACGGCCCGTGACCACAGAAAAGAGAGTGAGCGCGACTCAAACCGGCCAGTTCTTGATCGTCGGTTTTCGGGCGGAAAGAAATCGAATTTCGAGCCGCAAATTCTGTTCTGGGTAGTTGGGCTCTCATAAGTAATGTACAAATAAAAACCTTGGCGAGCATAAATACCCTGTCAGGGTCCCTTTAAGATCATATCACTCATATTGGTGGGTCTAAATAAGCACCTTATTTAACTGAAGGAGACAGCTCACACGGTTACCGAAACCGGAATCCCAGCGTCCTCCTACTCCAAATCAGGTCGGTCACTGATTCCTATGCAAAATGTTCTAATAACGATTGCGTCAATCCTGCGTAGTGGCTGCTTCGGATAGGGATGTCGCTGTCTTCGTTGGAAGCACCGGGCAGACGGAGAACCGGCGGCCGACGGTTATCAGCGAGGCGTGTTTGCGGACGCTTGTTCCCCAACGTCGGATGCAAACAAGGCTTCGCGACGGCGACGACCACAAACCGGCCGACGACATGTCGCTCTTCCGAGAACCCTCGAGGTGCCCTGTTGACAGGGGCGCGTATCGGCGGGGGGACGCCCTTTCGGCGAATTGTTTGCCGGCTGTGCCCCGGTGGGCTATCGCCTGCCCGAGGCCCGTGCGTGCCAACCCACTACCGGAAACGACCACGAGTCGTAAAGATTACGCTGCACCAGAGCGAACGGCGCTCGCGCATCACTAGCAAGCACGTGGACCATCGGGTGCCCTTCTAGGGCAAGAGTCATACTCAGAGATGCCCGCCTTCTCGAGCCTCTCTTCAGGAACGCGAGCTGAAGCTCATGAAAGACCAAAAGGGAGACTCACCAAGGACAACCAAGGGGCAATAGGAAGCTTTCCTAGATTGATGCCGACTGCTCCTCAACGCTGCCACTGCGAGATCCGGAATTCGGTAGGCAAGGACAGCGGCACGCATGTGCTAGCGAAGGAGGAAAAACCAATGGGAAAGCTCCCTCTACTCGGTGCCAAATATTTTGTGCTGCTCTGTCAAGGCTAGTGTAGCCTCAGCCTCGCACTGCTGCTAAAACACGTGCCTCTCGTGGGAAATAGATCAAACCACGGCAGGCCGAGAATAAAGCGAAGCGCTTTGTTACGGCGAGTTACGGCTTTCACATGGGGGACAGTTTCTCCCTTCCACCGCGGAGCTCGGTGGGGACGCTGCAATCTTACCAACTCCGACAGCGCTTTAACTCGTTCTAGGGAATCCCCCTAATCTCACCATCTTGGCCTCCTCGCTCAGGGGTCTAATCGGCGGAATATACAGAATAGTTAGATTTACAGGCCTCGAGCTTCTCTGCATCCAGGAACTTACGCAGAACACTTCTTCGATTGCTCAAGCAACAATTTAAACGAGCATTTATTTATCGTAATCCAAGAGGATTTCAATTGGCGCACTACCGTTGTTTCATGTCTACACTGTCACACGATTTCAATCACGGCGGCCAGAACAGTTGTTCGGGGTGGTTCAGGCAGCATTCGGAGAAGTAGCATTCAGTGGTTTCCCCAGGAATTGAAATTATTTGGGGGGAAAGGGGGGGGGGGTTAATTTTTAAGGGGGCGGGGTAGGGTAAGGGGGGGGGGGGTTGAGGATAGAGGAGTTGCGAATAAAGAGGGTGCTTTCAAGAAAACAAGGGGGGGGGGCATACACCACCCTTTGGGGTGTGTAGGGAAATCACTGGTGGCATTATCGGGCACCCACGCGCTAGAGAAACTCTCATTTCTTTCAAAGGAGAGCAAAAGCCGTAAGGAGTGCCGTTGTCGACCACCACCGCGCCGAGCCGAAGACATGCGATCACGCAATAGGCTTCGAAAGCGTTGGAGGAGCGCGGAAACTCTTCCATAGGCCTTGTTCGCTGATGAGGTAGCCATGCGCGCTCGATGATCGGTTCAGATCCAAGGAAATCAAGCATCGAAGGCTTTTAAATTAAACTTTTTAGCGACTGCAAAATTCTGTCCATTCGTCCGTTCGCCCGTGCGTTTTCCCGCTAAATTTAACGAGGAAATTGACGTCACGTGACGTTTCCCCAAATTAAACTCCTCCGCTAAATATAGCAGAAAGATTGACGCCATGTGACCTATGAAGCAATTTAGTTTCGCCGATCAATTCAGCGGAAAAATTGACACCAAGTGACCTACACAGGAACCCTGTTTCCACGCCATATTTAGCGAGAAACTAATAAAAAAAATATAGGTTCTTCACTCCCGAAACGACTGTTTAATTTCTTCTAAATATATTGAAACGATCGTTGCTTAGATACTGCCTTTCGTGTATAATAGAACTTCGGCGATAAAGGCCAATTTTTTTCTCTCCAAGCTCATAGGTCTTGAGCGCAGACCGTTGTACACAAGCGAACTCGTAATTTGCTCTGCACGGGGACAGAAAGACATGTCTCCGACTATGCGTACGCTAAACTGGTTAAAAAATGGACGAATGAAACACCGCGTCATCCTTTCATGTGAAAAGAAGGCTCAGTTGACATGGGGATGCCTTTCATTTTTGTGCAGCAGTACGTGGCAGACGTGGCCAACATTCCTATTGCCTTACCAATTAATTGTCTAGAAGTATCCCTGAAAAGTGAATAAATTACATTAAGAAGTATCTTAAACTTAACGGGGGCACTGATGTGGATTTTGAGTTCGTCTTCTTGTCGTGATAACACAGTATTAGCGTTCTATCGCGTTTTAAATGAGGCACAATTGCAACCATGCGTGACCTTTTTTTCTTTCTAGAAAACATGGCACGAAAATCACGACGCACTCCTTGTTGAGATATACATCTCGTATAAAGGGGCGTTTCGCGATGTTTAGTCGTGTTTTAATTATGACGTTGGCCCAGATGTTTTTGGTTTTTTTTTGCGTGTTTTGTACTTACTGGCATTTCTTGATTCCTGGTGCGATAGCATGTGCTCCATAACTTAAGGAAGCTCATAACCGGACGTGCTTGCCCACCCGACTAAACACAAAACAATACCTACTAAAAAAAAAAAAAACTGTTTTGGGCATATATATAGTTTGGTATTTTACTCTCTGCAGCATCACCTTCGGGCATAATTGGGCCCTATTTTTTACAATAGCTAGTCTTTTTTTGTGTCATATCCTTTGGTGTGTTGCCAGTCATCAGAACAAAAAAACACACGACAAATTTATGTTATGAACAGTTCGCCCTATATGGCCGTCATTAGGTACGTTTTCTTTGAACAACCTTGACAGATCAGTCAGTTATTATAATAAAACTATGATTAAAGACGCTATGCAGTAACAAAACGTCTTCTCACCTTCAATTAAGGTTGGCCTGCGTTTGCGTCGTATATTCGCAGTCAGTCGGCAGTCAGCACAAACCCCCGATGTAATTCATCGCTCACTATTTTATCAGAGTTCCCGAAAAGCCGAGTTTTCGGCAGGGATGTCAGTTCTTTAAAGCGGTACCCTGGCGTTTTATCCTTGGTACCCGATTTCTCTGAGAATATTCTAAACACACTACCACACACAAATATCATGCCGAAATAACTGTTTCCGCCAAGTTACCGAACTGACAATTTTGGTCCTCATCGCGATTTTCAAACTAAAAGTTTCCGCTGGCACCAACGAAAAAGTGACGCTAGCAGCAGGCAGGGGTCAACGTTATCCAATTAGCTCAGTTGCGGAAATGCTCATAGACGATGCTTGCACAAGCAGTAATCCACCTTACAGTACTCTTTCTCGCCATGGCTCGTCTTCCGTCGTTTGACGGGCCGGATGGAACACGCAGTTTTCAGACGAAATTCTAGATGGCGCTTCAAACAACGGGAGGAGGCGAGTTGAAGTGAGTGAGGGGGTGCTCCTTTTCGCGGGAGTTCCACAACAGAGCAAATCTAGTAACTTTGGCAGGGGTTCACTGCAGGACGTGTTCCTCACTGATCACACGCAGTTTCACGATGTTAAAGGAATGCTTTCCAAACTAGCTCCATCACCCGCGCAGCAGCCCGAAACAAATGACTAGCATAATCAATTTTTTGTACTGCCTACTGGGCCGGCGAGCCTACCTGCCACTGACGTCACGGCACTGAAAAGCGCGGATGTATTCGAAAGTTGGTTTTGACTTAATTTTCAATCTGCGATTTCACAATAACTATTTTTGAATTTCGCGATACTAAATACCATGCTCAAAACGGTAAAGGCCGGGGATTCAGAAGATATAGTTACATGGACAAGCTCGAAAAATCCCCGGAGTAACCCTTTAAGCGATATTCACGCAGGGTAATTCCCGCAGATTTAGTGCGAATCACAAAAAAAAAAAGTGAGGTTTTTTGTTTGTTTTTTTTGATCCGGCACTGTGAGATCACCATCGAGGTGAGGGAGGGGAGGGATTCTCGAGCGGCAGAAACAATGCCGGTTAACGGCGCATCACTTCTTTTTTAACGATATTTTGTCGTTAAACGCGTTGGTATCAAGTGTAGAGACTTAAAGAATTCCTCTGAGGTGATGTCAAGAGCGGAAACAGCTAAACTGGTCTGCAAACGGTGACGTCCTTCTCTTTGGGAGCTCGTCTGTCTGCTCTGAACGGCGAAGCTAATAGGCGTCGCGGACATCCCCCGCGGATTTTTCACTCGTGGGACCACAGCTTCACAGGTGTTTCACTGACAGCTAAATACTTAAGAATTCTTACTTTCATTTTGTTTTTAAATCTCTAGATGGGGGGGGGGGGGGGGGGGGGCGTTTAGATTGAAAACAGAAGATCGCTGGAAGCTTAAGAGTGGCAGCCGACGTTTCAAATGAGTATAATGCAATTAAATGCAAAGGTGCAAGCGAGCTGGACAAGAATGATGAAAATAATCCCTGGAGGATTATTGTAGGATTATTTGTAGGATATATTCATCGAACGTTTCAAATGAGACTAGAAATGTGTAAGACCTAATTTGGCTCAGTCAAGAAACGGCATGTTTTGAGGGAAGCACAGCGCTTGGACTGTGTTTTCTATACGCACTGAGATCACGAGTCATGTGATACATCCATGCAAAGTTTCAAATTTGAAACACGGTCGGGAATCATGAGACTATGTTTTAAGTAGGAGCTAAATGTTGCTGACAGTCAAAGTTTCTGTTTCGGATTGTGATCAAATTGAAAGTTAGGCTGCAGATTGCAGCCTAACTTTCAATTTGACACCAGGCGATCTGCAGATTGCAGACACTGCCTGGTGTATGTTTCTTCCTTGCATGATGGTCCTCTCACTGTGCTCATACAAATACTCTCTTCATAAATGCTCTAAGCATAGGTGTGTATGAAGCAAAGATGCTTTTAAGATGCTTGAGACATGTCCTCAGATACGTTTGTCATCATGTCGGCGGCGTGTCTTTTATCTCATGTACGAGCAGTGTGACCTTGACTTTATAGATTTTCTGGTAAACAGCAGACATTCCACGCCACCGTCAGATCCGGGGGACCAGCGCGAGCATCTCAGCTCGGTGACTCTATCTTAGACAGCACGGCTAGACTCTCGTTTTGAGAACTTCTATAGATACTTCGGTGGGAATTTGTTTAGATTTCCCAAATTTCCACTCAAGCACCCTGCTCTCCCGGGATTTGATTTGTGCTCTGTGAGTCGCCCCACAAACTGGACGAGGCGACCTGCAGGGCGTTCCTCGCAGAGTCAGTGGGCGCCCATGTCTCGGCGTGCCCGGGACGTCAGCTCGTGACAAATGATCGACACGGGGAGTCGCCCACTGGACGCTCGTTTGGCCGTGGGAGGGCGCCCCTGGACGCTCGCTAGGGCGTCCAGGGGCGCCTTAGCAGCCTTTCTTACAGTAAGCTAGGCCAAAACCTTTCTTACAGTAAGCTAGGCCAAAAAATTCAGCAATTCTTACCGGGATTGATGTATGCGGATGATATTGTACTAATGGCTAACAACAGGACAGAGTTGCAGGAATTAATGAGCATCTGTGGTAGGGAAGGAGAGGAATTAGGTTTAGAATTCAGTAGCGAAAAATCGGCAGTCATGATTTTTAACGAGGATGAAGTTGAGAGGCTGAAGATACAGAATATTACAGTTGAGAGAGCTAGTAAATACAAGTATCTAGGAGTATGGATATGTGATGGTGCAGAATATCTCAGAGACCATGAAAAGTATGTAATAGGTAAGGGCAACAGAAATGCAGCTGTAATGAAAAATAGAGCACTTTGGAATTACAACAGGTATGAGGTGGTGAGAGAGATTTGGAAAGGGGTCATGGTGCCTGGCTTGACTTTTGGAAACGCAGTGCTATGCATGAAATCCGAAGTGCATGCGAGACTAGAAATAAAACAGCGCGGAGTAGGTAGACTGGCTTTGGGGGCACATTGCAAAACGCCAAACCAGGGAGTACAAGGAGACATGGGATGGGCATCATTTGAGAGCAGGGAAGCGGTGAGCAAGGTAGAATTTGAGGATAGGTTGAGGCAAATGGACGGGGAGCAATGGGCACGAAAGGTTTTCAGCTATTTATACATGAGGAGTGTAGACACAAAGTGGAGACAGCGCACTAGGAAATTAAGAGGAAAGTTTTTGGGCTATAGCGAAGATACGGAAGAGCAAGTCTCAGTTAAGAAGAAAGTTAAGGCCACAGAAAGAGATTGGTGGCTAGAGGGAATGCAGACAAAGACGGCTCTGGAAAGCTATAGATTAAACAAAAGAGTTATTGCCAAAGAAAGCATTTATGACAATTCTAGGGGAAGCTCATTGCTGTTTGAGGCAAGAACGGGTGTTCTGCGAACCAGAACATACAGAGTGAAGTACCAGGAAATTGATACAGTGTGCACTGCTTGTGGAGAGGAGGACGAGACGGCTGAGCACTTGATACTCTACTGTAAAGGGCTTCACCCTATGCCTACCGAAGACAACATAGATTTAATAAAGTCATTGGGTTTTAGAGACAGCGAAGGGAGAGTGGATTTCAAGACTGTAGAGATTACCAAGCAAAGATTAAGTGAATGGTGGCAGAAATCGAGAGAAAACTACGTATTTTCTTATCCACTGATGGCAAGGGGGTTTCATAGCCTCACTTTCTTTGCACTGCGGAGTGAATGTAGATTTCACATTTAAATATTCTAAGCTTAAATGGTAAAACAAAATGGCTAGGTGGCGTAAGCTACCGCCCGATCCAAAGGGCTCAGCCGTATTCATCCATCCATCCATCCATCCATAGGGTAGGTTGCCCGTCCGGGCCGATACCTGGTTAGCGTAGATCTTCGCAAAACCGTACCCTTTTCCGGTAATTATACCAACTAGTACAAATATCAAAATATGTCTCCGCATTTTCTTTCTTTATTTTACAGCGATTTCTTCGCGAACGCTCATAAATTCATGTTGGCCATGGAAAGTGTCGTCATTTTACACAAAACGACCTTGCGTGTATCGTGGACTTTGAGGGTTCAATGCTGCTGCATGTGAATGGGCAAGCTTCAGAAGGTCAGTGGACGCTCTTTGTATACTTAAACGAAACTTTCTCTCGCGCTTAGATTTGTTTACTCCGGTCGCGTCACTTCTACGTCACGTTTCCGTGAGAGGCCATTGTCTTTCCATAGAGGAGCAAAAATTTCCCGACGTCAACGCGGTCCTTGCGTGGAACCGCCATCGCCAGAATCTCGCATGATACCCCAAATGTGATGATACCGGGTTTGTTTACATCGCGCGCGTCATAGCGGCACGTCGTGATCGCTTGCTCGTGGGAGGCGGAGCGGTGCTTCGTCGTTGTTCGGTCACCGGTGATACAACAAGCGCGACCGAAAAAGGTATAAGTTTCATTCATGTCCGAGAGAAAAACCACTTGGGAAGTAAAGGTCATAATAAAACGAGGCAAAAAGGTGTGGGCGAGCACCATGGTGCGCTCGAACCACTCATCGGATGGTTTCACGACGAATCGTGGTGTATTTTGTATTATGATTTGTTTCTCTTCGCGAGTGTATGTTTCGGTCCCCGTACGGATTCCGCCGGCGGGACTCGGCGCCAACGATAATCCAATAATCGGCCTTTGCCTTTCCCCCGCACCTCAATTTCTTTATCCGCGCCGCCGTGTCAGCTGCCGCGCTGCCAAGTTAAAATAATAAACGGTCTTCTTTATTTTGTCCAAAACGAAACGACGCTGTTGTGTCCGTTCAAGAAATAGGGTCCCGAGGATCCCACATTCGAGCTAGTCTTGCCTTTCTTACTATGCAATAGCTGCAACGCAGTGTTGAGATCGGAAAAAAAAATAGTACCTTATGCTGGATATTTTACTTTCTTGTCCACGTGTAGATGCCATTGACTATTTTTTTTTTATATGTATATCTTTTTTTTTTGCGATAAATGGATCGTTTTTGAACGTTTATGCTTAATATTACGAGTGTTATAATTATTCCAGACGGCTTATGGCCAGCATGGCAAAATATCATAGAGCGTCCCAAAATACTGGCTGTAATCCTAGAATGAGTTGCCTTTTATTGACAGTAATTATACCTGGGCCACAAAAGTGTTTTTTTCACTCGAAGGCCAGATATGAAATACACCGCATCTCTTATCTTTTCAATTATGTTGTCATTACGATCATCACACGACATCTACATCTGTGCAATGGCTGCGATTGAAGCGGTACCTGCTTCATCAAATGATTTGTTACTTTAAATGCACGATCTTATAAAAACGACTTGTTGATAAAGATAACTTGACATAAATTCCGATAGAAGCTTTCCTATGTTTTTTTTTTTTTGTAACTTAAATTGTGTAATATAAATTGTGCTTGTTTTTAATGCATGATATGCTTTTAAAGTGTGCGGCACTTCAGAATACAACATTTATTTTCGCTTTAGCTCTAAAAATAATTATAAGTCCTCCACAATTCATACAGGGTGTTCCACGTAAATTTAGCCAAAGTTATAAAATATTTTGGTGCATTTTAGAAAAACGAAACAAAAGTTATAAGTTCGTTTATTGCTTGAAGCACGTCAAGCTACCTTTTTGTATTTTATCTAATTAACAAGTTATTTGCAAATAATTATTACACTTTTCGAATATTCAATTTAGAGCAAACGTTCCAATGGCAAAGTTGTAGAGCGTCCTCAGAAGCATCCAATTTAGTGGTTTATGTCAAAAAATCTGTAACATGCTTCGTTTTTCAGGACTTAAAAAGAGCGCGTGAAGTATAAAAAAAAAAAAAAACACTTTGTCAACAGCGCGACTTCTCAACAGTGTTCTAGTCAGCATGTGGACCTAGTTTACTCAAGCCACGACTGAGAGCCCTGTAATATGCAAAGCGCGCAAACGCAAAGTCACGTGGTTTTTTTTTCTTCTTTTTTTCTTTTTTCAGGCTTATAAAAATGAACTGTATTGAGGTTTATTTACGAAAACCACTGGATGGAATGTTTCTGAGGACGCTATAAAACTTTACCGCTGGAACTTCTGCTCTAAATTGATTCTATACACCAACTCATGGTTACAAAAAAAAAACCGGAGCGCCCCTAGCGGACGCCGCCGGCGCCGCGCATGCGCGATGGGGGTGTGGGCAAGAAGCTCGCCGTCGCCCATAAACAAACCATTGGGATGCGATGTTGTCGGCATCGAAGTGAGTCCCCCTGCCCTTTTTCGCGTTCGAATTGTTGGTAGTATACATCTCCCCCCCCCTTGGCGATGTCTGACTATCTTGAGCGGCGTCAGCGAAATTACCGAGGCTCATTACACCGCAAAACTTCGCATGAATAATGTGACATGTGGCGATTCATTCCGCGTGGACGCCGGCAGTATGTACGCTAGAGCCTGATTCGCATGATGAGATTTCGCTCGCAATTTTCAGTCGCGACGCCGCTCGTGCTGCATATGCGTGAACCGTTGCTGAGATGGTCGACGTCGATACTGAAAATCGCAAGCAGGATCGGACCAAGTGAATTAGGCATAACAAGTCGGTGATGGTTACTGGTAACAATGATCAACATCTTGTATCTACTGTTTACATCGAGCCTGCTTACCAACCTTCAAATTTAAGTCTTTTGAGGCCTGCACTTGCTTCTTATTGCAAGTACCGGGCCAACATTTGGTCTACGGGCCGGCGTCGTCGAAGAGAGCAGACTACAAGCAGAAACGTTTGAGAGAGCAGATGACAGTTCGAACGATCAAGCGGCCGTTTGAACTTGAAGACGCACTGAACGTAGTCCGCAGGTGGTTCGCACAACTTGACGGTTTTCTGGCGTTCATGTTGGAACAAAATAAATAAATCTGATGACCACAAGTATCCGTGAATTCAACCCAAAGTGCTTCCCGCCCAAGCAATCGTTGTCCGACGGCGTCTGCTTTTTCCTTTTCACGGCACATATCCAGATTCTCGGACGAACCGAGCACGTGAAAACTGACCTTCATACCTTTCTCGACACTTTTGGTATGGCCCCAGTCGCAGCGTTTTGATGAGAAGGCAGGATTTTGTCTGGTTCCTTTCAAAACAATGCAGGAATACACGTTTGGCATGGAGACTTCTGCCCACAACCCCAGGCCGGAAGTGCGACCGACGCGCCACCACCGCGCCGTGACGGCCGTGACGTCACAGAGTTGAGTTCGTGTATAAAAAGTGTAATAAATAATCGATAGTAACAGTTTAATTGGACAAAATGCAACGAAAAAATAGTTTTAGTTGCTCCAAGCAATAAACAAATGTATTCCTTTTTGTTTCTTTTTTTTTTTTCTTTTAATGCACCGAAATATTTTTAAACTTTGGCTAAAGTTACGTGGAACACCCTGTATGCTGGGAACATTCACTTCTTGACTCTAATTACCAATATAATAAGCCTTTCGCTGCTGCTGATTTTATTAAGCTTGGTAAAGTACAGGATGTTTATAAGAAAGTCGGTGCAGGAGTGCCTTTGATTTTTTTAAAGATGCAACAACCAGGATAGAAAACTACTAAGTCTATCTCAAGGGAAGAAACCAGGACAGCATTTGTGCCGTTGATTGTTTTCCAAAGGAGTGGGACAAGAAATTTTCCTAAAACTGTCAAATAAAGTTTGAAAAAAAAAAAAAAAAAACATGTAAACTTAAAGCATTCGTGAGCTCAAATGAGCGTCTTCACCCTGCTTTGCACTCAACAAAATATAAAAATACTCCAGTTATCAGCATTGCTGCCGGGGGATGAAGACTTGCCAGACACAGAATTTGTAATCGTCCGCGACGAATGCCAAAACCATGTCATAGAATAAAAAACAAAACGACAAATTGAAATTTTATTAGCGAGGCGGCTCTGAAAAGTGGGAGCGGCCTTGGAAGCCTCGGGAGAATCCTCACTTTGTGTTGTGCCGGGCTTCCGCTAGATGGCGACACCAAAACTTCTCGCCACGAGCAGTGAGGCCGTACTGTTGAAGCTCACCAGAAGAGGCCGACGAGGGGAACAGATTTGGCACGAGTGCTGCGTCGGCATTCGGCCGAAACTCGTGTTCTCTCTGGTTCAACACCAGTCCCATTCGAATGTTGATGCAACGCTCGTGTTCCATTTCTGCCCTCGTTGGCATCTTATGCGAAGCGCAAGTTCGTCTGCCAATCAGAGCTTCTCGTGGCGTTCTGACGTCACCACAACCCCTGCAAAAGAAGCAGACGAATTTGCGCTCCGTATAGGTGACGCCGAAAATTCATCCCTGTACCTCATTACCAGTGAGGTGCTGGGACGGTGTCGTCCATGCGAACGCAACCATGTATAGCATAGATCGAATCGGACTTAACCTCCATCTCGCGCCGTGCCTCAAACCACTCACACGCAGCTGCCTCACAAAACGGCTGCCCTATTACAAAACCTTATTCCCCTCCATTTTATCGGCGTATACCGCACTCGCGTAAACAGAGCCCGAGTCGAGACGGAAACTAAGGCAGGTCCGACTCCCCCAGCGTGTCGACTTCAAAGGGCTTGCACATTCCTAGGAGCAGGGACCGCGGCCTCCCCCTACTTGTGTGATCTTGGCGCCCTCCGCTAGCAAGAACCACTCTGAATGAACACCCACCCCGATAGCCTACGTGAATGGAAATCGTTCACGCGGCTTCGTTCCCCGCTGTGAGGCTTCCTTCGACGGCGAGGGGCGCGTGAATGACGGTGCCTTCTCTGCCAAGTCGGCGTCATTTGTTACTTTTCGACCACCTTGTGACCGCAGGCGTCGGAATGTAACTGGCGCGGGCGCTCTAAGATGGTTGATGCGTGCAGGGTCGCGCCCTCGTCCCGCGGGCAAGGGCTGGTACAATTCCAAAACCAGCTACCAGTGCTTGCAGTGGTGGCGCTTCTGGAAGCAGTAAGGTGCTTCGGTCTGTCAGTCGGAATTTCGCAGGAAGTGTCTGTGATTAATAGCGCGCTGTGAAGGTGTGAAGTTCGAACACGTACGTTCTCGTCATCTGCAAACTCCTCGCGCATCTGCTTGACCGTGGAGCGCGCGAAGACCCGACCATGATCAACGACCATAACGCAGCTGACAACAAAGTCCAAGAAACAATGCGATGCAGCAACACTGAAATACGACGCTCGGGGAACCTGTGCGAGCCTCGTGGCTATTGGCGAGGAGATCGAACTATAGGAGGCACAGTTTCATTCTCATCATCATAACCGCAAACAATCGCAGTGTGGCAAACAACTCCGACCCTAGCACTCGACGAGAGTATCGCCGCATGAAGTCTGCGCTCGCTGCATATCTGTTTGTATCGATATGGGGCGCACCCTCTGCGTACCGCAGTGTTCGAATCATGCTTTTGAATGGGGCAGGATATGCAACGCGGAGGACTGCGGCACGAACGCGACGATGCGGACAGTGTCTGCCGTCGGCTCTGGTGCAACGCTGCACTCGATGACATGATCGCAGTTGAGCACGTCCTCTTTTTTAACGAGGCAGTGCTTGCTCTCGCAGATGTGGTCCACGATTGTCGCTAGAGACAGGGTAACTGAAAAGTGAGTCGCGTGTTTCGTGAATCATTCAGAAATACACGGCCGCCGCGACGTCCGCGTGATGCACGTTATAGACCCCAGGCTAGCGGTTGTACTGCAGTGGCTAAATGGCTCATCTACAGCTGGGAGGCTCGTCGCCCGTTGAGGCAGACCAAGTTCTAGGCTGTATTAACATACACACAACACAATTGTTTTCCAAGCACGATCTAGCGCGAGCGGCCGACAGGTCGCGGATGGCCCGGCACGCCCTCCCGTGGTCAGACATGTGTTTGTTTTGCCTTTCAAAAGGACGTCGATGACATTGTGCGCAAGAAGGGTCTAGATTACTTTAGGTGCGTTTAGAAGAAAAGAATAGTGTTACAAATCTTTTACGCGCTCGTCCTGTTCTGTTATTTGAATTATCTATTTGCAGTAGAAGCTTTGTGCGCTACGCATCTAGTGGGAGATATGCGTGAATATTTTATAGAAGAAACTATAAAAACAGACCGACAAAAGAAAGCACCGCGAAAAACCGTTATTTAGAAAAACATGAATGTGACGTTACCTGCTTGACGTCATCAGCGCCACGCGATGCAGCATCAGCCTACGAGCATATACCCGTTTTCACCTCAAGAAAAAAGGACTTTTTGGTCAATGTTCATACGCGGCGCGAAGTAGTTCTTACAAGATTTGGCTGTCGGAGGCAGAAGCGACGCTTTTGGCGTTTGAAACGTGTACGTCTTGATAAGGTAACACATATCTAATCTAAAATGCCCCTAGATATATCTCAATTCTCAGCATACAGAGGAAAATTAGTAAGGCTCCGCGAAAAGCCGGACTTTTTTTACTACGGTTCTTGAGGTGAATACGAGTATAGGTTTAAATACGATACCATCGACGTCTTGGTCACCGTCTTCATGAAAACAATTTTTTTTCTCGATATAATGAAAACGGCCTGTAGGTTTTTAATATTAAATTATTTATTGTTACCATTTTCGAAGTGAAACTACGGAGCAAAGACGATGAGGCATTAAACTACGCAGCAAGACGATATGTCTTGGCTTAATTGGGAAATGCGACCGATTTGGCCCCTGCCGCTTTGAAACAGGCCCCGAACATGCACCGTGGGAACGGCCCAGCGAAAAGCACCGCTACAATGTAGACGGAAAACGGCGCGTTTTTCATCGCGTATAAATTATGCATGCCTCGTTCAGCGCCCTTCATCTGCATAGGACCGCTTGCCGACACGCTGAAGATCTCGCCGCGCAGACGTTGGTTGCTTTGCTTGCCTTTTATCTTTGGCAAGTGGTTGCTTGCAGGGGCAAAAGAATGGGCCGAATTCGATACGCTGGCCGCTTTCATCCTTCATTAATGTTAAAGGAGCTGTGCAACGATTTCAGTGCTTTGCTTCAATAGTTTGGGAGTTGCTGTCTCGATCTTTCTGAAGTAAAGAACAAAAACCGCTTTTGCCTGCATGTCCTAGTTTTTATTTTAAAAGTTGACAAAGGTTGAGGTTCTCGGCACCTTTCAACTCCTTCACCATCTTCCGAGTCACGTGCGCTGGGACGTGAAAGGGGGACGCGCGGGCCTTCGGGTGAGGTTCTCTCTCTAGAACCATCACTGAGCAGCGAGAACTCACCCGCTCGCGACCACGTGACCAGTGCTCGTCCGGGTCCGGCATTCCCGCCCGGCTCTGCCCCCGTCCTACTGCGGCTTCTGGCGGCTTTACGTGGTAGCAGATAGAGCTGACGGTTTTGTTGACCTCGGATAGATGGCGCCACTAAAAAAACCGTGTAATAGAAGTTTTGTACATGATACCATGTTTTGGACGCATTTATATGTACGTTGCAGCGACAAGATTTATAGAAAAATTACCTTTTATCGAGCAGGTATTTGCGCAACTTCTTTTCTTTTTTAAAAGTCCCCCTTGCCGCCATGCCGCGTGCTTCTCATGGTTGCCACTCGCGGCTTCAGGTGGAGAGATATTCAAATTTTTGCCTCGCAATTACGCGGCGGAATCGCAGCATTTCGAAGGAAGGAGATGTGTTTTCTATCGTCTCTGACAAGATGAACCATGTCCAAAGTAGAAGATGATAATTCTTTCAACGTTAATATCGTTGCACAGCTCCTTTAAAAGTGCGATTAGAATGTTGTTTGATAAAGAAGAAGACGTGGTACTGATCGATAAAGAAACCAACGTTAATTCCACTACGAGTACAAAAACTGAGGGTGGTGAAAAACGAAAAAACAAAAAATAACTCAATGTTGCCGAGTTGTTGACAGGCGTCACCCCCCCCCCCCTTTTTTTTTTCCATGTAAACGTCGTAACGTTAAACGAAATAAGGCAAAAAAAAGGAAGGTAGATTTTTGTATATAGTTTTTGCGTGAATAAAACAGTGTCATGCAGACGGTGGAAGGTAGCAACAAGCTGCAATATTAGAGAAAGCTTTGGGAGGGTAGGAATATATATGTTATTTAGATAATTCCATAAAGCTAAATTGGAAACAAAATTAGGCAGCAAATGTTTTAGCAGATTCAAACCGTAGTTGTTGCTGCATTTGGGTAATGCAGAAAATAATCTTTCGTTTAGCTGCGTAGGTTCTGAGATGTCTCAAGTCTCTGAAAATATCTTAATTGTACGTTGTTATTTTTCTTATATTTTGCTCCATGCGGATTTGTTATGAATCAAATCGAGTAGAAGCACCATATTAAACTGCAAGTACGTTTGCCTGGTCGGATATGGGTAATTCGAGGCAACAATGTCTTTTACGAGGTTATACGTTTTTGAATACTATACAATCTTGTTGGAGCTGAAGAAAATCAGGACAAGCTTATCCCGCCAGGATCTCCACTCTTTTGACTTTAGCGCAGTACTCTTAAAAAAAAAGGTTCCCAAAAGGTTTTCAGAAGGGTGGAGCAACAAACTTTTACAGCAGATTGAGAGTGTAAAAGTTGGTTGTTACACCCTTCAGGTAACCTTTTGGGAATCTTTTTTTTTTTTTTTTTAAGAGTGAGCGAACTCTGGAGAGGAGGGCTGGGCTCTCTCTCGCCTCTTGTCCAGCGTTCGCTTTGCTAAAGCGGAAAGCTTTCCCTCCTCTCCTTCACCTGCAACAGAGTCTAGTTCGCGTTTCGGGTGCTCCCGTAAACGCGAAAAGAGTAGCTTAATTATGAAAATGAAAATACGTTATACAAAGACAACCTCGTATTCACAGTTGAAACCCGCCTATTATTTGGAGTAATCCAAACAGTCCCCAAGGAACGGCAAGAGAGGCTGCATCAATATCAACGTTCCACGAGTACCTGTGTATACGTAACTTGTAACACCAGTGGCGTCAGCAGGGTCAGCGTAAACCGGGGCAGTGTCCTGCCACGACAACTGCCTAACCCCCCCCCCCCCCCGCCCCCTCGCGTGGTCTGCCGCGAACCTCCTTCTCCCCTCCCCCACCCGATATTTTCGTGCCCCCCCCCCCCTTTGCACCCCCTTCCCTTTGACCCCCCTTTCAGTGCCCAGCTGCGCTTCTCTGAGCGCTGCACCCGGGGCAGTCCGCTCCCCCCCCCCCCCCCCCCCCACCACCACCCCCTTTTTGACGTCCCTGCGTGACAGTATGGCTGGGTCTATGAACTCAAAGTTTTGTATATATTTTGTCGAGGCGACTTCAACAACTGATGCTGATTTGGGCATTTTCCGGGAGCCCCCAAGCTGTCTCAGACAGTGACGGCAATGGGCCAGTGTCTACTAGACGTTGTACGACGCAATGACGCCTCTTCTGATGTACAGTCATTAATGTGCGTCGATTATACCAACAACTGTTACACATCAACTTTCACGGCTTCTAATCATTTGCGTGATATTTATCACGAGGAACCACGTTTCAATATCCTGGGAACTATGCAGAGCAGAAACGATGTGCCCAAATCGGGAAGGCACCTAGTCTGCAGGGGAGTCCCATTTTTAACGCCAGCATTCTTTAGCTACTTCACCCGGCTTTTTCGATACGGTACCTGGCCTCAAATGTGCCGTCCGTAGGTGCGGCGCGCGTATGTGCTGCGCATATGCGGAGGTGTCGCGCGGCGGCGCCGCGTCTGCGTATTCGCAGGACGTCCGCATGCGCGCGACGTCCGCATACGCAGGCACCGCGCGTATGCGGACATCATCCTCGACGTCGTCCTAGAGTTCGTTCTAGAGATCGCCCTAAAGGTCGTCCTAGAGGTCATTTAGATGTCGTCCTTGACGCCGTCCTCTACGTCGTCCTAGCAAGCAGATAAATGTGCGCCGCGCATGCACGGAGCGGCAGTACGCACAGATTCGCATTCGCGTCCTACCTACGAAGCGGTTATCGGTTTGGATTGAGCTAGTTGGTACTTGGTCAATGAGGGTGGTGAGACAGCTTGAACATTAAACAATTACCCAGAGACAGGACAAGACACATACACGAAGCTGCAGTAATGGCGGGGAAACAGCTTGAACATTTTACAGTTACACAGGGACGAAGCAATCACTCAATTTCGAAGTGGCGCGCTGCAGTCGCGCTAACGTTAATGATTCCGTCGTAAACCATTCATAAAGTAAAATATATACTCAGAATATGCGTCACCGTATTCACAGCGAGCTGCGTCGTGAGCCTCGTGACGAATGCTTTCGCAATTCATATGCATTCAACAATAGTGGTTTCTGAAGCCATTTTTATTTTTTAAATATATATAGCAAGTTTGGCATTGACATTTTTATTCTTATTTTACACAACACGAGTATAGGGACTAGACATCTGGTGCCATAAATATTCTTATACATAGCCCGAGCACACAGGGAGTCTCCCCGAAGTAAGGTATTCTAGAGTTTGTTGCAGGTTAAGAATAGCTTGGACAAGTGCGTATCATTAAGGTCTTGAGCCGCCGTCAATGGTGGTTTTATTCTCTGCATACTTCACCCCTTCAGCGTTCGATCTGTTGAAGTGGACAGAGTGGAGGGCTTTGTGTGAGGAGCTTGCCCTGCAATTCTATATGCATACCTGCAAGATAATATATAAGTGAAAGAATGCCTTGTCTCGGAAGGCAGCGCTCCCTTTTAGTCTCAATAATCACTCATTAAAGTACATTTTCATATTCTTACGGCATGGTTTGTTCAGCAGCCACCGAGAGAATTTCTCTGGCTTGCCGTTCTGTGTCACAAAGCTACAAAGACGTACGCGAAGCGGCTGCAGTCTGAGAAGTCAATATCGCCACGGACATCTCCGGAACTGCGTTTTGTCTGTCGTCAACGAGACAGGCAATAAAAATGATTGGTGGAAAACGCTTACTCCGGCACTGGCTCTTTTTTTTTTTACCGCTCGGCCGACTTTCAGTACACCCGCAGCTTCCGCGTCGCACGCATAGCGCCCAGCCATGCGTGACGAGACGAGTGAAAATATTCGCTCCTCCTGGAGATATTTACGACGCCGCAAAACTTCTCTTGGCTACCGTTGGCTAAACACGGATGTGAGTTCCCCTGGTGATTGTTGATGGAGCACACTCCTTTTCTCTTCCGAGGTTCGGGCGCGCTTTCTTCCCTCCCGGCGGGCTGCCAGTGCCCTTTATTCGACAGCTTTGTGCGCACGCAGCTTGTGCGCTGGCATCCACCTCTTAAATATAATAAGGCCCGCGGTGTATAGTTTCGAGTAGATCATAATTCAAAAGGGTCGGCGTAACGCACAGACTCCGAATTGCCCAAAGGCTCTTTTTACACACCATTCGAAGCGTCTCAGTCGGGAGTTTTATGAGCTCTAAAAGAAAAACGCCGCTTCCTTCACTCGCTGGTGGGCACCGCAGCCGCGACCCCCCGCGTCCACTCTCCCAGCTACCGCCACGTCGAGCACTCGGGCGACGCCCGAGTCAAAGTCGATAAAAGAGAAAAATGTGTGCCTTGATATTAATCCTAAGGTTTGCGCACCGCAAAGGTCTACGAGTTGGTGAAGTCCATAATCAAGACAGTTTCAAATGTTTCTTGGTAGAACGATATTGGACAAAATTCAATTCTAAAAAAACTAAAATGCATTTGATTTTTTTTTTTTTAATTAGTAAACTTTGTAAAGAAAGTGTTGTTTTAACATATCGGGGGAAGAAACGAGAGTTATAAAACTTTTCGCGTTTTTCAGTTCTCCCCTTTGGGCACGAAAGAGACACTGCCTTTGTGACATAGCAGGTCCATAACTAAGAAATATGCAAATAACGTTTTTTTTTATAGAGCAACAGAGGGAAAGAGTCTGTGTTGTTAAAAGCCCTACGTGCGAAGTCAAACTTTTTTTCTAAATGCCTCAAGCTCGGTGGTGTGCATTCGCTATAGATGTGTGTTTTGCATCGTGATCATATTGAACTGGGGTTGCGTTGATATAGTTAAAAGCGATTAAATGTCAGTGCGTAACCACGCTTCAAGCCAAATCCCGGTGAGAGTACCATCTAACCTAAATTGCTTTATTCTTGTCAGATAGCAAAATCTATAGACCTTTTCATTTCAGTAGTTGCCTGACCGGCGGGTAGAGGGCGCTGGCGCACTCGCCGCCATTAGGCTGCTTCAGTTTGGTCGTTTTCGGTTTCAACGTGCACGCGATTGTGATGCTGTTTCATGTCACTTTCGATTAATTTTGCGATATGAATTTTTTTCTAGTAGCACCCAGCGAATGAAACAATAGTATTGAGCCACTTGGCAAACCACGAAGTGGTTTCGAGCCTAAATTGCGATCTTTTTTTACGAACACTATATGCGTCTGATTCCGTCCATCGTTAATTTCGGCCAGGTTCGACGGTGAAACAACTGCGCTGATGCACAGGGAGCAGCACCATTTTCCACATCCGTACCCGCGGACACTAATTTTAAGAAAAGAAAAAGAGCAGGACAAGCTCCGCCTGCAGCGTGCGCTCGTTGCCTGCCGCCGTGCTTTGGCTGTGCGTGCACCGAGCGGTGCGGAAGGTAGATAGCTCGTGCTCCAGTCAGATATTGAACTGATCATCTTATATTGCAACAGACTATATTGCATGAGTGCTTAGTGAAAAAGCTGGTCGACAACATGATTAACAATCTGCTGAATCACCAAGAACAGATCAACTGACATGTTTACTGTTCGATGTTTGGTTTCCGTACACCAGCCTTTTCTAACTTCGAGACTCGAAAGGTCTTTTATAATGACTAGACAAGTTTAATATAATCACTTAGACAATATAAAAAAGTGATATTGTCTCGGCCTGTTTTATTTAAAGAAATTAAGCGCTCGAGACATATATTGATAGACCAGCCTAGGCTGACCGGAAAATTTCTTTAACTAAAGTACTCATTTACAGCATTTCAAAATATTGGCATTATGAAATAAACTTTTTGTTATATGGACATTTGCTTACGACGTTCTCAAGGTAGGAGAATCATAAGATAAGTTAATGCCAGACTTCAAATAATGTTTGATATTCATCTTCCGTAAAATTTGCCGAATGAAATTGAAGAGCGCAAAAGAAATGATCTCCGATAAGCTTGGCTCAAGTCGAATGCCAGGCGCCACTCAATGGACCTGTGTAGAAAGCTCACTGATTTGAAGCGATGCGCTTTGCACATTTTGATGTCGCCAGCTACTGAAAGTAAATCCCTATTCGCCGTCGACAACCGGCTGCACTCGGGTGATTTTCATGCAGAACGATTCTTTTCGGCGTAGCACTTTGTGAATCATAGGCACTATCAAGCTGTCTGTGACAGTTTCTTTCGCGGGAAGTTCAAATATTTGTGTTGAAATAAATTAAGTGAAACTGCATGGTTATATTAAGAAAATGACTCAAGCAACTGAAAGACTATGAACATGGGACCAAGCACGATATACAATTCCGTGGAATTCCTAAATAAACCGATAAAGCGAATGCTTATATCACACCTGCGATTAAAAACATAAAACGGATATAGGTGTGATATTGCGAACAAACAAGTTGCCTTATGTTAAGGGGCCATTATTCCTAGCATAAAAAATAATTCAAACTAAATGCTTGTTCCCGCGTCTTGTCCACAAGTTCCCTAGTGTAATCAAAAGAAACTGTTTTCGATCTGTTGTAACTAAAAACACCATGTTTTGAGGAAAAACACGTGGCTAATTACGCTGAGTGTTTTTATTTCCTTCCTTGACACCAATGCGCACTCATATATATAATAACATTGGGTTTCCTATTGCAAATGTTCCACACTTATGAGTAACCAAACCTCAGTTCTCATAAGTTCTTGGTATTTGAACCCTCGAGGCTCTCTTCAAGTCATATATGTATTCAATGTGCGCAAGTGCTAACGCTGATTCCTGTTCCTATAAAACCTTTTCACACGTATCCCGCACGCCGACGGTAAAAAATATTCAAAACGTGTTACAAAATCAACTACAGAAGTTGCGCGCATAATGATGTAATGCAATTGCATGGTAAGCATAAGCATCGGAAGACACTATACGAAGTAAGGCAACTCGCAAGGGACGCGGTGAAACGCGACGAAAAACACGAATTCAACGCATCCGCCAAGGCGCGGACGGGAGAGCGGAGCAACAAGTTGAAGCAACCTAATGGCGGCCGCATCACGTGATTCCAAGATGGCAGCGCCCATGCGGCGGAGGGTGAAAACGTCTTATCCATAGCGTTTTTTATATACGAAAAAAGCCCCGACACTTCGTCGCGTGTTGCTTGTTTGTTTATTTTTTTTTTTTTGGGGGGGGGGGGGGTGACGGGGGAGGAGGAGATGGGGATAAGTAAAATGCCCAAGACCAATATATGGACCTTTTCATATGAGTGTGCGGTTACCTGAACGACACATAGAGGGCGCACGCCCACCCGTCACCATAACGAAAGAATCTAACATTGTGTAAATGGTATGAGAAAATTGGAAGGGTTGTGGTGCCGAGATGGGCATCGTGTAATGAACAGTTCTGTGTATAAAACTGGATATCCAAGGAAAGTTAGACAAACAGCGACGCGGGGTGGGTAGAGTGGCTCCGGGAGTGGTGATCTAGATCAAGGGTTGCAACTAAAGGCAGAAAAACAAGCAGTGGTACATATATTGAAGATAGAAAGATAAAAATGAATAAAGAACCGTGAACAATGAGCACCAAGGATAAAAATAGGTCAGAACCTGTTACAAATTCAACTTCCAACGGTGCACATATATAATTATTAGAGGCGGTTAGGTATACAAGTAAACATAGCCATCGAAGGATTGTTTACGAAATAGCGCAAGGAACACGGTGAACTGCCACGAAAATATGGAATACAAAACATTTCCCAGGCATAGATGGCATAGTGGAGCGACAAACTAATGATGACAAGAAGCTCTGTAAAGTTTCACTGTAACGTTTAACTGTACCAAAAAAAAAAACAGACACCCAACAACATTACTTCCACCGCAAAAAAAAATAAATAAATAAATAAACAGTAGGCATGCCCATATGAAACTTTCGATATATATAAAAAAAATTTAAAGAAGAAAGTCTCCGCGGATTTGAATCCAGCACCTTTGTGAGTCCGGTGTTTATCAACTGAACTGTTAAAAAAAATGTGTCTATTCTCGCTTGCGAAGGCAAGCTTTGAATTATACTCCGGCAGGGTATTGTCGGTTTAGGGTCCGGCGCGCAAGCGCGGCAGCGCGCCACGCGGCTTTAAAAATGCGAATAAGCATGATTCCTCGAGCTCCTGTATTGCTGCGCCATCTCATGGTGTTTTCCGAAAATGGGAGCCAACTACGCGCGCGCGCGCCGGGATCTTGGTGGCCATGGACTCTTCGACACATTTGCTCCATTGCTAAGCAGTGCCGTTCTGAAACCCCTCTTCTCGAAGCAGACGGCCGCAGAGCTTGCGTAAGCTTATCGGGAACGTAAGAAACGGCAGAAGTATAAAGAGCCTTTACCAGTGGTCCCGCAGACGAACGTCGATAAGTGTAAGGCCTATCACGGATTTTAAGCTTCCCCGTTTTTGTCATCATGATGAAGCTCGTATGTAGTTTTATTTCTTTTCTTTTGCGGAGGTGGTTTTTTTCGCCTATCTAGCAGGCTTCCAAGGTATTCTTGACTTCAGCAAAAACGGACGGCACCTGGTGGAAAAAAAACCGAACTGAACGAAAGAAGCAGTTTCGCGACTTCTGCACTTCCCATGTGACCTCCGTGATTACATGCTGTTTGCGTTTGGCGCGATGGAACAGTTGTTCCGGTGACTCTGTTGTTAGTGTCGTGCGAGCGTGTTGTCCAGGTCACTCTGAAGGCAACCTACGCAACCGCGTGAACCAGACATTCTGCGTCGACCATTATTAGCACTGCAGTCCTTATATCGCATCCCCGAAGAAGGTCAAGCCCCTGCAAGCTCACTTAAGCCAACATATCGCCGCAGGTTTGAAATAAAGTGTATAAAAAATGGGGCAAATCATTTTGAGTTCAATGCTTGCCTGCTGAAACTCGAGCGCTGTACGTTGAGCTGGCACATGTCACGGCACAACCCGTCTAAGGCAGCCATATTTGTCTGACACTGGCGACCCCCACGGGTCGCTGGAGTCGCGAATAAAAGAGTCTACAGTTGTAACCTGATTTGCACCAGGCAGTTTTCGTGGAGCTGGCAACCAGACATATACGCGACTTCCATCGCATGTTTTCAAACCTATACACCTTTCCAACGGCAGTCTCGAACGAAGCGAGCGGGCAAAAAATGCTGAGTCACTGAGCTGTGAACGCATGCGCAGCGTCCGATATACCGCACAGCAGATCAACAGCGCATGCTTGGACGGCGTTCCACAGCCCAGCAGACAAAGATGGCAGCGCGTTCTATACACGATTGTCTATACACGATTGCAAGTCCGGCTTCAGGGCGCTGCCATCTTGCTTGGCTGGGGTGCGCTTGGACGAGTCATAATCCTATTACGAAGCCTCGCTAAGGCGTCATAATCGGATTATGGCCGCGCCCAAGAGCGCACCCCACTGATGAAGATGGCGGCTCCCTGAGACCCGATTCGCAAACGTGTATACTTTCACGGCTTTGTCTGTAGACCGCCCGGCAGTGCTAACATCTTGCTTGTTCGAGAAGGATGGCGAGCGAATCTACCGCCGCGCGTGCGTTCTGTGCTAGGCGTTCGGTTGATTTTGCTGGAGTCGCCAACTTAGATTTTCTCGCCACACCCGACTCGTTCGATGTCTGCGCCACTGCGCATGTACGGGCAGGGCGGGTTTTCCCAACGTTGTTTGGTTTGGGTCGCTTGGACCTCTGCTCGCGTAAATGTCGGGTCTTCTCCAGATAACCTGGCCGTTCCTTTCTTGTTTTCGAAGAACGACCCTGGGCGGCCCACCTTAATGGCGATAAAGAAAAATTCCGGCGCGGATTAGATCTGGCAGAGGCCTCAATTTACGACTCTCGTAAGCTCGTTGCCGGAGCCGTAAAAGACGCGCCTCTGCGGAGCTTGCCAGCATGTCGATCACAGGCGCTGCCAGTTGATACTTTCTTGTGACACGCCCGAGGCATGGGTGAGTCTCGGACGGCTGTGAGAACGACTTCGCTCCTGCCCACCTTTGTCGGCCACTCGTCATTACCTGTGCTGTCTGTAGCCGTCCACAGACGTCATAGGTCACGCGGACGTGCCAAGAGGGGAATTTTTTTATCCATTTATTTATTTGCAGATATACTACTACCTTCTCGTAAAAAGTGTTCTAGGACTGGGCCACTTAGGAGTAGAACATAAAAAATAAAAACAAGGAAAAGTCAGAATTAATAAAGAAGGCACATCAGCACTTCGTATATTGATACAGTTGTAAAAGCATTACATTTTTTGAACACTACAAAAGACAGCTTTGATAATACAGAACCCAGCAAGCACCAAGAACAGGAATAGGCGGGCGCGATTAATAAGCAAACATATACACTTAACACGCAAGTGGTTTAAAATAGTGAGAAGTGGCAGATAATTTTAGATGAAATGCTGAAACGAATCCTAAGCTGGACGCTGAAAAAAAATAAAATCAAAAGCGACGGAAATAAGGGCGTAACTCATCAGCAGCTTTACACATGAAAACGATTGAAACATTTATTTAAACAGTGAAAATAGCAATGCTTTGAATGAGTGAGCAGATGCATCATTTACATTCTCAGAATGCAAAATGTTCCAATCTTTATAGTTTTTTCTAAAAGAATTAAAATTTGAAACAGTCATTGTTACATTTATATTCTGTGAGTGATAAGCTATGGTCACGTTTTGTGCTCTTAACTTATTTTGGAGTGACATAGAGTGTATTTTCGATTTTAAAGCCGTCATTAATCAGGTGGCTTAATAAAAAGGTGACTGTTAATTTTCCTACGTGTTTCGGGTGGGTCGATATCTGTTACGCTGCTGAAAGAATCTATTCATCTATATTTGTTATGAATGCATCTATAGGAGTTCATTTATATTCTTTCGTGTTTTTTTTTTCTTTCTATTTGATAAAGTGTAGGGATCCCAGAAAATATCAGCATGTTTTAAGAGATGCCTATGATCAAACATTTGTACGCTTTTAGTTTTGTTTCAGGTGTAGAGTGTCTTAAATTAGGTCATAGGTATTCTAATTTAAACATCGCCTTTTGGCACAACGAGTCGGTCTGGTCATTCCACCTAAGATCAAATGTTTTAGTAATACCGATATATTTAAAAGAGTTAACTATCTAGGGTGTATAAAAAAGAGAACGAAGTCTTTTTGCAAGTGATGGTCATAAAAACGTTTTTTTTTTTTTAATTTAACGGCATTTGCAATGTTTCTCACCATTTTCTTATTGTGTCAGGACGTGATGTATTCTTCATCTTCATTGTTATTTATATCAGAAAATATTATCAGGTCATCGGCAAAGAGGTGGTAATTTGTTGATATTATGTTCAACTTGGTCATTTGTGTACATGAAGAAAGAGGAGGGCCGAGACAGATCTTTGTGGTCCGCCAGAAAGCGCCGGTAATGGTCGAGATCTCTGTCTCTTTACCTCATCAAGCTGATGCCGATTATATATGTAGTCTGAAGTACACCACAGCACGTTGATATTTCAGACATTTCAAAAGTAGTTTCGGGTGTGACACATGGTTGAAAGCCCTCAAAAAATCTAAATGTATAACGTCAGTTTTTCCCCATTTATTAAGATCGTCTGAAAACAAATAAACCGTTTCCGCAAGTTGCGTATCCGTTGAAAGATTTCGCCTGAAACCATGCTGTTCGGCAAAAAACATTTTATTTGTTTCTAAAAAAGTGGAAATTTGATTAGGGACTGTATGTTAAAAAGTAGTTTTCTGACCGTGCATAGCTGTGAAATTGCTCTATAATTAGTAGCGTCCGTAGCACCTCCCGATTTGGGTACAGGTATGCCTTTTGCATATTTTCAATCATCCGCTATTAAGCCCTTGCATTGTGATTTGTCAAATAAGCAGCATAAGTATTTGGGGCACAATTCGGCGTACATCAAGAAGAATTAATTTAGAATATTCTTTGGCCCCGCACTTATTTGCTACTGTAATATCTAGACTAAGCAGATAAGGCATTACCCCCGCCTCTGAACAGGCAATATCATGTTGTGTCTGACCAGGTGCAATACTCGAAGGACTTTCTATAAGGTCATTGACTAGAGAAAGCACACTTGCAAAATATTTGTTAAGCAAGTTGGCATTTGTTGGCCTGCAGGGATGTCTGAATCATTCATTATTAATGTGTCCAGCTGTTCCCTTTTTGGAGAAATGTATCGCCAGAATTTACTTCGGTCTGACTTTAGGAATCGAGGCAAAAAGACGTTAAAGAATTTGTATTGTGATTTACGTATAGAAGTATTAAGCATCAGCTTCTGCTGATGCTTAATAGAGAAAGCTTAGGCTTTTTTTTTCTTTCGGAACCTAGGTACTCTACGTTTTAAATGAATAATATCACGTATAATCCATGGCTTTCTAAGCTTCTTGGAACGAAGTATTCTCTTTGTAACATAAAGCTCCTGGCATTTTTGAACCAAGGTTTTGGAAAACAACCACATTTTGCTGGCATTACTGTCTGGATAAGAATAGAGGTCAAGAAAATCTTGTCGATTCCACTTCTATCGTGTGCTTTCCTTAAATAAATCACTAGGCTTGTGCTGTCATGAGTGGACACGGTACTTCGTGCACACAATGAATTATATTTGAAGACAGCAATGTTATGATCGGAGATGCCTTCCGAGATATCGCACAAAAATGTGCGCCTAGCTATGTGAGGTGAAAGAAACACAAGATCAGGAATACTATATGCTGCACCTTGTATGCGTGTGGGCCCAAAAACAACCTGACACAGATTTAGATTGAACGGCATTTCGGTTAACAGGGCAGAGTAAGAACAGTTTTAGTTCAAAGGATAGAGATTTTCTCAGTTTATACTGGGAAGGTTAAAGTCTTGCCAAAATGACGTGCTTATATTTCTGCACAGTGGACGTAAGGTAAGAGTATGCATTTTAGAGTCGCGACACGGTTCCATCAGGAAGCCGATAAACAGGAGTAAAAATAAGGGGGAAGGGGCAGAAAATGAGTTTATTTTAGCTTAGCAAGGTTCAGCGCCTTTAACGTTAACCAAGATAGTGAAGCTTGGCGTATCCTTGAACATGATAGCAACACCGCTCCTGCGAGAGCCGCGATCTTTTCGTACAATTGTAAATCCCGGGGGAACAATTTCAAAGTCGCCAATAGAGTTGTGCAACCATGTCTCAGTCATAATAAAGACGTCGGGTTGGTGTTCATCCAGTAAAGTTTCCAGGTCGTCAAGTTCGTTTAAAATACTTCGAGCATTGCCGTTAATAAGCTTAATATTATTTAGCGTTGGAGGATTCTGTCAAGTTGAAGCATGTGAAGGAGCGCTTTTCTGCCTTTCGCGGCAAGAAGTATTTTCGTTCCAAACGTAAGCGCCACCGTAGAAGGGTGGTGATCTGGGCTAGTTGGTAAGCATTACACATGGTTCAAGTCAGCTTGCAATGTGAGGAAGTTGTAGAAGAATACAGGAGACCGGATAGACGCTGAAGTCAGAACTAACTTTTTTATTCAGAAAGGAAGAAAAAAGATGTCATATAACCAACAGGCAGCTGCTCGTGCTACGAGAACTCTAGGGTGCGGGTCAGTGGCTTTTGCGCATCGAAGCGTGTAAAAACAAAACTTCCTTTTCAGATAGAGTAACATATCTTCTGGATGAAATATTGAGTTATGAGTTCAGCTTCTATCCTGTCTCCTGTATTCTTTTACAGTTTCCTCATGCTGCTCGCTGATTTTAACCATGTATAAGCGTCACCCTTGGTGACACGTCTTGAAACACCTTGTCCTTGTTCGCTCTTTCAGATTAAACACGAGGGGAGTAATCTTCACCAATCTAAATATTCGAACCATTTAGCTGGGTTGTGTTTTTTAGAAAGAGAACCTTTCCACTGTGGTAAAAAAAAACGAATTATAACTGAACGCGCCTTGTCCCTTTGCCCTTTCCCTAGCCTACGCATACACTCAATAGAGATGACCTTCACTTCTAGAGTCTTATTCAAGATGTTTGCACTCACATGCTTTTTTAATCCACGAAAAGATATGGTGGGCTATTTCAGGAATTCCATAAATTATCAGATTGTTGAGTCGAGCTCTGTGTTCAAGATCATCGAGTTTTAGTTCAAGATGTGACACTGCAGATGTTAAACTTGAATTGTGGACCTCACCATCTTATTAATTTTTTTTATACTTCTGAGCGCAGCTTTTCAATGGACAGGTCAACAGTTTCTAAACTCTGATCAAGTAATTGCAAGCCCTCTATCAATTGAAGATTTTTTTTTTAGTATCCATTACGTCTTGAGCCATTTTTTTTTTTTACTTCACGGATTTGAACAAGCGATTCTTTGGTTGTAGGCTCAGGGCTGTATTCCGCATTTTTAAACACCGCCAAATTCATTAGTGACAACACAGCAGAAATAAAACCAAAACATGCATGGGCTTGGCAGAAAAAAAAAGACAGCTGTTAGTACATTTGTAACAGTCGTAGTAAACTCTACTAGCATCCATAAGACCGCAAACAGTTTAGTCAACATCGTTGGATTGCTGCGGCCAAGCCCAGCGCATAGCAAAAATTGATAAAGTGAAGCATGCGAATCGGATCAACACGAGCGCCTCCTCTACAGTGATAGCTGTTACGCGCTCCTAATAATTCCAATTCTTTAAATTATTAATTCTCCTGATGTCTACCTACATCTTAAAATACATCTTTACCCAATTGAATTGATGCTCTCTGAATAAATTAAACTTATGAAGAAAACACAATACAAGCTTACCAACAAACATTTGTTATATGCGCCATTGAGAAGAGTTTGGGACCAAGCTGATGTCACGCGGGTGCCTATGTTGGTCCTGTGACCCAGTTATCAAATACCATGTTTTTTTTTTTGTTTTTTTTTTGTGTGTGTGTAAATCGGGGATGGGAAAAATGCTTTTAAAAAGTGCATTGAAATACAAATACAAATTACATCGACAAACATGTATTTGATTACTATTACAGTTACACTTTTGAGGAAATGATCTATACGCAAGATACAGAACAACGAGAGTATTTGTTCACCCTCAGATACTTGTACAGATGCATTTTGTTCCCATATAGTCTCATATTATAGACCTAAATTCAACCCGGGTTAAAAATATACTGTACGTACAATGTGGGGAGTTTATATATACCAAAAATTCAATTTGAGTTCAATCTCAAGAGCTCAGATAAAGCAATAAAGACTCTTGAAACAACATTTCGTTGAAACGACATCTGAAAAAAATTAAATCAGTCAATCAAAAGTCAATTATGATGCCCACCCTCTTCCTTCCTTTACTATTCCTTTTATTACCTCAATGCAGACACGTACAAATTACTCAAAAAAGGTAGTTAAGTTAAGTTACTGAGTATCGACGCTAAAAGTAATTGGAGTAGAGTAGAAATTACGCATTAGTAATAGTAATTGAGTAAAGTACTAACTACTGGAAAAAGTAGCGAGTTACTTTCAAGTTACTTTCGAAGTTACTTTTTTTATATTTTTGTGGTAGCAAAATGAACAAAGGTTTTGATCAATGAAAAACCCTGCGAGCCTAAAATAAATGCAGTCTATTTATAGCTTGCGTTTTTGCAAAAATAGTTTATCCGCTCGCAGATGCAATTGACTTTCAAAGTTCTTGATAGGAGAGTTTTCCCCTTTTCCTCTTAAAGACGTCCCCAGCCAAGCTAAATAGACGTTCCACCGTGGCACTGAATGGAACGGCAGCGTTGAATTTGAGAAACAGGCTGTACAGGGTCGAGTAAGCGAGTGTCGGCATCTTAGGTGTCCATGACGAACATGTGAGGTTTGCCTCGGGCAGAGGGTCTTTTGTAACAAACTTTCCTCCTTTTTTTTTTCTTCGTCAAGTTGAGATTGTTATGACTGGCCCATCTTTATTCCGACGTCGTTCTGAAAGTACGCTTAGCGAATGCACCAGACCGTCAAGGGTTCAAGTCTCGCGCCACGACAATGAGATCATTCGGACGACCGCGCGTCCCGTTGTAGTGCTAGTGCTACACTACTGAAAAAATGAATGTTTTGGTCTAACAGAAGTTGAACCGAAGTATACTTCGCCGCCGACTTTGGGTCCAACAAAAGGTTCTCCCAAGGGTAACTCGCAATCCTCGCCGGCGACTACAATATTCTGACGCGCCTGACACGCCAGACAAGTAAATCGTTTTTAACAAAGAGGAGGTCTCCCTGGCGTAGATGGTCGGAAGGACACGAAGGATTACGTGAACAAGCATCGTCACTCGTATACAGTTGCAGGTGGAAGCGGGAACGTGCTTCCATGAACGGATTATCCGTGCCAGGGTTTGTGCGCGGGGGAGTCCGGCTTTGCAAAGGCGTATGCGCTGACGACAAGGCGACCGTGGGAACAGGCGCCCAGCTGCGAGGTCAATCCAGTGGCGCGTCCCGTGGAACCTACCGCTTGAGTCAGAACTCTCTAAAGACAGACAACAACTCTCGGAGTGTCCCCGTCTTTCACGGTTGCAGCTGGAAACGCGGCGCTTGCGTGCATTACCGGATTAGGTCAATACCCGACCAAGGCTTGTTAAGCATCTCTTCCTGCATTCGTGCGTGCCGGTGTTATGTTTTGGCTGCTCGTCGCCACCTTGACCCAAGGACGCCTTCCCGAACAAGGGGGCCCCATGTTAGGGAATTCCTCTTCATCTGCCGGCGTCTTATTCATTTCTGCGCTCAAACTTTCGTGATGGGCAAAATTAGCACTATATAATTTCGAAAGTAGTTAGTAATTTGAGTAGAAGTTACCTGAAAAAAGTAGTTAAATTAAACTACTAACTACCCAAATCAAATTGTAATTGAAAGTAACCAAGTTACTCAAAAAAGTAGTTAAACTACAGTAGTTAGAGTAGAGTGGTTGAACTACGTCCAAGTCTGCCTCAATGTTTGTTATGAGCAGAGCGTAACAAGTTTTATGTTCTCTGCATATAACTCGCATCGCGAAGAACGCCCAATATAATATTTGATGGCGTGGAGCAGGGCCCAAAATTGTATTTGGGCAGTATTTAAGATAAAAGTATTTAAAATTAATTTCTAGCACTTATTTAACGACAATTGAAAAATACAAGTTCTATTATGTAATTAAATATAAAATACAAAATACTTCAAGTATTATAATGCATGTTTTAAACACTTGTATTCAAACTACTGCGCATCCCTCGCGTGATTATTCGACATTCTCATCATGTCAGGGTGATTCCGGAGCCCATCTTACTTACTAATTCATAAAGTGTGGCGCAGAGTTTATTCTGAAAAAGATCGTTAGAAAAATGTTAAATTTTCCTTTCGAAGGGAAGACTACAGCTCTAAATATGTGTTTCCTATTTTAAAATTACTTTCCAGATAAAAAAAGAAAGAATCGACGTAGACTGACAGGAATGTACCCTCAGTTTTTAAGACACGTAACATTGAGCAGCCAAAAGAAATATTCGGAGCAGCCACGGTTGTTAAGGGCTGGTGTCCCAGCTTCGCTTTGTTCAGGATTGCTACATCAGTCCTGAATTTAACTATCGTTACCTACGTGTTCCTCTTCTTAAAAAAAGAGGAGTATTGTGGGCTTTTGGCATTGGACATTCCAAAGTGGCAGCGCCCATCACGACCACTTTGAAACATCTGGGATCCATCCGCGGCACTTGGCTCTCAGTCATGTGTAACTTTGCTTCGTATAGCTGGGTATTTTTTTAATGGAGCGAGCGGAGCACGAAGGTGCTGGTTGGAAGCTGCCGTACGGTTCTTGAGTAATCGGCAGGATTTCTATGGGCGCGCACG
Organism: Ixodes scapularis; assembly: GCF_016920785.2. NCBI lineage: Eukaryota > Metazoa > Arthropoda > Arachnida > Ixodida > Ixodidae > Ixodes > Ixodes scapularis. The sequence goes on along the minus strand of NW_024609835.1, from coordinate 236,894,909 downwards.
ACCATAAGTGGCTGCACAGGGAAGCGCGCTTGCCTCGGATCTCGCGCGGGTTATTTACTCGCTGCTCGCTATCCCACGGTTCGACAAAAAGTGTGGGAGGTGCGTTTCTTTTTTACCTCCTCCACATGAGTCCTGTTGAGACCCGAAAGCCGCTAGCCGAGTCAATTTTCTAGAAATTTTCTGGCCCGTTGGTTTTTGCATTGTCCCCGCGGGAAAAAAAGGGAAGAAGGAGAAGATAAGCTTCTGCTCCCGTCGAAAAGAGTTCCTCGTGGCCCTCTCTTCCCTCCTTCGTAACTTCCCCGAACCCCGACATCTCTCCGGGCTCGTGCCGAAGAAAAGAAGCAATTTCCGCATTTGAGAAAGCTACGGAAACATCTTTTGTCAACATCTCGGTCGCAGTTAATAAGCGCCCCATTGTGTCCCGGCTGGTGGGCCGGCATCCGACGCTCTTCTACAAACCCCCTCACAAATTGACCGCGTACGTCCGGGCAGCGGAAAGCCAGCGGATAATCCTTCCGCTCGGCAGAGCCTCCCCGACCGCGCGGCCATTGGGAGCCCTTTTCAGGCACGCTCACCGCTTCCCGCCGCCACCCAGGTGTCGCTGTTGTCGTTGCCGTTGTTGTCGTTGTCCCCACAAAACTCGGGCTGACATGCTGCGTCGCCTGCGTGGCCACCCGGAGAACTCCGGCTTTGGACGGTCGGCCCGTTCGGTCACCCGCTGTTCGCTGACAAATTGGCAGTTGGCGAGTTTTTTCCGGCGGCGCATATCAAAGGACGTGTTTGCTTTGGGGAACCTCGTTTCTTATCGGCTCTGTAGACAGGCTGGAAAATCGATTTGTTTTTTGTGTGTGCGTTACTTGTTTTTGTTCACTCTACATGACAGACAAGGAGGCGGCAGTTCCACGAGTTGGCCTTTGCGGAATGGGAGGGCAAAACTCGATCCAGCAGCCAGCGCAAGTGTGGGTCTGTGCGTATGCGTGCGTGTGCTTGTGGAAAGGGGGGGGGGGGCATTTATTGAGCTCCCCCCCCTCCCCCCCCCCCCCCCCCCCCGATTTGAGGGCTTCTACCTCCATTATTCGGTTTATATACACCCCCAAGCAACGGCGGCTCCTTCTCTACGAGCTTTCTCTTGGATTTGTTATGAGTCTGCGATGACCGCTAGGGTAAAAAATAAGACCGATCGTGAAAACAGTGACTGAGTTCCAAGAAAAGCGTTATCCTTGCTCACAGTCTTTGTTGACTCCTGTGGTTTAGCGCCACTATCGATTCTTTTCGCCCAAGTATGCATATGGAACGGCCATCGTCCTAAAGCTGACGTTGGGATATGCATATTCGTGGTCTTTCAACATCGTAGAAACTGCGTTGAAAGTTCACCAGCTTTCTACTACGTGGTATTCGTGTTCTTCAATATATTATAAAATAAAATAAATGAAGATTTCGACCACACTAAACGTGCCAACTTCTCCAGCATGATGTAAAGAGAATATGCATGCTGTGAAACTGTTGTCTGCCCTCTGCTAATAACAGCTTCACAGCAGGAAAGTATGCTTTGAAGGTTGACCGTATGATGTAATTTCCCTTGGATTGGGCTGTGGCTTGGGCCTTCTGCTCCAAACATTATCCCAGTGTTATACTCTACTCCGTTCAACCCTAGGATGAAATTTGGGGGAATGTATAAGGTGCTCACAGCGTTCACACAGGGCCTTGAAAACCTTGAAAACCCTTGAATTTGAAAATGACATTTCCAAGTCCTAGAAAACCCTAGAATGTTCCGTTTGAAATCCCTGGAATTCCATGATTAGTCACCGGCACTCTCTTTTTAGAGTAATAAACCACAACTATAAGTTTTCTTGCATTTATATTAAAATTATGCTAATATTTTAACGTTGAAATATTAGTTTCGAATAATACGCTGTTCGATATGATCTTGGAGATGAACTGTCATACTCGCACTTTAACGCAATAACGTTAGGAACCTCGTGTCACAGTAAATCGTTGGCGAGGCAGAAAATTGGTAGCCTGCCGCGAAAATCCTGATTGGTCGATAGGGTCATGACGTCCCAGCTACATGACCTCGTGCGGGAATTTCAAACAACCCACAACGCTCACTTGAAACGTGACGTCACGCGTGGAATGAAAGTTACGAAAAAAAAATGACATATATTGCGAATTAAGGGTTGCCGCACGACTCAAACGATTTCACTCGGTAAAGTAATTCATTTCTGTCAAAGAAACTTTTGAAGAATTTTAGGTGGGATTCGAAACCACAACCCTTCGGTTGCGAGCCAGACACGATACAGGCTACGGAAGGCACTTTTTTTTTCTTTATTCCAGGCTACGCAAGGCACGCCTGCATGGCTTGGGAACAAGCGGGAGTTTATATGTTTAAATGGTGCGCTTGCTTTCCGCTCAATTTCAAAGTGTTAATCGCGGCGGGTTGGCCCCGTTGAGTGCGCTTCTCGACGATCACTGCTGCGCTGCGGAGAACCTACACTTGCGAAGCTTGCAACCGCGTGTGTCACTTCTCCACAGTGCACCGATGCTTGGTAAAAAGCTCGCTTAAAGGGGGTTAACTCGAAATCTTAGAAAAGTAAAAATATCACAGTTCAATGCTTATGAGAAAACCGTACTAAAAGCGAAATGGTGCAAGTGGGCGCCTGTTGTATTGAGAGACAAACAGAAGCTTTGTGAATATTCGCCTATAGAAAGAATATTTATAAATCCCTTTAATTAGGTATAACAGGGCACCTTTGTAGGTTTAATTGTAAGTCATATGCATCGTTCATTTGTCATCGTAATGTGGGCATTGAATTTTCTGAGGTCAGAGTACCTAAATAGAGTTCGATCAGAATTACCTTAGCTCATAAATTGGCAAGTGGCAGCTTAGGAACAACTTTCATGAGTCTAGCAGGGTTTTCGTTTAAACATTTTGTAGTAGTGAAGGGCTTGGCGAAACTATTCCATATTTGATTCGAAAATTTTGAGTCAAAATATATACTATTCGCTTCGATTTTGCTTTGAACTCTATTCGGACACGCAAAGCTTGTATTAAAACATTCAACTTTTAAGTTTACAACGAGCAATTCTTATTTTAAAGCACACCACTCAAGAGGCATTTAACGGATGTGCGTTAAGCGCCTCGAAGCATTTCATGTAGTTTCGGTGTTGTCCGGTTTACCATCTTGTGATCTTGCTTTGTTTTGTCTCAGCGATTTGCAGTCTTTACACTTCCACATGCTATATGTTGTCTGCGGTTGAATGGCTCAATCTGCGTATACTTCATGTGGTGAATGGTGCATGTGGATATGCTTGAGATTGTGTGTGATTCGTTTTGAAGTGCGAATTCCAGTGGCTTTGTCTTATGACGAATACGGGCTCTGAATACAATGAACTCGTGTCAGGCGGAATTCAAGCTTTGCTGAAAAACGTTCACTATCTCGTCTACGAAGAGTCGGGAAAGCCAAATCAGGAGACACGGTGGGAACATGAAGACGGCAGTGTAACTGGACACGAAAATGAGCAATACGTACACGCGATCCAGCAGTCGTCGGACCCGAATAACGCGTGCAAGATACGCGAGTAGGTAACGTTTGCAGTGAGTTGAAGAGGTCGTGATGTTATAAAACTACTATGTGCAACACTGTACGGTTCCATTGAAGATATCCTCAAAGGGCCTTGAAAATTGTTGATACAAAAACTTTTGCTCTTTTTCTTTTCAAGACGTGTTTCAGTTTTGTGCTTGTTGGACCAGTCACACGCCTACTTTTCGCCACGTGATCATGCTTCCGCCCATTACCAGGCGCAGATATATAATTGCACCAGATGATGAAATGGATGATGTTTATTGGTCCAACAGGCACGCCGCTTCCAGCGAACTGTGAACTGAGGGATAAAGGAATCCTGAGCGTTTTAAGACAACAAATCATAGTTACTCCTTTTCGATCCCTCGAGTTTACCTAACATTCCTTTGAATTTCCTTACATTATTCTAGTTTATCCAAATATTTTCGATGTCCTCCTCACCGAACCTCAGGTGCACATACGTTGCACCATTTCGTGGCAATGAGACAAAATTCGTGTATTCGAGAAAATAAACATGTCCACCGCTCTCCGTGACTCTATTTAAACCGGCTCCTTCTACAACACAAAACATTGTTTGTTTTTTTTTGTTTTTTTTGTTTGTTTTATACCGCACCAGATTTTAGATCACCGCTCTGAAAAATTCCGGACGTCACGTCGAAACGTACGCGCATGCGTGAAAGAGTGATAAGATAGGAGAAACAAAATGTCGAACGTCCCCCAAGGAAAAGCAAACCTTTGACGCCAAGATTTTCAGCCCAAAGCTCAGTCACTGTGCCAGAAGAAAGAGTTGTAAAGCGATACTCATTTTACTATACGCCAAGGGCACCTAGAGGCTGCAGGCTTGTGACTTGTGACGGGCCGCGTTTGCAATGCGAGCTGCGAGGAATTGTGCCAGAAGCGTTGATCGTCTGCAAATGTCTCCACCTTTCCGCCTGCTTTCTTCTTCGCCACGCCACAACGCTGCGCATGCGCACTCGAAACCACTCTCCACAGGAGGCGTTCCCCACTAAATTGCAAACGCTCCCGATGGTTAGAGATGGACCCTCTCTTCGGTCTACGCTCTCTACCACTCAGATAAAGAGGCCTATCTTCTATAGGTTGTTCTGTCGAGACCGGTTATAACGAAGGCAACGGGGATCGGGAATCACTTCGCTATATCCGGTATTTGTTATAATCACCTCTGATTAACTAAATGCAAAAGGGAATGGAAAATTATGATCACTACGCTGTAGCCACTATTTCGTTATAACCAACTTCGTTATTACCGGTCTCGTACAGATACAAATTAAAAGCTAGCCAAGTTCATAAAAGAAGATAACGCAGTTCGCATTCATGAATAAACACGTTAGACTGTGCCAGTGTGTTATCTCTTTGTATAACAGCCACAGGCAGTGATACCGCGGTCGCTCGAAGTCAAGGGCAAATATGTGAACAAGCCTCGTGGCACATCCCCTTTTCTTGCGCGTGAGCGGGTCGCGGGACGAGGCGCTCACTAGATGTGCCGCAGTCTTCACGATGCACCCATAACAGTAAGGAGCCGACTGAAGAGGAGATGGCTGAACAAAAGTGACGACATGCTGAGTAGGAACATGTTTATTGAATGAAAAGGTGCCGACACTCCATTCGATGCTTAGTTAGCCGCTATCGTGTTCGTCCCAATTTAATCGAAGGCGTACAGCTTTCCTAGAAGACAAGCAATGCTATTATATTTGCACGAAATCTACAGCAAAAGACTGCAAAAGCAAATTTTGCAGTCTTTTGCTGAAAAAATGCAGAAAAAAGGAATTATCGGAGTGGAATGGTAGAGTTCGTCAATTCCAAGAGTGGGAATGGGCCCGGAGTCTCCATTCGTAGGAGTTGAAAAGAATCGAGTTATCGGCAACTCTCATTCCCCGGAATGGAGTTGGAATGGAATTGGAGTTGGAATTGGAGTTGGAATTGGAGTTGGAATGGAATTCCGCAACACGAACGCTACGTCAACTATACCTCCAGACAAAAATTTGAGAAAGCACTCGCGTAGCAAAGAACGTCGTCAAAGTTTGTTCGGGCTTCGCATTTCTCGTACTTGCCAGCCAACTCCGGGAACCCGGCAGCGCAGGTCGCCTGCGCCCTTCAAACCGGCCCGGGCCGAAAACCGCGCCAATCGCCGGCGGGGCCGAACAAATCGGCCTTAATTCGCATGTGCGGACAGAAGCGCAACCTCTCCCCTCTCCCTCTTTTCTCGCCCCCTTTCCGCGAGTCACGCACCAGGAAGGAACAGCCGAGCAGACCCCGCAACACGCAAATAACGAACAGAAAACAACGCCGGGAAAGAAAAAAATGAATATGGCGGCCGGTGCGCTGAGGAGGGTGGAGGGGCGAACAGGTGAAGGGCGCAGGTACGAAAAGTGTTCGCCAATCGCGGGCCACGCGTGTGCCAGGTATTTTCGGCGCCTCCTGGCCAACCCCCCGCCCGGTGCTTCCTCTCCCCTCTCGGGGCTCCTTCCCCCTTTTCTGCCTGGGTCTTCCCGTCTTCCTCGACGCCGGTCCATTCTCGTGAGCTTGTCTGATGAAACGCCGGCCCACAATTCAATTTTGTCCTTAATTTGGAGATGAACAGTGCAGAATACATTTAGCGAGATAAAAATATGTACTTTTTGTTTAAAGTTTGTTTCTTGATGTTGCGAAGTCATTAAAAAAGACGGGCGCATTTTACGGCTCGAAATTTGTTTTCTTTCCGCCCGAAAACAGCCGGGCGAGAATTGGCCTGTTTCAGACGCGTTCACTTTCTTTTCCATGGTAACGTAGCGTTGAGTCAATGCGTGTGTAACAGATTCAGAGTCGTTGGTCATCTAAGGCAGACATTTAATATTAAAAATAGAAAAGAATATGAACCCTATTTTTGTGGCCTTCAAAAAGCTGCAAATACGTTGATATAAGCAAAAAGGTTGCACAGATGAAATAAATAATGACTCAATTTTCAGCCACAATTTACTGCATAGCCTCAATTTGCAGCCGAGCTTCAAGTCTGCCTTAACCTTCACAGAGGAGTGGCAGGTCCAATGCTAACTCATACCTGGATGATATTTCTGTTACATTTATTAACATTAGGAGCGTAATGCATGACCGCGATGATTTATCGTCAGTTGTGGACTCCTCCGGCGTGGATAGTGCTGCTCTCATCGAGACCTGGCTGTCAATTGAAATACGCAAAAGTGAAGTTTTTAACTTCCAGAAACGTGTTCATTTATACCACCATGACAGGGCAGAAAGAAACGGTGGCGGCGCGTATTTACAAACTTTTATATCAAAATTGTTTCCAAATTTGAGATATTGTAAATAAATCTCCACTTAAAAAAAAAAACTACAGGTGTGTTATTGCCCTTCCACTCCAAGTGCCTCTTTTGCTGGAAAGATTCACGAAGCGATTAACACACTCACTGTTCGCTTTTCAAAAACACCAATAATATTGTTAGGCAATTTTAACTATCCCTCCAAAGTTTGGTTCAATGTACATACTTTCGATAGTCGTCTTTCTTCGGAGTCCAGTGAGCTTTTTAATATGTCTTTAGACCTTAATTCATTGCCAATTGTTACACAACCTAGACGTACTGCGGCATCAACCGCTTCTTTGTTGAACCTCATTTGAACGACATCACTCGACATCATCTCTTCAATCACTCATGTGCCTGGTCTTAGTGACGATTCTTTATTGCATTGGTATTAAATATTCCTAAATGTTATATATCAAACGAAATTAAGGAGATGTACAACTATGCAGAGGTGTCTTTGATAAAATAAATAATTAAATGTTTCTCTTAAGTGAATACACGCATGGTTTTGATGAGCTCTCCTTTAAAAATAACTGGCGTTTTTTTTAGAATAAAAAAAAAAAGGCTGAGTCACTTATAAGTGCTCATGTGCCCTTCATACGATGTGATCCTCACCTCTATCGCCTTGGTATAGCGTTACCTTAAAAAAATATCAAATAACAAAAAAACGAATGCTTCATCTTGCTACGCGGTCGGACTACGATCAACGCTGGGCAGCATATCATATAGCTGCCGATTTTTGAAAAAAAGCAGTCAAAGAGGCGAAAACTACTTTTTTCAATTGTAGATTACCATCCATGCTAAGAAATAATAACCGTCAATTTTGGAAACTGAATAATCCCCCTACAAGTGCCGATGTAACACTAAAGGATAGCAACGGCGTGGATGTGCCAGATGACGTGTGCCTTGCTACTGAATGATCTTTGCTAGTTCCTTTTTCAATGCCCGCTAGCTCAAGCGATCCAGCTCTTCAAGTCTGTGATATTCTGCAAATGTTCCCAGTTATTGTGAACTGTAAAGGCGTATAGGAAACATTATTGGAAATCTTAAAGCATCAACTATCGCAGGCATCGATAAAAGTAATGCCAAGTAATTGAAGAGTACTCAAATGTACTCTATTATTATCTTATCGAAGCTATTTACCCAGTCCCTTCAACAACATATACTACCAAGAAACTGGAAAGTGGGGAAGGCGATTCCTCTGCACAGAGGCGGTGATGAACATAATCCTTTAAATTTTCATTCCGTGCAAAATCCTTAAACATATCATTTGTTCCAATCTTATTAGCTTTTTGGATTCATACCTTTTTTTCACCTCTGCACAGGACGGCTTTCGTAAATATTAGTTATGTCAAACCCAACTTCTAACTTTTACTCGCGACCTTCGCGCCACTCTGGACCGGGCTTCCTGGACTGACTGCATATTTTTGAGATTTTTTATAAAGCTTTTGACAAGGTTCCTCACGTGCTTCTTCTTCATGAACTTCATAACCTAAACATATATTATATTTTACTCGATTGGATAGAATCATTTCTAACAAACCGCACCCAATTGTTCAGGCTAACGGAACCAGTTCATCAACCTCACACGTTAGCTCCGGTGTCCCAAAAGGTTCCGTACTCGACCCACTCCTATTTCTTATTTATATTAACGACCTTCCTGCATGTGTCTCATCTATCATAAGCCTGTATGCTGACGATTGTGTTATTTATTAAGAAATTCTTAACGATTGTGACATCTGCTTCCTTCAAACTGCTATTAATTATGTAACTCATTGGTGTGCAGATTGGCTCATGAAACTTAACGTTTCTAAATGGATATCTATGAAAGTGTCCTCTCAAAATAACTCATGACCTTTTTACTACACCAATAATTCAATTCTGCTTTCCGCTTCGTCCATATAAATATCTTGGTGTTCATCTAGCCAATAACCACTCCTGGAATATCCATGTCGATCATGTCGCTAAAAGCACCAATCAATTGCTAGGCTATTTCAGAAGAAACTTTTCGCTAGCTCCTGTGTCTCCAAAGCTTCTTTTATACGAAACTAGTTCGCTCTAAACTGGGATATGCTTCCCCTATCTGGGACCCCGGTTTCACCCGTGCATCTGCCGTTGAGAGGCCAGTCAGAATCGTTCCCCTCGTTTCATTCTTTCAAACTATCATCGCAGAGCCATAGTCACCTCTATGAAAGCATCTGTACCCTTACCAAACTCTCCCTTCGTAAAACATTTTCTCCTTTATGTCTTTTTCACAAGATTTATCACTCTAATCAAAAATTTCGTTAAACATTGTTGATAGAACCATCTTATATATCATAAAGAAATCAGCAGTTAAATGTAGGCATCCCTCATTGTAACACCTTATTTAATGCCGTCGCCTCCCCCCCCCCCCCCCCCTCCCCCGAACGTTGATAGATTAGAATTGTCTTCCCGCGCCCATAGTCTCAATACCTGATGCTGCTGATTTTAAAATTACGATTCCTAATTTTTCTTTTTTTTCTCAGTCACTGTTTGTGTTTTTGCATTGTTCGTTGATATACTCCCATATTTTTTATCAAAACTCACCCCTCTCTGTAATGCCTTCGTGCCCTGAGAAAAAATAAATGGAATGAAATGAAAATTTACTACGTTATTCTCGATATAGGGACGGCTGGTCGACACGATGGCGCAGCCCAACGGACCATCGTTGCGATGGGCGAAGGGCCGCTACTTCGGAACTGTCGTTCGTGGTACCGGGCAATCGATGTTCAAGCGGAGAACATCAACCGGAAGGGATATAAGTGCGAAACAATTGCACGAAAAACGGTGCATGCAACTTCTACGTCATTGTCGTTTGCTACACACACCGGAAAAGTGGAGAAGAAAAAAAAAACGTAATCGGCTGTAGCCACGTGACTTCCGGAAAGTCTATTCACCTCTATCTTTCTCCCTCCTCCTCGGTACACATCGTCCAGATGTCGCGGCCATGAGCTTCAGTGCTCCTGCTTCGGTTTCCAACCGTTTTTTTTTTTTGCTTTATAAAGAATGTACGTGACTCTAAAAAGAATATTTATTGGGTAGTCTCCTAACATCATATTAAATCGTCGGGCAAAAATTTAAAGCAAAATTGGAGGGTCCGCAATTTTTTGGGCTATCCCAATTACCTATATTTTTGGAATCACCTGCCTTTACCCTTTCTGATATGCTATTTAGTAATAGAAAAATTCAAAATAGTTAATGCAAATTTGGCAAGTGAAAATGATACCGAAAATAACATTCAAATATATTCGCGCTTTTCAGTGCCATGACGTCAGGGGAAGGCAGGCTTGCAGGTCGAGCGGGCCCTCTATAGAAATGGCCTATGCCGAGCATTTGTTTTGTGCTGCTGAGCGGGTGCTGGAACTTCCAAAGCACTCATGTCACACTGAAACTGCTTGCAATCGGTCGGGAACAAATTCTACAGTTCAAAGAGTGAACCCCCGCCTTCCCCTGACGTCACTTTGCCATTGCTGCCAGTAGAGCAGTAGAGACTTCCACATTGACGAAAAACCCGGTGAGGACCAAAATTGTAAACTCAACGACTTCGCCAAAAAAAAACTTATTTTGAAGAAATATTTGGGTTACTATTGCAGCGATGCTTGTTCGCGTGTATTTAGCATATTTTCAGGCAGATCGGGGACTGTGATGAAAATGCCGGAGAGTACCCCCTTAAGCTTTCGGTACTCATACAGCACCTGCTGGGAGCCGCTGCAGCCTGGAAGTCAGTCAGCGATCTCGCGCATTCTCGCCTCGCCTGTCCAGGGCAGGTTTTTGTCCTCCGTTCCCACGTGCACCGGGTCCGTCGCACGAAACGTCTGGCGGCATTCCAGCGCGGAAAGAAATGGGCTCCGCTTGCGGTCGGCTCTTCTAATGTCCGGGCTCGCCTATCGATCAAGGCGGCGCTCGTCCGCGGAACGGCCGGCCTCGTCAACAAGGGCAACCGGTTGCCGTTGTTGGCCGAGCCCCGGCACCCGATTGGCCCGGACGCAGACAGCGCGCTCACTCCATTCTAGAGTTTCCCGCTCCCGATGTTCACGCGCGCGATTAGTTTCAACATCACGTGAAACCGGAATGCGCAGAACTCATTTCAAATGCGCCTAGATGTACAACTATACAGCCACTTCCACGAAGAAACGCAGCGGAGATTTCTGCTCTATAAGAAAAAACGGCACGACGCGAGGCAGCGTCACAGCCTCATGCGACATCGGAGCTATTTGTTCTATCATTTGATGTAAGCGCATGTTTAACGAACCGAACCTCTGTAAATGCACGGACATAGTGCCGTGTAATGCTTGCCCCATTCTGAACGTGAAACGGTGCTTCGACTGCAGCACCGACATCACGTGAATCGTTGCGCGCCACAAAACAGTAGTGCGCCAGATGATAACTTTTTCTGTCTCTCCCTCTCTCTCTTTCTTACCCTCCTTAGCCGGACAGAAATTGCACTGAGGAACACGAACCGCGGAAGGACATATTGCGGTTCAAGACGCTGAGGGTATAATCCTCACCCGGCATGTCCGCGCAGTCGTTTTCATCTGTCTGAAAGCCAGTCGCTTTTCTTTGTTATATAATATATGCTTCGATTAATTACCTGCTTATGATCAGAAATCTTCGCGCTGATCACCGTAGTGTCGTCTCGTCGTTGAGTCACCTGCTTGGCTAATCGCAGCATGCGATTGGGGAAATGTGAGAAATGTTACATTCACCGCCCGTTCTATTTCGCTGTGGAAGTAGACGGCCCGATGGGGACCGCGCACTCACAATATAGCAGTTGCAAAACGTGCAGCGCCCTCCACCGGCGCCGGAAGGTATTATGATAATTGTTTATTTAGAACCGGCTGTCACTGACGAACAATGACCGAACGCAAGAAAGCGGGCGAGGGCCTGCAGTCGAACAACGGCGCTGACCTCTCGTATTTTTTCCTATCCTCGCTGTCACGAGGTAGAAGGTATGGAAACAAAGCAGAACGTCCGAGGACCCTAGATAGGACGTTGCATGATGTTGTATACTAAAATTCGGTCAGCTGCCATCATCATGCCACTCGAAGCCGCAATATTGGAGGAGTTTTGCCATCTTACATCTACGAATGAGGCGCGTCTTTATTTAATTAAATGCTCGCAATAAACGAAAAATAGAAAGACATCCGCGATATGGAGGAAAATGAGGCATCAGCAACGAGTTCGCAAAAGATGTCGCTGTAGCTTCTCGGTCCCATGTTAATGTATAGTGTAACCCGTTTATGTCGCCGCTCTATCTTATTAATTTATACAGTATCGCTATCGCTGGTAACGATGCGCGTTGTGACGCAAACAAGAGACACGGAAAACAGAGGCTAACTGGAAGTAAACCCCATGTAACCTTGCTGCCACTGTTATCTGTGCAACCGAGCTGTTCACCACAGCACAAACCAATCAAGGCCAAAGGAGAAATAAATTAGCCCTTCGTTGAGTACCCAACACCAAGTCTCGTTCAAGTTCGTCCCTTATTCTCAAATGCTATGGAATCGGCAATCCAGTTAACGGCCTTGATCGAAGTTCCTGTTTGAATGATTCGCCCTCGAGTGGCAGTCGAAGACGATATTTTAGATCAATAAAATAACGCCCTACTTTTTGTTATTATTTTAAAGTCGGCCTCTAGCAGGCTTGAATTTCCTCCCATTGGCGAGAATATTGAAAGAGATGACGTTTCTTATTCGGAGAGCAAGTCGTCTGCCTCTTGCGCAGGGGTAGCGGTGACGTCAAAACGACACCAAGATCTGATTGGCTCTGATTGATGGGATAGTGGATAGACCTCAAAGCTAGATGCCTCGAGGTCTACCCACTATTCTTTCCGGTCCGCCAATGAGAGCTCGGCGTTCTATCTTCGCAACCCTCATGCAACAAGCAGACCAACTTGCGCTCCGCGTTCGGAAGAACTGGGCCCTATGTCTAGAATGTTCTCTGAAGACCGATGATGATAATGGAGACGTTTTTGAAACATATGAGCATGAGACCGTTAAGTGGTTTCCCGCATGCGCGCCATCTGACGGCGTCCTCCGCCTCATGCGCAGCGCTGCAAGGACAAGCTGAACACGCTGGCCGTGTCGGTGATGAACCAGTGGCCCGGAGTGCGTCTGCGCGTCACCGAGGGCTGGGACGAGGAGGGTCACCACGCGGCGCGCTCGCTGCACTACGAGGGCCGGGCCGTCGACCTGACCACCAGCGACAAGGAGCGCTCCAAGTACGGCATGCTGGCCAGGCTCGCCGTCGAGGCCGGCTTCGACTGGGTCTACTACGAGTCCAGGACGCATATCCACTGCTCCGTCAAATCCGGTGAGTTTGGCTGGTGGACAAGGGCGCCGTGATTCAAGCACCCTAAGGGAATACATGCCCCTTGGTGAAAAGCAATACTTTTTACGAGTATGCAAGTTTTGTACTTTCAAGAAAACCAAAAAGGTATACGTAAAGTATAAATCAGGATCAGGTGTATGATCCGTAGTTTTATATCAATATACTTCTAAAGTGCACTTGATGTAATGATTTTTAAGGAAAATTTCAAGGTGGAGAAGATTTACGCGGAAATGAATTTTCCTTTACCTGAAATGACGCGCAACTCGCGCCCTCTAGAGCCAACTCGTGGCCGCTGAAGGAATCCGTCTGGTCCGGGATTCAATCCCGGACCATCTTCAAGGCTAGGTGAACGCTCAACCAACGCAGCTAACCAGGTGCAGGCAGTTAATAGATCAAACTGATGTTAACAGTCGCCACCAGTCTTCATCATAACCACTGCAAGGATGAGATTAACACAATCATTTGATATGTATTTTAGCGGCGCGCTCCGCGTTTTGGCCTTGTATGGAAACTAAAGTGTACAGTGAAGATATATGTGCAATATATTATAATTAAGATACCGTGTTTTCTGAGTTTATTTTTTGTTAAACTCGGAGGGTGTTTTTCGGAGTTTATTCTTCGCTGAAGAATCGCAGTTTATATGACCTTTTTTTCTTTTTTTAGATTCACAATGTTAAAACATTTTGATATTAATTTAGTTCACTATCTTTTTAGAATTAAAAGAAAATAAATATGATACCCAAACGTGAATAAATTTATAAAAACTTACCTGTATCGAATGGTATACGCGTATGTTGCAGCTGCAATTTCCATTCGCACTTTTGCCATTGGCAATGCTTACTGTCCCACGACAAATCGCATCGTCTGCTTCGGCACTTCAGTTTTCCTCCGCTCGATCTTCCTTACAAACATAGTTATCAAGCTTTTACTTCTCTACTTTATATTTTATCATCCTTTAAGAGTGTATGGCTAACTGGTTTTTGTACATATATATTTCTGTATGTCACCCTCGCGTGTGAGATATGTGGAACGACGAAGGAGCGTCCATGACGAAGAAGATGTCGCCGCGCTTCCATTGGAGTGTTGAGGCGACATGAGTGCTGATACGACTTTCGGAGGATCGCCGGGAGAGCCTCCGACGCGTGCGATGAAACATGAAACTCAAGCGCGAGCCTGACGCCGAAACGAACAGGGCGGAAGCGTAGCAGAAGCACGTGAAAGAGCGAAAGCTCCGAGCAACGCTAGGGGGATGAGTGAGCGGGGGACGCCCAGGGTTGCCGCTAATTGCAAAAAAACAAAACAAAAAAAAAAAAACACTTTGCTTGGGCTTAAAGTGGATGTTGTTAAAATCACTCGACTAGACTCGTCATTCTGTCTTTTTTAATATTTTTTTTTTGCTCGTTTGTTAACCTTAAGCTAAAAAATAGGCCTCACGGCTGTGACGAACCCGATACCAATCGTTCTCATTTCTGCGTGGCGCGCAGTACTTACGCTAACATCTTCAGCGCCATTCACACATACGCCACCGAGTAAGAGCGAGAGAGAGCAGACCGGTTTTTAAAGGTCCGTCCACACTTTTGCAACCGAGTACGACTGAGAGGGACCAGATCGGTTTTTAAGCTTCTTGCGACTTCTTAAGACCGGATGCGGTGCAGCGGAGCTGGTCCTAAGAGGTCGCAAGAGGCTTAAAAACCGGTCTGGTCTTTCTCGGTCGTACTCGGTTGCTAGAGTGTGAACGGACCTTAAAGGCCGACGACCAGTTCGCGCTTTCCACTTTTCCCTTGCTTCCTCCTCTTCCTCCTTCTACCTGTCCACCGTTCTCTTTTCCTCCTCTTTTATGGCGAGGAGGATCTTCTGCCTTGCAGAATGTCGAGTCTGGTCGTCGGCCTTTAAAGGCCCGTTCACACTCTTGCAACCGAGTGCGACCGAGAGAGACCAAACCGGTTTTTAAGCCTCTTGCGATCTCTTAGGACCAGCTCCGCTCAGTGCATCCGGTCCCAAGAAGTCTTTCTCGGTCGTGCTCGGTTGCAAGAGTGTAAACGCGCCTTAAGTCTCTTGCGACGTCTCAGGACCAGCTCTGCTGCAGCGCATCCGGTCCTAAGACTTCGCAAGAGGCTTAAGAACTGGTGTGGTCTCTCTCGGTCTTACTCGGTTGCATATGTGTGAACGGCGCTTTAGCCGGCATTTTATAAACACACGGTATACTTGTACATTAGCTGCAGTTATATCTTTATAGTTTACTAAACGGTACAGTTGTTACTCCGAAATGTATTGTTTCATGTTTGCTTTTCAAATACTCGAAGCGTGCGCGAGCACCATCTTCCCCTGGTGGAGTGCTCTTCTCCCAAGCGCACAGCTGCCTTGAGGTGAAGAAAGACACACAAGCTTGGAGTGTCTACTTTGCCAGTCCAGCTTTTCCGCAATATGCCGGTGCTCGCTAGGAAGCGCGCTCAACATGCAACTGTAGTTGAGCGCGCATGAGCAGATCAAATGGGTCACATACCAATAGGGATAGTGTACAATTTCTTAACACTTTCAGTGCTCGATATGAAAGCCAAATGAAATTGTGGGCGAGTTTCTATTAGATAGAACGAGGAGAGGCTGCTCTGCGCTTTTATTTCACTCTGTTGTTTTAGTGCGTCATTGCCTATGCCAGAAGGCAGGCATGTAGCCAGGATTTTGTTTCGGGGGAGGGGGGGGGGGGGTGGCGCTCATGACAAAATGCTGTATGAGGGGGAGGGGGGGAGGGGAGGTCCCAACAAAATGGAAGATTTCGGGGGGAGGGCCGGGCCCCATGCCCCCCCCCCCCCCCCTCCCTCCTGGCTACGTGCCTGCCAGAAGGTTTAGTTCAACCGAATCCTTATACTTCTTGCCCAGACCGCAAATCTTGGGCACAAAACATCATGCATCATAAAGAGGTGGACGACGCATTTGTGTGCAACGGGGGTGTGATTATGTTAGGTAGAAAATAATTTATAAATACTATTATGAGAAGTATAATAATTTATAGATACAATGCCTGGGTGCAAGTAATCTGTCGAACGTATGATTAAGTGCATTACACATAACTCTGCCAGAGAAAATTCGAACACGGTACTGTGAGGAATATCTGCGAAATGTTTAACCCGACAGCTTGTGAGAAATTTTAATCACAAGCGTACAATTTTCATAAAATATTCTTATAGAATAAGATATAAGATCATGTAAATATCAAGTACATATAGTAATGCCGCCATGACATTAGCACGGAAACACGCGATGAATGCCGAAGTACAAACCTTTCTGATGCCAATCTAAAAAAAAAAAAAAAATCACCATATTTTTTTCTTATATTTATAGTACTTACCTGTTCTATTCCCCATGAGAGTTTTTGAGAGAAATGATTTTCGCTCACATGGTGCTATAGATAATTTTCTTCGCTATGAACAATGTGCTGGTTTCGGGTATAGTTCCTCAATACAGCATGCCACAGACATCAAACACGTAAAATATTTGACTCCATTCGCACCATCACTTTGGGAAACGAGCAATTGGACGCATGTTTCCGAAAGCCCGACGTTGCACATGCAGTTTGTGGAAGCAGTATAAAACAAACCGTGGTATACGTCTGTATCACGGTTTAGGAGGAGGCTGTAAAATAGTCCCACAGAGCCGTACGCATATGATGTCGAAACTTCTTTTCGAATAGGGTGCACTCATTGGGGGTCTTATATGCTTCCATTGCACATTGAATGCGAGCTGAATGTAAGCTGTTTTCGCGTTCAAGACAGACTACTGTTTCACACTGGCAAACATGTTCCTATTTGCAGTTATTTATTTAATTTTGTACCAAATCTTTAGTTTCTTTACGGCCGATTGGTACACAAGGAAATGGTGCATCCCTTCAGAACTAATATAGAAACAAGGCATACGACATCAAAACAGATTTTGAGCAAAAATGCTAACTTCTGCCCTTTCTGAGTCATACATTTTGAATGCCAGCAGTAGCGAACATGCCGCGCACACGTTCTGCATAAAAAGTAGTCGTGTTACCCGAACTAGTTCAAATAGGAACACTCAGTGGAAAGCAGTGACTCACTGTCAACGCTGGGCCTTAGATAATATATTACAGAAGCGTGACATCGCGACATTCTTTCATTTTGATAATGTCCTAACTTGAACTGGTGCGTGGCAGCGAACAGAAATAAGAAAACCCCCGTACAGGTCCTCTCCACACTTCAAAAAGAAAGGCCGAATAGTAGCGGGAATAACAACTCGCCTAGCGATAATTTCCTTCCCACCAGCGCTGCCTCGATTCTCGAGTTATGTGCGTAGTCGTTGCCTGCCCTTTTTCTACCCTGTCTGACCTCTCGATGGACCTCGGGGCACCGTACGAGCCATTTCCACCAATCCAATGCCGTCTGACGGTCACGTGCCCTTCATGAGGGGTCACAGCCGCATAACACATTCGCAGCGTTGCACTGGCTGAGGTGGCCCGTAGCGTCCGTTACAGTCCATCGTCGTGAGATGGAGCGGAGCATACCCCTTTCCGACCTACGCTCGGCGTCTAGGATGATGTTCCCGCGGCGGAGAAGCGGCCAGACAAAGGCGGGCGCAGACGCGAGGCCCCCCGAGGGCCGCTGCGCGGGCTCCGGGCAGGCAGGGGGACGTCCACCGGCGGGTGCTGAGAGGCGATTAGAAGGGCCGGCAGAGACCCCCGAGGGTTGTTGATCGCAGGCCCGATTCCGCTGACCTTGACGGACGCCCTCGGCCAATCCGGCTCTTCCCGTGCTCGCCCACCGCGGCGGTCTTCTTCGGTCGGCGGCGGCTGCGCAAGAATTTCTAGGGGCTGCGCGTTATAATTCATGCTTCCCGACCTCCATTATTTCCTCCCGCAACACTCCGAGCCGGGCAGAGCGTCACGTCGCGATGACAGCGCTTCTCTGATTCCTAGCGGCAGAGTGTTAAAGCTCTCCCTTCCCTGCCCACGTGCGCCGAAGTCCGCCTCGCGCCAAGCCGTGGTGACTACCGTTGGTGGACAAATGTTGCACGGTCACCCTTTAAAACAAAACTCAACGAATATGCAGCGTTTCAGTGATAAAGCCCATGTTGGCCATTTCGTGACATCGGGGTTAATTTCGTTTTATTTTCTTGACCCGTAACGCATACACAAATAAATATAGAAGGCGTCTCTTCTGTCAGGCTAATTTATTTGAATACAACGAACGATGAATTACGATGTATAAACACTGAAACTATGTAGAAAACTCAAAGATAAGTCAGAATATTGTTTGCTCGCGTTGTACGAAATAAATTTCGTTAGCTGAGTTTGAGACGCTGTCTGTCACCTTTCTTCTCTTCATTTATTGCAATAAACGACAGTATCTTTATTTAGAAAGAAAATGAGTAATAAGATATTTTCCTACTCCATATAGGCAACCAAGCTTCAACCCAGATTGCAAAGGTGCAAGCTAGGCCAAGAACAGGTCATTTAATCTTTGTGGTTGTAGACATAGGCATAGACTTCGGGGGGGGGGGGGGGGGGGGGGGGGGCATCGGGGCTCGTGCCCCCCTAGTGAGATCCGGGAAGGGGGGGGGGGGGGGCCGGGCCCCCCCTTTCCCGGGACCGGGCCATGACCCTTACCGAGACGCTGTTTACGTGCCATGTAACGAGCTTCTAGTAGTGATATGTAAACAAAATAACGCACACGTTGCCTTTATTGACAAAATACATAAGAAATAGAGTCCCAGCATGCTTTCGTTAGCTTCAATGTCCAGTTCTGGCGAGAAGATAACGCTGAGCACTCTCCCCCCCCCCCCCCCCCCCCCCCCCCCCGGAGAACACCTCAGCCTGCCCCCCCCCCCCCTTTCCTTCCCCCGGGAAAATACAAAGTCTACGCCGCTGGTTATAGATGATTGGAAATGAAGAGCTAACCGAGATATCTTGATTTACCGTTCAAAGGAAGGGCTTGAAACTATTATAACGTAGTTTTTTTATACACAAGCATATGAATGGTGGAACAGTTTGTCTCTTTATAAAAAGAGTATTAACAAAAGCCACTCCATTTCCATATACGTACATTTACCAGTCTTAACCGTTCAAGAACTTTTGCGGACCCTACTTACACTCATTTTACGCATCGCGAGCGCCGCCCTGCCGTTGATGAAAGGCCGTCACAGCCTGTGCGCGGGAGCTCTTGGGATCGCGGCGCTTGACATTACGGTCATTAAATGTCTACGTGTTGTTAAACCACTGCCTGGTGTCGCTCTCCAAGACGGGTGGCAACAAGGGAATTCCCCCAAGGTACGGATGGCGTAACGAAAAGTACAGCTGTGTTAGAGTTTTCAAATATCAAATGAAGTAGATATCTACCGAGGTTGCTGACAGTTTGCATGGCAAATATGTTGGCCCATTTCCTCGAATGTCGTATGTTACGCAGGGCATTCGCGGAAATGGGCCAATATATTTATCGCGTTGGAAACTAATCGTCAGCAACCTCGGTAGATATTTGAAAACTCGCCTAACATAACTTAAGTACTTTCGGTTACTCATACTTATAACTTAGTTGAAATGTCTTCTGAAAGTTGTGTTAACAAATGCACGGATTCACAGGGGCGCAACGTCAGCCTCAGCTCTACATGTGCTCTAAATTTTGTATCGCTACCGTACGTACGGTACCAATTTAAAATTTACAGGACGCAGTGCTGAGGTTGCCACTGCGCCTCTGTGAATCTGCGCGTTTGTAAAACATTCAAAAGACACTAACTGAACTAAGTAATTATATACCTAAAAAGGTAACCAAGTTCCAGTTCCTTCTTGCAAAAGAAAACAATTATTATGGGATTTACCCAATTAGCATTGGAACTCATACAAAGTGCATAAGTTATATTGTATGTTATGTTCTTATGTGTATCAAGATGATTTAAATCGTGATTCAAACCACGATTTAAATCGTTATTTATTTCTGACAAGTGTACTATAAAAGTTCGAATCAAATCTTTCCCATAAAAAAATACCCCGAAAATATGTTTTTTTTTATTTACCGCTTCCCTAGCATTTCGTGCTTCCTAAGCGCATTTGTTTTGTATTTAAATCAAAGAAGCATTAGGCTAGCTTTAGATCAGGCTGACCATAATGAAAAGCCAGTGCTTTTCTGAGAAAATTGTAACGTTGAGCTTTCTACGTACACTTCTTTCGTCAATTATATATAACATCAAAATTGCAAGTAAATAAGATCGCGAAAGAAAAAAAAAAAACAACAACAACGAAGGCTTAAAGGCCACGTCCAATGGCAAGCAAATCAGAGCAGGAGGGAAACAGCCAGGTACAACTTCTAACCAATAAAAAATATCATGCTGTTTTTTTTTCCCTAGTACGGGACGTTCGAGCAATAAAGTGTTGTTAATTAAATTGTACCTTCGGTTTGCAGGAACGTTTTCTTCTGTATTTTTTCAATTATCGTACAAATTGATCAACCACTGTGCTATTTTTCAAAAAGTAAATGATATTAAAAATAAGGTGTTGTCAATTAATTGTACTTTTGGTTTACAGAAACTTCTGCATTGTTTTCAAGTATTGTGCGGATTGATCAACCAGTCTATTATGTTTAAAAATTCAACTAGTGATAGGGAATCATTATTTTTACCTGCGGGGATTTAGATTTAATTATTCCGATTTGATTGAAAAAAATATAAATTACTCTATTTTTTTTAATATGATTTCTTTTTTCTTGGTTTCTGTTGAGTGGGAGCTTTCAACAGATGTGCATCGCAGCAGACACGATCCTGCAGCCAGAGTACCTGGAATATAGCGAATCCTCCGATTAATGAGCCGACCAAAGACTAACTACCTCGCTCTACTGAAGACGGGAAGAAAAATAAAGCGTGTGATACGAGCCCATTCTAATACGCCCTGCAAGAAGCAATACACTTCCCTATATGAAGGGATATTAGACGCGCAATATTGGCAGTGCCACAAATTTTTCACATCGAAGATTAGTCGCCCATCGCTTCATTGTGACGAACGTGGTTTGTCGGGTAGCTAGTGCCAGCCTACACGACGCAACTCTCATTACTAGCACTTGAACTATATTTCAAGAACAGATCTGCGGAGAGAACACCGGAGCACTCGAGGAGTGACTCAGTGATAACCCCGCACGGAGACAATTTGCTGTTTTGGACGCCGATGCCGATAAGAAACACGTACGAAAAGATTTCAGGGCGGATGTTTGGCAGTTACCGCAGCCAACGCAACCACACTTCGTTACTCGGGACGCGTATATAGAACACAACTCGTATAGTTCCTAAGAAATATTTATCCGTTTCAATTCCGTATGACACAGAGTCAGTGTTAACCATGGTTCTGACGGGAAAAATTCATAGTTTTCTCGAAGAACCAGCAGAATTCCCGTTTTGTATTCTGTGTAGCGAAACGTGACTGCTAATATGTTTGATGTCACAGCGCTGACCAAGCCATAGATGCCGTGACGCTCTTGGAGATACGTACAGTGACGAGACACGCAGCCGCTGTGCTAAGTCTATCGACCGGCGTTCACTCAGACCGACGCAACCTGCTCGGTGAACACAACCATAGCCTCATACATATACTGACAAAGCCTGGAAGATCGCCACGAGAAGTGGCCACTAGAATGTAAAAGGTGGAGCGGCAGACAACGGATGAAAGGAGAGCCACGTGACTATCGCCCCGCAGCGGCGAGACGCCGATACTAACTTCTCCCGAGCGAATAAGCGTGTTTCTGGTTTTCGCTTCTGCAAAAGCTGTGCGCTGACGTCCAGGTTCACCGAGAAATGGCTCTTTGATGCTCTGTGCTACCAGATCCTCACGCTCCAAATCTGCGACCGGACTTTCTATGGCTCCGTCGTCAAACTGCCAGGCTTTATGAGTAGAGGAGGCTATGACACAACTAAAGGAAGGGTTATAGGCATTGCTTATATAGCAGTCTAGGCAGGAAATGGGGCAGCACTGACGGCATGACAAAGCAGCGCTTTTCGGCCCACAGGCTTCATGATAGAGCGTGTTCTCGAAAGAAAAATAATCGCTGAAACATCTGATCTTGATTAATCCCACGAAAGCAATCCGTTTACAGATTTATGGAGACCACAATGCTTCAGTACAGTCATAAAATACTCCCATTGCATTTGTGCCGAGCAGGTACCGGCACTAGAAAGCCAATCATTGGATTGAGCGCTAACCAATCAGCCGCGTGGGAACACGTGGACCGCAGGAGGCGTGGCGCAGTGCCACACTCCACTCGCGCCGCAAGCGGCGGGACGTGAACGCTGCCCCTTTATGGGGAGTGCACTTCCTCTCCGTGGTCGGGTGTTGCTACAGACCGTGGGCTCTGTGAAAGAGACAGCCGAGGCAAAGAAGAGGCTGGTCGATCGTCGCAAACGACTCTAAATTCTGGGGTTCCCGCTAAGGACCTTTGAAGGGCCCCGAGACGGGACCCTTCGAGTCTGCTCGAATGACGGAGACATTAGGAGTACCAGGAATTGCGCGCAACTCGGCGCTCGCTGAGAGGGCGGTCTTGCTCACGACGTCCCCTGTTCCCGTGGGCGTCACAGCGTCGGCGAGTGTCCCGCCCTTGGCTGTTGGCCCCGGCGTGTCAATGGAGACCAGGCCAAAAGAGGACAAGTCGCCCGCTTTTGCGTTATATATATGTATTTTTATTTAAAAAAAAATCAACCATTTTTTTTTATATATATACAGCTTGTGTTTAGAACAAACTCTTCACTTTCGTACCGGCTTTCTAGGTTAGCTTTTTTATATATATAAAACACCATTACGGTGCTTTACCTATTTGCTTTCCTTCGCATCCGCTCAGTTATTTCAAAGTATCCTTGGAAGAACACAAACAAAGGAGCATTTTCTTTAGAGGATGAATCATTCTTTCAAACGAAAAGACGCATCGAAGAGGCGATAAACCTTAGGGCTAGCTAAACAAAAAACTAAAAGACTAACATTTTAGTTTGTAGTTATCCGCAGCATGGACTCAGTGAAACAATGGAAACAAACAAACAACCTTTTTTTCATTATATTTCTTGCAACATCTATCTTACGTTCTTGGATGTGACTGCGTGAGAAATGTGGTAATTCAAAGACCTATCAAACGTTAGCAGATAGAATTGCCGTCTTCAACACAAGGGCACAATAATGTGATTAGTGAACAAGTTAGCTGGAGACATAATTAAAAAAAAACATTTCTGCGATAGATAATACTATATTGATTGCAGTTCAATTGCATAAGAGCGATACAGAATAAATAATCTAGTTAAACACTAGAAAGAATAAAACATAAAGTACCGACATGTTTTATTCTTTCTAGTATTTAACCTTATCACCAACGCGCTCCACAAAACCATAAATGGTCTAGTTTGCACACTTCCAGAGAACTGAAAGCGTTACGAACGTATCACTCTTCTATGATCAAGAGTCGTGTAGTGCCTTTTTTCATATATCCCATATTTCTTTTTTTAGGTTTTCTTTTACTCGGAATACGGAGGCACTACACCAGAAAGCGGTACAGGGCAGCATAGGAAACGAAGCATCACACCAGCAGGTGTCTCAAACACGCGGGCTTCGACCTTTTGAGATGCGGCTAGCAAGCATCCCTCGGTTGCGAGACCTTGTTTTCAGGCCTGGAGCGCTAGACTAGTTTGATATCGTCGATTAATTTGCGCTCGTAAACAAGCTCTGTTTATATAACGTGTTTACACATTTTGCATTATTCTGTTGTTGTTTTTGATACTAAGTATTGCTTTGTCTATATGTTAGCTTCTCAGTGCTTTCTCGTGTACATCAACCGGAACGACAATATCACTGCTCGGCAAGAAGCGCGAGCTCCTTGCTCAAGAAGGCACCTTGCCTGCACGAACTCTCCGTCAGCAGAAGCAACTGCCAAAGATACAGCTATGAGCTAGAACTTCTAGCTCTCAGACGACATCGTTAAAATAAAAGTATTTTCTTATGATAGTGGTATAAAAGATCACGAGGAAAACAAAAACTGCCTTATAAAGATTTTTTTTTTTTTGTTCGTGTTGAGTTTTGTGAATTGCGTGACAAGGGCAAGGATGGTGTGCTTGCTCTCGTGCTATTGAAGACTGCCATTACGTTGGTGTTTGAAATCCTGTTTTATAACATTCATGAGATCCAAAGTAGCCGCATAGGGAAATGAAAGCGAAAGTGGTGAGCTTACAAAAAGCAGAGGGCACAAGGTTCTTTATTTAAAAAAATCTCTAGGGCGTCACTAAGAAAGTCGGCTGCTTTGTAACGTAAAACACCACTGCTGTTTGTTGTTGTTGTTGTTGTTGTTTTTTGTCCCAAAATAGCAAAAAAGCCCCCTGGCCTTGAACCTCGACCTTTCCGGAACGGGGTACCTGGCCCCCACACTCGGATAAATTTAAGACCCCTGCGAGTATTTTTTGGAGCGTCTCTTCACTTGCGTCATAACTGTTTTTTGTAAACTGTTGTTAACTAAATATTTCCTTGATAAAAAAAAAAAAAAAAAAAAAAAAAAACAGATTTTAGTTTATGTACATTGATTTCGCTACTCGGCAGAATGGAGTAGAATCCTCCGTTTATTGACATAATGGCAGACAAAAGTCTGGGTTTGGTACACATATATCTTGCAACGAATTCAGGACCCAACTCAAACCATATCGCAGCAAAGTCAAATCGAAGAACTAGTCTCAAAACACAAAATAATATTTATTAGTTTCAAATTAAAAAAAAAGGACTGCAAAAAGATTACAAGTACAGTAATAATAAAGACCATGAAACTTCACACTGGACGTGTGAGCGCAATAACCGCAATATTCCAGTACCCTCTGTTCGCCTTGTAACGCTCTGTTTGCCCAGCAGATGCGGTTGAAAGCCATAGCATATTTTTTTTAGGACATACTCTTCATTTAGTATAAAACGTATGCTGGAATATAAAAACAAAGATCCATTGCAAACAAATGCCAATTTTTCTTTTTTTGTCTTTTTTTTGCAGAGTCTTACGGAGCTGCGCGGTCTGGTGGCTGCTTCCACGGGAGCGACCGCGTTCAGACGAGGCATGGTACCAAGAGCCTTTCCGAGCTGCTGCTTGGAGACGAAGTGATGGCCCTGGCTTCGGACGGCGGGCTCGTTTTCACGGAGGTGATCAGCTTCTTGGATCGGGATCCGAGCGCCGAAAGGCTCTTCTACCGCGTGGAGACAGAGTCCGGACGCACCGTCAGCTTCACGCCAGCGCATCTGGTCTACTACACAGCGACCGCCGACGGAGTTCCCAGGCCTACGTTCGCCGCTCGCCTCGTACCTGGAGGCTACATTCTGGTGCAGACTAGTACCCCGGCGTCCGCAGTCCCCGGTCGGAAGTTCGTAGAACGTTCCACAGATGGCGCTTCCTTCAACGAGGCAGAAACGAACGCTGTTTTGGACAACGACGACGAGCCGACAAACAGAACTGAGTCTGAAAACGTGACCGTGCCCTGGCTCCATCTCCCGGAGAGTGGAGGAAGTGCGGGCGCCGCTGTGGACGGCGGTGCTTCGTCGCTGCGTCTGGAACGCGTTCGAGACGTGACGGCGAATGTGGCGACCGGTGTGTTCGCGCCGCTGACGCGCGAGGGCACGCTGCTCGTGAACGGGGTGGCGGCGTCGTGCTACGCCGCCGTCGAGGATCAGGCGCTGGCGCACTGGGCCTTCCTCCCCGTCAGGCTGTGGGAGGACGTGAAAGACTCCGCGCTGTCTTTACTGCGCGCGACGGGTACCCTGGTCAGGCGGGCCGACGGCCGCCCCCATGGACCACAGCAAAGCTCGCTCGTGGGCGTGCACTGGTACGCGGAACTGTTGTACGGAGTGTTCTACAGACTGCTTCCCAAGTCGTATCTTCTGGACTGAGTTCTCCGACTGGCGTCTTTTGTGCGTGCCGCTGTACATAAGGTTGGATGAGAATCGCGTTCGAGGAGGCGGGCGTGCATCGCCTCAAACCTCCTTCTCGAAATGGCCTATTGTAATTAGAAGACTAGTAAATATTATAGGGCTTAAGTTATTTTTTTCCGATACTAGTATCTTTATTCGGTGCAGTGAGACGTTGATGCTGAGCAGACAAGTAAGAGTTGTTTCTAGAATGTGCGTAGAAAGAGAGATCGTGGGAAGGCTTAGAAGAGCATTGACAGCTATGCTGGACTCGTCCCGATCTTGACAGCAGACTCGACAAATACAGCAGCCTGAGTTTAATAAGCTTACTTATAATACTGTTACGTTGTCAAGGAGAATGCGGAGCTATCTGTACCTGCTTGCGACATCCGAGGTCTGCTGATTGTCTAAACGGGGAGGTGATCCGGTGGCGAGGCCCGCAACATACCCTGTGAAATTAATAAAAAATGCTCTTTGTAGACCCGCGAAAAGCCGAATGAATGAAATCCAGGATGATACGAGATAAATCTGACATTGATCAGTTTTTTATCGGCCTCAATCAGTTACTTAATTTGCCGTTTATATTTCATCACAGTTCTGTAGGTTGTCTAGGCTAACCACAAGACAGGACAAGAGAAGAAAATCTTCCAGGACTGAGCTCTTTTCGTTTATAAGAATATCTCGTGAGTCTCTGGAAGCAGAATTTTGATATCCATGATATTCGGAAGGCTATAGCTGCGATCTTGTCTAAACTTTTTTCGTTGGAATTTTGCGCGTAGGCGTAGTTTGTTAAGTTTGGTAGAAAATATGGAATTATTCCCGGCTCTTTAGCCGATGGCGTGACAAACGAAAAGAGTTTCGTCACGCAATACTGCACTTTCGTCGTCGAGTTAAAGATTTGTACAAGTTGTAAATGTCTTAAGTTATTGAATATATGTGTGTCAGACGTTGAATCTTCATTTTGGAGCGTTTTGACGCACCTATAGCAACAGTAAAACTCTACCAGAGTGTGCACTTGTTTGCCTTTGGAGGTTGGCTGCTCGGTATGTCTTTTATAAGGAGGAACACAGCCTCAATAAGAAGGGTGTTCCAACTGAGCTGAAGCAAAATCAAAAGTAACTTTATTCAAATAGGTTTATTACTGACTTAGTTTACTTCCTCGAAAAAGCTAATCAGACATACACTGTAACCCTTACTTTGCGTAAATATTGAGATAAAGGGTAGGTTTTGTAGACGAATTCCGTTGTCCCTCAACTCTCCCCGCGACCCGCCATGCGACTGCCAACTCTGCAGACAACGAGAGCTACACGCATGCGCAACGTCATTGTTGGGGAAAGCGTAATGCGGGAGAAAAAGCGGTCTACAAAAGCTTCCTAATAAACTCCCAAACTGACCGCGACCATCACAAGTTATAAGACGGTTTATTTTCTTAAATTTTGATGCATATAATTTTTAAGAGCGCTTTTCTATTTCTTTTAAGCATAGGAAACGTGTAGGTGCCATTTCGACATGACAGGCGAAGGCATGGAGTTCGTTTCTTCTAAGGCAGTCAAATCAAAAGCTACATGATATTTGCACAAGTACGAATCGCCGATAGAAGGTTTTCTGGGGACAAAGTCAAAAGAGAGTTTGAATTCGTACAATTTCCCCAGTTTCGTGCGTGCGACCAACCAACCTTACTATAAGATGCACGCATGCGTTTTCCTTTCAATGACGAAAACTACATATTAAGTTTCACTTTTGGTTCTATCCCAGCCGATGCTCTAATCCGATGCGGGGCACAAGTTCGTCTGCTGCTTTTGCAGGAGTTGCAGTGACGTCAGAGCGACGCCGAGCTCTGATTGGCTCTGATAAACGTCGAGGCAGCTTGCTTCGAGGTCTACGCACTATCGTCCCATCACAGCCAATCGGAGTTCGGCATCGTTCTGACGTCACCACAACCACTCTAAGAGAAGCAGACAAACTTGCTCTCCGCACAGATCTATTCAAGCAGTGGCAAAAGTGAATCGTCGTGGCTCTCGTCGCCTTTGTTCGTTTTCTATCGCCTATTAATCCAATCGTGCACAAATAAATGCGCAGTGATACCCCGATCTAATTTCTGCGTAATTGGTTTACCCGGGGATAGCAAACCCACCAAGGCAACGAGCGCCGTGACGATGCAATTCTTTTGCGCTGCCTGATCGCCTCCATCAGATCGTCTGCTGCGATCGGACTTCAAGTAAAACGGAGCATAGTGTCGGCATGATGTGGGTTGGCAAGCTCATGGAAGTTTGGAAATTCAAGAAAAAAAACAGGTTTCACCTGAAATTCGCTTTGTCGCTCGCGTCATTTTTTATTAAGTGTGTAAACATTGGAGATGTGTGCTTTCACGAAAGGGGGTAGCGAAAGGGCATGCAAGCTGGTGTAAGTTCATCGTAATGACACGACTTGAGGTTGTTTTCCCCTCTTGTGTTAGGCCTCAGCGTCATGGTGCTTTTACGACGAGTCTGCATACCAGCGCTGTGAAGCTTTTATGAGGTCCCGATTGAAGGGCTGTACGCCTTTTCACATCGTTCTGTTTTGGTCTCTCAAAGAAATTTCTGCTTCGAGCCAAAACATGGCCGTATCGAGACTATGCGGAACTAATTCGTAGCTCGGATCAAAACATATAATTAGCAGTTGGGAAGGCGTGAAGCCCGGTCGATAAAAGTATGTCCTGCGACAACACCAGTGACCTCGAGCAGTACCCGTGAACTCCTCGTTACCAACCGCAAAACATCGACGCACATTGTCGGAGCAGGCAACATCTTCCGCCAGATGCTGGCAAGACATCATTGTGCAGCAATTGCTGGTGTTTTGTAGTGGGTAAGGCGGGCATTGCTCGTCTAGGCAGTGCTCGACGAAGTATCCACTGGCGCATATAAACATTAAGTCAATGGGTTGTTTGTTTAGCATTCTCAAGTAAAAAGAAAATCAGCTAGGACATTATCTTTAAGAACTTTCCGTCGACTGTTCGTCGCAGGCGTTTCGTTTGTGTTAACTGAGGCCTGCGAGAATGATACCGGCCTTTCAAAACAGCGACTTTGTTCTTACAACTTTGAAGGCGTTGACTTGGTGGTCTGAATGTGGATGTGTTGTATATTTATGTGAAATCAGAGTGATTGTTAATTAAAGACGAGTGATTACTTATGTCTGCTGTGGTGGCTTGTTTCTTCTAACGAAGATGTATAGGTACGCAGTAGTGCTTCACGTTTCAATTGGTTTTTGATTCTTTCAGTAAAGTGTTTTTTTACAGAAAGTAATTCGTCCTGCACATGTCTTGTTTAAGAATCCGATAGAATCTCAGCGTTGTTTTCCAAACGACAAATTATCAGTAAGAGCAGTTTCAGCATAAAATATGTGTCAAATCTTGAAAAAAACGTTCAGAAATCTGCTTGTTTTTGCCCCAACTTTAGTGCGCCAGTAAAATGCTCGATAATTAAGAAAACCTTGAGCTTTGTATAATTCAAAGGGACTGACCAGGGAGAAGAATGTCTGAGCGTCCACCATGCGAGACAAAATTTCCTAAGTTTATAAAGTTGTCTTTTAGTCACGGCCCTTGAAACCAGCCAACAAGCTTTGGGACGTGGCAGAGCTAATGATATCAATTTATTGTGTTCGAGAAGTCCCTGTAGAAACGAACGAGATTGAGGAAAAAAAAAAGACATGGACAGAAATGATGGCGCGTGCTTCGGATCGAAAGAACATCACAAGGTCTGGCTAAAATGTATTCGGTTGCTTGTAAATATTGTAAATAAATGCTAGCTTTAACGTAACCAGCGACGACTACCAGAGGTTCTACCATTTGGTGCCGAAACCCGGGAACCCACCAACTGAATGAGCAGAACCTGGTAATCCAAAGCAACATCTACAATCGACCGACACAAGTAATCAACAGTACGCAACACTGGATAAAAATAAACTTCCTCAAATAAAAAAAAAACCAAAGAAAAACGCAAATAACGCAAGTAACTAGGGTCCCAACGAGCCAGAGGAATTATTACAATTACCTACGCCGACCATTGATGATATTAATAGTTTGATCGAGCGTCTAAGCCTTGCTCGGGGCCAACTCAACCACGTAGATGCCGCGATCAAGTCTTTGATTCTCGCAAAAAAAAAAAGTAGAAGCGGAGTTCACGCAAGTGATAGATGATGCTGACAAGATCGTCCCGTGCCTCACGAAGCTCAAAAGGAAAGAGAACGTCCTGGAGGACAGCCAGCGATGGAGCTGGCAACAGAACGAAGGTTTGGGAGCAGCACAAGGGACAGCAAAAATAAAGCTGTCAAAATTAGAGTTCACCAAGTTAAACGGGCACCCCTTCTGAGGGAAATTTCAGTCCAGCATTCATCATAATCCAGAGCTGAGACCATTGGAAAAGCTTAATTAATCGAGATCTGGCAATGGAGCTGCCGCCATCGGTGGACTGCAGAGAACAGCTGAGTGCTACGTA
Source organism: Ixodes scapularis (assembly GCF_016920785.2). Taxonomy (NCBI): domain Eukaryota; kingdom Metazoa; phylum Arthropoda; class Arachnida; order Ixodida; family Ixodidae; genus Ixodes; species Ixodes scapularis. The sequence goes on along the minus strand of NW_024609835.1, from coordinate 236,864,296 downwards.
GACGCCATCGACCTTCTGCAGCACCGGCTTGGTCCAGGACCACATAGAAAGTCTTATGGACATACAAAAAATACCACCACAGGCCGACACACGGGCACTGCGGCGCTTTTACGACGGATTTCAGAGCAGTGTTGGCGGTAACGCGTTACAAGTAACATCGTTACCGGAAACGCGCTACTTTATTAGTGACGTAGTTACGTACTCGTTACCTTTTCAAAACGTTAACGGGCAACGTTCTTACGTTACATATTTCAAGTAATGGGTGAAGTATTTACGTTACTCGTTAAATCTCTCTTGACAGAGTTAAAAAAGTACGCTTAATTTTATGTGTTTCTGGACTTTGTTTTACCTTAAGTCCAGACGCAGCCGGCGCTACGAGTTGATGGGACCAATCAGACAAAGTAGAAAGGATACCGTCATGGTGTTCGCCATGTTTCTGTGCGTGTTGCATTATCGCTGTGAACCAATCGTAAACCAAAAAGACCCAGTGACGTGAACATTTGACGCCGCTTGATTAGTCCTATTACCTCGGAGCGGCTGTTGCATCTCGACTTAATAAAGGCCGACGTACCAACCTCGGTTTTCTGCAGGGAAGATAATCATTTTACCTCTTCCCTCTTCTAAGCTGAGAGAGAAGCCAAGCTGGGGCAAGGTAAGAAGTGGAGAGGACATAGGAAAGAAAGAGGCGAGCAAAAGTGAAAAGCGCGAAGTGTACGTCGAGTTATTGATTGCACTCATTCCACATACCTTCATTATTTTGCCGGTCTTTTCCCCTCGCAAAAAGTCCTACCTTAGAAAAACCCTAACGCTCATATCCTTTGTACCTGTGTCGAAAAACTCGGACGCAAAAAAAACAACACAAAAAACACTTTTACTGTTAATTTATATATGACATGTAACGCGAAACGATAACGTACCTTAGTTTTTATCAGTAACGGTAACGGTAACGCATTCCTTTTATTTTGACTTAACGTTTTTTGTAACACGTTCCTTTATTTTGCAAGTAACGAATTACGTATTTCGTTAGTTTTTTTTGTTCGGCGACGAGTACAACACTGCTTCAGAGCCACATATGAGGACGCAGGGCACTGGGTGTGCGCAAAGAATATTACTGTGTTGTTATCTACCAACTTCCTTGGGCGCTCGCAAGTGGCATGATTCTAAAGTACAACCGGAAGATGTCGATGGGGGAAAACGGAAATTTTAGCGTAGCTAAAAAATCATCGAAGGGCGACAGTTTCCTGCCTACAACAGTGAACGTTCACCTAAAGGCTTTGCGGACTCTCATCGATGTTCTTCGAATAGAGCTGGAGAGTAGGAAAAAGACGTCAAATGAACAGCAAGAGAAAGTGTGTGCTAAAGGGATGGTGAACCGAAATTTAGATTTAAAAAAAACTGCAGGAGCAGAAGGCGGGACGCTACAATCTCTACAACACCACTCGCAAAGCGATATCTCGGATGGACGGTCGTATTTTTGGAAAAGGCTATTTTTTTGCCTGTCGATGAGAATGTCGTCCAAAAAACACTGCACTTCTTCAGTGCCGTTCAAGAGTTCTTCCATATAACACTGGAAGATGGCCACAGCCACGGCCACAGCAAGCTGTAATCGGGTCACCTTGCAAAGCCCCTTGAGAGTCGTTATAGTCAACAACAGAGAAGTGTCCTTTTCGACGCCAAGTTGCTGATAAGCTTGATCCAAGTCAAGCTGGGAGAACGCTGAGCAATCTCCCAGCCTTGCTAGTAGCTGTTCCGGAGAGGGTAGCGGGTGAGTGTCCCCCTTGATGACTGGGTTGAGTTTTTCTTTGAAGCCATCGCAAATTCTCATCTTCCCGTTTTTCATTAGAATCGTGACTATAGGCGTCAACCAACAAGAGTGTTGGACTATAACGTAAATACCTTGTTCCATCAACCTCTCGATAGTTTCGTCTACTTTCGGCAGAAGTGCCAACGGTACTCTGACGTGCTTTGTGCAATTTGGGTGTGGCTTGATTCTGCACTTCAATTCACACCGGAGGACCCTTGCTCTTCCCCAGCTCTGAAATGAACACTTCAGAGAAGTCCTTGAGGAAAGTTGCTACCTTCGTCACGAATGTGTGCTGCTGACCTACAGCTGGACGGCTCTCCTCATTGCAGTTCTTTGAGAAGGGTGCTCCATGAAGCTGATGAAGCCTTTCCAAGGAGATGCCTAACGGTTATAACCAGTCCCGTCCGAAAATGCTGATTCCAGCCCCCTTCGTGATGAGTAGCGGAAGCTGAGTTTCTCTGCCGCCATACTTAAAGGGACCATGAAATGACCTTTTTACTTTTTCCAGATAACTTTTACATTAAACCGTCAATGTTCACTGAATGCCGAACAGGCATCCGTTTTCGTCTCGGTTTATTAACTTTTACACAAAAAATTATTGAAATATCGACTTTTTCATTCTCTCCAACTGACCGCAAAAGAAGCCGTGACGTAGACCGTTTCCGGAACCGGAAGTTCTCTCGGAAGTAGCGGCAACGAGTTGGGGTGCGCCGGTAGGTTTTACTGCGCTGATGTCACCGACGTATTTCCTGAATCGGCGCCTCTCATCGCCGCATCGCAGCTGAGCGAAATTCAATGAGATATGTTGCGCTACAGAGACAGCATGGGACTAGTCCCATACGCCGGTATGCCTGTTGGGAAGTGCAGCGAGTCTTGTCACCACCCCGTCATTGTTGGCAGAAGGGCCGGCCCGTGTCAGTCGTTTGCAAAGCGACGTAGATGGCGTTTTTCGCGGCCTCGGAGATGCAGGAGCGAGGCGACGTTAAAAAAGATACGTTTGAACTACGAGTGTCAGCAAGAGCCACGTAAATACCTGCTTACACTCGGAGCGGACGCGCGCGCTTGATGGAAGTCTTGTATTCGCGCTGTTGGTAAGCTCTTCGGGACCGTTCTTTTACGATTGCAACTCGATACTGACGCGACACTCGGCAAAGAAAGGTTGGACCGGGGTCGACAGTGACGTGCAGTCTCTCAGAATAAAAATGGCATACCAATAACAAAGTGTACATACCGTGTTACGAAGGCAATCCATACGGCGTTTATTTCAGCTCTATATCACACAAAACAAGAAGATAGAATCGACGAGAGTCCCTTTTCGACGAGTGTTCGTCAACACTGCCTCGGAAAACAAGGGGAAGAGATTGACCTCCTCACCTCTTAATCTAGAATTGAGGTCAGTGATCAAACTATAATACGGGAAGGGTCCACAAGGGTCGCGCGGGCATATTCCATTTAGCACGCCAGCCGGTCGTAGGCAGACGGTCTTGCGACGAAGCAACGCAGCGCCGAGTCGGAATGCCTGCTAGGCCTATACGCTTCGTCGGAGTCGGTGAATCCAGCGTTCTTGTTCGTCGTGGTCTGTTTTAAGTACTGTTTTCTTGCTGCTTGAAGTCGGCACGCGCGGGAAGAACACGTAGAAAAATAAACGTTCAGTCAGTCAGAGTTTTGAGAGGAAGGAAAACAAAGAAAGAAATGTTCGTCGGTCGCCGTCACCCAAGTAACTGGCGGCCCTGCCCTACTGCGCACGCGCAGTAGTTGCTTCGTTTACCACACGATAGATGGCGCTTGGCTCTCAGCATTATCAAATTTGGCAATTTTCGCCACACATCTCTAATTATGCTACAAAATGTGGATCTGAATATTATTTAACAAAACTTTTAGGAAACATTCGCCGGCTATTTATTATTTACGATCGCGGTGCTGGTGAGGTAGGCTCTTACCCAATAGGCGATGTGGATTCGGCTGACGTGCACCGATTCTGCGTATGCATCGTAGTGAACAGGCGAAGGAAGGAAGGCGCAAAAGAGTCCAGTTTTCTTTTAAAAGTTCTATAGCAAATAATTTTTTTGGGCTCCCTATTTTTGTGTTTTTGTGTTTCTTTTCACACCTTTTACGACGTGCGGTGGATGAAACTCGATTTTAAAATCATTTCATGGTCCCTTTAACATGAACTTTCACCTCTGTGCAAGTTTGGACTACTCGTGTGCACGGTCGAAGCGGCTTCTTGGAGATTCCTAGCTTGTATGTTGTCCTCAGGTTGACAATGAAGCACACAGAACCAGAATCTACCCCATAGGTACTTGGTTTCCGCTGACCGTGATGGTTGGCATGGACGCTGGCAGGCCACTCGCAATGTGGTAAGGTCCATACAGCCTGGCGCGTCCCGATTTGTCAGCAGTTGACTCTCCTAGGCGGTTGTCACTGCACTTGGCTCGGTTCCTTTCCGCTTCCTTCTGACGGCAGGCTCAGACGACGTGTACCTTCCACTTTCAGAAATGGCACTCCGCATTGCGGAAACCACAATTCGTACAGTCACGTTTACCACTGCAGCAAGAGCATTGCCGTGTTGCCGACTCTCGAGGAGGCTTCGGTGTTCCGTCCTAGTTGCTAACACTCTTAAGTATTTGCTTAATGCGATGGAAGTGGGACGTCGACGGCACAAGCGACGACCTTTGATCTGTGTGCTTGCCGGTTAGCATACTCCAAGGCGACAGCAGTCTCAAACGCCTTTTTGAACTCCAACGTTGGTTTAACAAAGATACGACGCTGCCCCTCTTCGACCGGGATGCCGCACGCCAGGCGGTTCCACAGCATATTTCACAATGTCTCACCAAAGTCGCAGTGTTCGTAGAGGCGGCAGAGGGAGGCGACGAAGCTAGCGACGGTTTCTCCCGGCTGCTGGCTGCGCTTATGAAACGCAAAGCGCTGAACAATCACCGACGGGCGCTGTGGGAAGTGGGCGGTGAGCTCTGACACAATGTCTGCATAGAGAGTCTCTACCGGCATCACGGGCGCCCGTGGCGTAGCCAGGATTCTATTTCGGAGGGTGTTCACCGGCAATACTAGCCCCCCCCCCCCCCCCCCCCCCCCCCATCCAAATGAGGAAGCAAATGAACTCGGCGGTACGGACGCTCACTCAAAGATTAGAGAGGCGCTGATAAGATAAAACGGGTAAAGCTGCATTGTCATTTTTCAAAACGAAGCAGGCTTCATTTACAGGAATACGGGCGTGGTGGCTCACTGTTCTACTGTCGTCGTAATTGAGGCCCACCAACTTTAAAAGCTTCCTTAGAACACACACTCCCTCCGCACGCATTACCAACACGTGCCGGCCACATAAAACAAAACGAAGATATACTGTCATAAGAAATTAAACAGTAACACAAAAAAATGAAAAATTAGAGCAAGCGTTTATGCACAAACACTTGGCAAAATTTCAAGCTGCCATTAAAATGGCCGAGACAGCGGAAGTTGAAATTTAGATGCCGCGAATAACAAGAGTAACAAGTCGGCAACGTCACCGCTCTAGCATTCCCGCTGGAAGCACAAAAGAGCATTTTAAGCGTTCCGTGTTCCTTCCTCTCATGGATTACCTGATCACACAGACGGGAGATTAAATAAAACATCGGCGTACATTGCAGTTACTTTCGTCGCTTCTGCCTCAACGATCTTAGAAAGCGGGGCAGCTCCCGGCGCTGAAGATTTTTTTGGAGCTCTATTCAAGCCTGGTTTCAATTCTCGAACTCCGATGTGAGCTGTTCATATAGGCTGCCAAATGGAAGAGGCAGAAACTTGAAATGCCCGTCACGTGTGCGCTGCAGGCGGTCGCCCCCTCTCCGGAGGCCTTATTCCCAAACGTCCATCGTCTCCCCAAGATCCTAGCGGCTGTGCCCGTAACAACGACTGAAGCTGAGAGCTAGTTCTCTTCACTACGACGGTTGAAAACATACCTGAGAGCGTCCACTTCGAATGAGTGACTGCTTGGTCTAGCGCTTTTGAATGTTCACCGCGACATTAAAGGGTCATGAAACGCTTTTCCAACTTTTTCCTGTTTCGCTTTCCTCCTCAACTCATAAATCGCGCATTCCACCAAACAGTTAAAGAAGACGAAAAGGGGGAGTCCCCTCTTGCTCGCACTCTCGTTTGTGTAATCCCGGACACATCCATTCTCCCCCTAGAAGATTAGCCCGTCGCTCAAAATTCAGACAAAAGTTCCTTTCCCCACCCCGTTCATTCCGAAGCTGACAATGCTGTTGAAGCTACGTGCTCGTTGGGCCAGCCACACTTGCCACGTGAGCGTGGCAAATGTGGCTGCAGAGAATGAAGTCAGGTGATGAAAAGGAGGCGGCTGATTGGTCCGGCAAGCGCGTAGCTTCCACCACAATGTCAGCTTAGGGGTGAAGAAAATAAGTGAGGTCCGGTTGCGTGTGACGTCAGTTTGGACCCGATAACGCGCTTTTGGGACCACGGATGTATCACAGTGAAAAGGCAGAGAGGTTGCGAAGGGGAGGAGGTACGAAATAGTCCGCTCTGTTTTCAAATTTTCGCACTGAAAGTCAGGCTTTTGACTTTCTACCTTTTTTCTTTTGGTCCACTGAACGATGTGCAATTATTAAAATCCCAATCTAAAATGATTTATCCCAACCCAAAAATCGTTTCATGGGCCCTTTAAGTTCAAGCGGATGACGTCCTGAATATTCTTTGCCGTGAACGCAGGCGGCTGCATCTCCATATGTAGGCACTTGGACTAAATGAGGGGATCAAGAGAGTCTGCAAATTGCTTTCTGAAATAACTAGTCACTGCTACTCTTTTATTCGTGGTAATTTACGGCGTGCTAAAGAACGCTAGTACTTCAATGTTTCAAGACAGCAGAGGGGTGTACGGACGTCACGTGGAAGGAGTTAAACTCTCTTTTAAATAGAAACGGTTCATCTATCTCAATTATTAAAATAGTGTGTAACGCTGTTGGACTAACCGGATGTTCTTTGGCGAACGCTTCTAACGAGCATTTTGTGAATATTGAAAGCTGGATTGACTGTACAGTATTGTGTTTTTGATAATGACAAAAACGGCAGCTCGATTTTTTTTTTTTTTTTGAGCCGGTTGTAGAACTTGAGGTCATTGGGCGCGTTAAGTCGGCGCCCCTTTACTCCTACTCCGACGCTCCGAGTTTCATACTCCGAGCGCAGTAACTAAACGGCGCATTGCGTACAAGAGCGCGAAACACCGAGGCTGCGTTCCGAACCTACTCGAATGGATCCGAGTTACCCTGGCTGATTATGTCACGTGACAACAAAATAGAGAAACGCTGGACGTGGGTAAGTTTTCAATAACCACTTTTACCCTAAAGTTAGATCAAGTAAGTTTTGTAACACGACCATGGGCTTTTTGATAGCCTCACGACGCACTCTCTTTCATTTTCAACCAATCCCCACACGTATCATGCATTCTCTTAGGCGAATTCAATTGTCCTGACATAATTTGGGATACTCTTTCATTCTCGAATCACATTTCAGGTGAACTTATAGACACGTGTCTTACATTTAATCTATCACAGATGATTACTCAACCTACCAGATCAACCCAAAGAACAAGTCATATTCTAGATCTGTGCCTCACTACCGACACTGCACTTGTTAAAAATATAACATACCACCCACCCATTAGTGACCATGATGTAATTCATTTCAACATTGAATTTGAGACTTAGCGGAAATCACCATATTTTAAAACCATTAAAGACTATAATAAGGCTAATTACTCCGCAATTAACAATGAGCTTGAAATATTTTTGATAGTTTTTTTTTTGTGGCTATATGAGCCGGACGGTCGATGAAAACTGGATCCTTTTCAGAAATAAACTGGCACACCTTGCCGACGCTTGCATCCCATCAATAAACATAACTTGTGACAAATCGAATCTCTGGTTCACAAAAACGCTTAACCAACTTAACAGAAAAAATAAGACTATATAGCCATGCCAGCAACTGACTACTGGAATCACTACAATAATATTGCTAAAATTTATAAGAAATCCATTACAAAAATCCAGGCAAAAATCTTTAACATTGACTTAGTTAACATTCTTCGCAAAAAACCTAAAAAGTTCTCGGAGGTAATTAATTCGAAAACGTCTAAACCTGTACAACTAATAAGTGATGATCGGTTGCCATTATCGGATGAAGAAAGCGCCAACAGTCTTAACCACTATTTCACCTCAGTCTTTACCACAGATAACCACAGTAGCATGCCTCATCTTAGCGACGCATATCACACTCCCATGGATGCCATTGAAATAACGTATTTAGGTATCATAAGTTCAACAGAAAGGTTAAAGTTGTCTTTCAGTTCTGGGGACGACAAAATTAACTCCAAATTACTGAAAAATACTAAATTACACCCAGCTCGTTTTCTGCTAATTATCTTCCAACAACCTTTGTCTTCCGGCGAGCTTCCTACAGATTGGAAAGTTGGAAGACTGGTACCCATACACAAATCGGGGGATCGAACTTTACCATCAAATTAGCGCCCTATATCTCTAACCAGCGTCCCGTACAAGCTACTTGAGCACATAATATATTCAAATGTCATGAAGCATTTCGAAAATAACCTCATGCATTCTTCAAGCCAGCACGGGTTCAGACAATCATATTCTTGCGAATCACAACTAGTACAACTTGTTAATGAAATACACAGTAACATCGATAATAACATACAGACAGACGCCATATTTTTATTTTTCTAAAGCATTCGATAAGGTATCCAATAGTTTACTCATGCTTAAGCTAAATTAACCTCATATTCATCCACTCGTAACATCATGGATAGAACAATTTTTAACCAATCGTACTCGGCGTACAGTGGTTAATAGATCAATTCGTTTCCAGGCAAGACGCACGAACAAACCTTTTCCTCAACGCTCACAGATTTTTCGGCTTTCAAATCGAAGTATCTTTATTCGCGGGGCTAAGCATTATAAAAGAGACAGAGCGGTCCGATTGTCTTTTCATCTCGACAACGTTTTGGGTCACTGAGCTATCGGCACGCTACCGTTTGATAGATGCATTTCCTTTTCAGGCGAGATGCACGAAAACACTTTTTTTCGGAACGCTAATTGCTGTCTTGGCTTTCAAATCAAACCGTTTTTTCCTGCTGGATTAAGCACTGATCAACTGAAAAGGGGCAGCGGTCCGGATACGCCTTTCGTTTCGACGGTCTCAACGTTGGTCTCAGCAGCGCAGCCATCTTGTTGGTTTACGTGACGTTACGGAATGCAAAGAAGTCACTCGCGCTCCGGAGCACGGACTTAACGCGCCCATTAATGTGATTTTACAACTTAAAAATAGTGGAGCTTGTGACGTGGATGGTTTATAAATGAGGCCTGTTAAGTATGTTGTTAATTTATTAGCGGCAGTGCTAACGCATATATTTCATGTTTCTTTGGTTACTGGTGTTTTTTCCTAAACGAATGCAAATAGCCAAAGATACAGTACATAAAACAAAAAGGGAGAGTGTAAACGATATGGGTAATGACAGACCGATTTCTATATTGCTGCCAGTATTTTCTAAAGCATTTGAAAAGGAACTTCATACACGTCTAACTAATTTTTCAACTAAGCATAACTTAATAACTGCTTCGCAGTTTGGTTTTATAAAGCATAAATCTAACGAGGCTTCCTTACTTATCCAGGAAGGATTCATCTTGCTAAATTTTGAAAAAAAAATGTTCTTAGAGCATTCATGGACTTCACTAAGGTTTTCGATTGCCTCAATCATGAAATTTTACTAGCGAAATTGGCTACATATGGGATTCGAGGGTAGGCTTTGCAGTCTTACCTAGAGCATCGAAGCGAATTAGTTTATATTGATGGATATTCGTCAAGTTTCAAGCGTATTCTTACTGGTATTCCACAGGAATGTATACGATGTCCATTTCTTTTCAATATTTACGTTAGTTAAATTGTGCATATTAACTCTGATGCAACATTTATCACAAAACGTAAGCTAGTCACAATTACAACTTCGTTTTGAACTCCTCCAAAGTAGAGATTGTAAAGTCTTTCAATCTCTTAAGTGTCATTTTTACGGAGAATCCGGGATTGCCATTTCAACTACCTTATTTCTAAGCTGTCACAAGTAGTAAGTGGGATAAACCGCCACCGGTATATGTTACCAGCAAAGGTGAGATTATTAATATACAATTCGATATTTTACTCCAGCATAAACTGTTGTAATTCAGTCTGGGGTACTACAATGTCAACGAATCAAGAAAAATACATTATTTAGAACAACAAAAAAGCGTTAGGGGCCATAGAAGACGTTTCATTTGACTTTCACACAATTAGTTTATTTAAGAAGTCTTGCATTATCATTATACATGCTCTACTTAGCCATAACCTTGTCACTAGTCTAAAATGGAACGAATTAGGGGTACAAAGTTTTTGAAAAACCTTGGACAGCTCTCTGAAAATATCAACGTGTGTTCTACCCGTCGTGCGGAATGCTGGGAGGTGGTCACTGCAAGAACGAACTATGCCCACACAAATACTTAAACATACTATCCCAAAAATACATAAACTACTTCAAGATAAAAAATTGGAAATCAGTACATTGACACTTAGAGAAATTCGAATTTTCTCCACAAATGAATTTGTGTATGAACTAAACTTTTGGGGGTCCCATAACTTCTGTCTGTAAATAGGTCACTTTCCTGTTATAGCCGATGTTTTGTTAAATTGTGGTAATCAAGATTTGGGAATTTGTTTTCCGTTGACTTGTCAAGGACTTGTCCGGCCGTGCCATACAGCTTTTTTTCTCGATCGCCACCAAAACAACTCTTTATTATTAATTTTAGCCTAAAGCACGTAATTCTGACCATTACACAAGGTGTTGCTTACGGTGCCGTTGTTTTTACGATTTATTTAATATTACTTACATCACTGACATTGTTTCATATTATCATCATGTGTTCGTTTTATTATGTTCGCTTTGGTTTGATTGAACTGTGTATTTTAGCGAGGATAGTTTGTTATACTAGGCCTTGGAAATTGCCATCCTTCACCCCAGAAGTGTTTCAAAATATCCTTTCTCTATATATCTGAGATCAAATTCCGCTACCCATCCAATAAACATGAATGAAGGAATATTGCCCATTTTATTTATTTCAGCATTTTTTACCTCACAAACACTTTTCCCGGAAGCATACAAGTTGGAGATAGTCCGCGCTCCCCCTTTGCTCCATGCCCCGTGCAAAACCGACTGCGTGTGCAGGAGAGCCAAGGGGGGGGGGGGGGGGGGGGGGGGGGGGGTAGCGGTAGGTTCGGCGTTTCGGGTGGGGGGGCGGGGTGTTTTGACCCCCAAACCCCCCCCCCCCCCCCTCCGCCTACGCCACTGACCGGCACACACGACGAGCGTATGATGGCATAGGTTACCGGTTCACAAACGCTACAAAGCACTGCGCGTTTTTGGGACTCCCCGACGACGTTGTTCGCGGTGAAGAAAAAGTTGAGTCTCTCCAGGTACAGGGGCCAGGCTTCAGCCCTGTCCGGGTCAAAGTCTTCGAGATGTCCCAACCACCTCATGATGTCAACGTTAGGCTTATCCTTTTCTGCCATGCGCTCTCGTCGTTGCCAAGTCTCCGCAGAGCTGTCGTAGCTCCAAAAAGTGTGGTTGCTTGTTCCGGAGGTTGAGGTTCTTCTTTCTCGTCGCCACCCAACGCCTTTGTTCAGGCGGCTGGCTTGACCGTGCAGTAAAGAGTGGCCGTGCAGTGTCTATCTGTGGACAAAACAGTGGAAAGGGAAGCGCGCCGCGTAGAGAGGGGCGACGTCACGGGGCGGAAGCCAATGCGCGCGCGGATGGTGGGGCGAGTCAGAACTCGAAGGTGTGTGGAGCGCGTATGCCTTGGTTTGTGCCACAAAATGGAGAGTGAACCAAGTACCTGCGCTGGCCCAAGTAGGTGGCAAAAGAATACGGGTTATGAACGAAGGAGACGGGCTGCCGAAGCCGGTGAACAGCGAAAGCAGCGTCAGACAGTGGATGCCGCTGCTAAGCGTGCAAAGCGTGCGAACGAGAACCCCAAAGGCCAGAAAAATATTAAAGAAAGACCTGTTGGTGGATCCTTGAAGAATGCGTTGGCAGGACCCTTGGGAAACGCCACCCACGTCCCTTTTTCGGGAAACGCTAACACTGACCTCGTAACGAAGCCAGAAAGGGGCAGCAAAGAATAGAGGAAGCAAAAGAGAAAGCCAAAATACAAAAGTGAAGGGGTCAGTCAGCGTTAGCGTTTCCAAAAGGGGGGATGTGTGTGAAGTTTCCCAAAGGTTATGCTAACGCATTCCTTAAGAATCCACCAATGGATATTCCCTTAACTTTCGCATAGCGATGCGAACATGTAATACAAAATTGTTTAGAAAATGCGACTTATAATTCGCTCTAAACAGTTAACAAATTTTAATATGCACCTTTATTTTTTAATTAGAGTGTCCAATCGTTTGCCTTCTCTCCAAATCCCATTGTCATCATTGCACTTTTCACGCATTTTATTAAAACACATTTTTATGTTGTTGTCTTTGAGTCTTGTGTTAAGCACGAGAACTCACATCAGGAAGGTGTCTTCTAACTAAGCTATGCGATCGTTCTCGTGCGATGCACGCCGTTGTACAGAACTCTGGAGTTCCTGATATAACTATGATATATCTAGCTATATTCTAATCATAGCGATACCAGGAACTTCAGAGCTCTGATATCATTATGATTTGGCGGCGGAATTTCTTTTAGCACATCATAGTATGATGTGCTACAAGTATGATGTGCTGCAAGAAACTCCACCGCCATATTCTCGAAAAAAGTTATCAAAGCTAACTGCAAAAGTGTAGTATGGGCGAGTTAGTATGATGACATAGTGAACACAAGAGCGCACGAAAAGACATGGATACAGACTACAAACATGCATGACGCACAAGCGCTGACTCGCAACTGAATTGATACACAAAAGAGGAGGACGAGCTGAAAGTCACGCAGTGACAGAGCCTGTTACATACGGCACACCACCATCGAACTAAGATGTCCTCGTCCCATAGTCCGATCTAAAAACAAGGTTTCTCTTTGAAGCAGTGTCACTGACGGGTGGCTAATGTAGCAGTCCCACAAGCTAATATTGCAACACGTTCCCGAAATTTCGTGAGTTGTCTTGGCCCGATGGTATCCAATTATAGTTGTGCCTCGTGATCTCCAATCCTTAAATTGGAGAACATGAGCAGGCATTGCAATGCACGGGAAGATGACCGCCCACCATAGATTTCAGTAAACAATCATGCTCGTGAAGACAGTCATTCAGGCACCTGTTAGTTTGGCCCATATAGGTTCTACCCCATGTTTGTAGAATTATGTACACAACGCCAGTTGAACACGACACATAGGGGTGGCTGTGGTGTTTCTGGCATTTGGCTTTTTTTAAGGTTTTCGGCTATCGAGCGGAAACAGATTTTCGGCATTCTTTTGCGAGCTGAAAACATCAGAAGCACATCGAACCTTTTGGGTTCTCTTTTTAAATTTTCCGATGTTTTGTGCGTATATAAAACAACCACCCTTCGTTTCTGGTGATCTCCAGGTTTGATTCACTGACTCTTTTGATCTTACGTACTATGGCCCCCACCACCTCGTTTAAAACCTACGCCGGAAAGCCCTACGAAAAGAGTCTCTCAACTTGAGTGTTAAAGGTATCCCTGACACTGGGAAAGTAGGACTACTTAAGGGGTATCCACACGAAGGAGAACTCCGCGGACGAATGTCGTGACGTCAACAACCCGGGATACTCCGTCCCCGGCTCCGCCACCCACCTGCGGAGCTTTGGTGGTGACAGTATGAAGCTTCCACGCTTCCGCCACGGAGGAGAACGGCGCTACGAGGCGTCAAAAAAGGGATGACGTATGTCTCACGTGATGCGCGCTCCGCGGAGGAAAGGGGCGGATTTCTCCCTCGTGTGGATACCCCATTAAGTGCATACCCACTAGCTCCCATGCTCAGTGATATTTGTCTAGCAAGTGTTGATAGGACAATAGACCGATCTCACCAAGCGTTCGGCGCATGCGTGACGCCGTCATAACTTCAGTTCACGAACAGCGGGCGACAGTGCACGAGACGGCTCACGCCGTCTCACACTCTGCACACGCAGATCTCTAGCGAAGTAGTTACACTAGCGAAAAAAAAAACTACAGTTCCCTGGATGCATCGCGGCAGCGCGGGCGTAGCCAAGCTAGCTGGTGAGAAAGGTCTCTTCATAGTGTCCTCAGCCAGGGCCGGATTAAGGTACGAGCTAAAGGGGCTGCAGCCCAAGGCCCGAGGCTGCCAGGGAGCCCTTGCTGGCCCCAGGAAATAAAAAGGAAGCGAGTCAACTTTAGTTTAAAACAGCCTAGATCTAAAGGAGAAACAAAACTCGGAGGAGCCTCTGGGCCCTAGCTTTCTGGTGCCGTCCCTTACCTCCCCCCATCGCCCTCTTTTTTCTTTTTTTTTCTTTTTTTGTTTTGTTTTGTTTAAGGGGGAAACAGGGATGGCTATGTCTTCTCCAGGTGAGCTGGTGTTTCTGAGCTAGCTCCAAGAGACTGTACTGGAGCAACAAATTGTAAGCGTTGCCTAACACCCTCGTTGTCAAAGGGAGCAAAGCTGTCGACTCTGAGGGTCCTGCTGACGTCTCTTCTAATTGAAGCGAGACGGAAGGACGGCCACAGAATATTATATTGTATTGAGGCCCCCTCGACGCATTTTATGGATAATAGTGGGTTGGAAAGCAGGCAAGTTTTGCCGAAGGCTACACGAGTAACATACGTACTACATGTTATTTTTTGTTTATTCTTGGTGTTTTAGCGTAGCTCCCAATGAAGCGTTTCCTCTGAAACTACAAGTTAAAAACAAGCAAAAAGAAATATAGGTGAATCTCCCAAAGCCATTATTTCCAACACCGTTTCAAAGAGCTGGCTTTTGAGATGTTACCCAAAAGTTTTACGAGAGGCACTGACTGCAAGCAACTGCTTTGGAGCCGGTGTCTGATCTGACAGTGCAAGACAACATTTTCCTGTCATCGAGTGATTTGATCGCTGCAATGTTCTTACAAGCCTCTAAGGTGTGATATATTATTCTTAGCTTGGAGTAATACGGCCAAATGGCTAAAACGTTCTCAATACTCTGATTAAAAGAAACAAGACCATTTCCAAAACTAAATGAAACATTTTCCCCTTAAAATAGACAACATGGGCGAAAGGAGTTTAAAAATCTCATTCACAAAAAATGCCTGTGAATGTGACTAAATTACTGTGGTTGCTATGTTACAATCGCATTTTGCCTCAATTATTTCTTTATTGTTTGATGCAGAATTCAGTTCGTTTAGGACACGAGCGTTCAGTTATTAGAAGAGGGTGGACGAAGCAGTTTAAGCCCCAAATACTTTAACCACCAGGATTACTTGCTTGTTTCTGTGGATTTACTGTTCAAGTCACTAATTAATATAAAAAATGGCTAGCTCGTCAATCGGAGCAATCACTAGACTAAAACACTATAATCTCGGGACATTTTTCGAGTGGCGACTCGCAAGGCACGTCTTTAAGGGCCGCGAATTTTTTTTCTCGTAATTGAAATATGGCGGGCATTCATTCGGTTACTGTCTGTGCCCAAGTAATCATGCCCCTCAACATCAAGGGCGTCATCTGTGCCATTTCTCTAACTAAACAGCATGATGAATTTATGCGGGCCAGCAGAGACACGTAGTGCATAAATAAAGGTTTAGACCCCGTCGAATAAGTTCATAGGAACGCGAAGTCATCGTGTTGAACTTTCCAACGGAAGTTTTGGAGGGCCTAAGTGCCGCTCAATGTGCGCGGCATTTCTCAACATTTTCCCCAATCGTTCGTTGCTTAGCGTTTTGTCCCTCTCGGTAAGCGTTTTTGCTATTTCCGAAACAGACCCTAATCCACAATCGCAGCTGCTTCATTTCTACACACTGAAGCCAGAATTTCCTAACCATCAAATCTAGCGATACAGAAACCATCCAAGATGTGTCATAAAATACACAATATTTGCATTTTATAAGGTGGTGAAACGTACATATCGCCGTCATTGTCATTACCACCACCAACACCGTCATCCTAGTCCGTATTGCCACGCGCGCCGTCGAGCGAGCGCGTGTGTGACCGAGTGGCATTCATGCCGAGGCTCGACAACGAAACAAAATCAATTTTAGAAGGACCCATTACATATGAGGTAGTTAAAACGGCAATTGAAGCTTTGAACCCCGGCAAGTCCCCTGGACCGGACGGGCTAAGTGTGGCGTTTTAGAAGGCACTCAAGCATACGCTGGCTCCTGTTTTAGTGGATGTTTTTAACGAGGCTTTCGACACAAAGACTCTTCCGCCTTCTTTCCTAACGGCTCATACCGTCTCAATTCTTAAGACAGAAAACGTCACTAAACTTAGGCAGGTCACATCTTGTCGGCCCATCAGTCTGACCAACGTTGACTACAAAATCCTCATGAAAATTTTAGCATGAAGGTTGCAAAGTGTAATAACCGAACTAGTTGGTCCTCACCAAACATGTGGGATAAAGGGCAGGACAATTTCTACAAATACGCACACAGCGAGGTGTGTCCTCGAGTGTAGCGATGCCATGCATAGTCGCGTTGCCATGCTTCAAGTGGACCTACAGAAAGGTTTTGATCGGGTACCACGTGACGTCCTTTTAGCTGTCCTTTGATCATGTAAATGTAGGATCTGTTATACGGGAAGGAGTTCACATGGCGTACAGTAGCAGTACGACTAGCCTAATAGTAAATAAGTCAGTGGGAAAGCGTTTTCAGGTGCAGCGTCCAGTGCGCCAAGGATGTCCTTTGTCCCCTCTCCTTTTTTGTATACATAAAATCATTTTCTTTAAGTATTATCAGAAATAGTAGAATAAGTAAGTTTAAGCTACATCCGAAGTGCGCGTTTTGGCCTACGCGGATGATATTGCCTTTTTTGTTCAAACAAAGAAAGCATTGTCGAAGAAGTTAATATAATCAAGTGGTTCTGTAACGTCAGTGGGAGCGCCGTAAACTGGGAAAAGTGTCTAGGTTTTTGGCACGGGGAGTGGTATTCAACGCCCGAGCGTGTTCGCGAATACTCCAGTAAAGTATTTAGGTGCGCCCCAGGAGTACTACCGCTATAGTGAGCCGTACTGGAGCAGACAGGTATTGCAGCTCCGTGACAAAGCGGAAAAGTGGAGAGGGAGGGGATTTTCTATTTTTGCGCCTGCCACAATTTGCAATTTGTTTCTTGTGAGCAAGCTGCGGTACGTGTTGCAAATGTTACACTGTTCTCGGGTGAATGTACAGAAATGGCATCTCGTTTTCGCAGTATTTATATGGGGCTCCTCTTGGCAGAAAATAAGCAGAATTAATCTTTTTCGTCGTGTGTGCGAGGGTGGACTAGGCTTGTCGCACCTGTCTCTACGTCGGGTAGTAAATCGTTTTATATTTTTTCACGATACAAGTGATCCTTTTTTGCGAACCGTGCGCCAAGTAAGGCTAGGTCGGGCTCTGACAGAGTTTATAGTATCTTCGTCAAGTGAGCCAGGCGGCATTCATGGGTATTTCAAAAAGCTAGTGGCGTCATGCCGATTTTTAGCAGCTCGTTTTTCTCTGGACTATTTGAGCGAAGTGGCACGCAAAAGATTGTATAAATATGTTTGTGATGTGGTTTTCCCTGTTCCTATGTACAGAGTTTTGTTTTCCTCGGGTACAAGCTGGACGTCTTAAAAAAGGTGAAAAAAATGCAAGTGCCTCCTGGCATCAAGACTTATTTCTTTAAGTTTCACACCGGTACTCTGCCAGTAAAGACCTGGATGGAGGAGGAGGGCCTGTTCGTTCCCTGGGGGTCCAGTGTTCTTTCCGTAAAAAGCCGGAGACCGTTGAACACGTGTTCCTGGCGTGCTGGGACGGTGTCTTCTTGTGGGACGTCCTTCGACGCACCCTGAAAAAAGAGTTACCGCTATATCCACACGGGATCAGGTACCTGTCGTAGAAAACGAGGGCGGTGTACCGTACGATCTGGTAATGTTATTGGGGAGCTTTAGGGAACCGGAACAAAATACGATCGATAAACAAAAGCGATCGAAACCTTGGATCGGGCTTGTGGACCGATCGTGTGCCTTGAAACGACTTTGGGGGAACCGTATTTGCAGACGATAGCAGCCACTGATCTCTCTGTCTATTTGCTGGATCGCGTTTGACCAGCTCCTCCTATGGACCGGAATGCGGTCACTGGCGGCCATCTTTAGGTAGAGTTATATCATCTCTAGCCATCATAAAAATGTGGCGGACAGCGCAATGGCGGCAGTCTGCCATTAAATAGCCGTAGATCTAGTACACTGTACCGTAGGTGATATTTCGTGCTTGATTGAAGTTGTTCGACGAAGCAGATTCCCGGCGTGAACGGTAGCCTCCATCAAAATAGCGTGGGTGATATTACGTGCTTGATTGAAATTGTTTGACGAAACATGTTTTTAGAACCCTTCGTGAACGGTAACCTGACCTTTGAAGACCCGTTGAAAGTTCCTCAAAAGCGCAGCACCGGGGGAAAGCAGCCCAGCTTTCATCGAAAACAGATTCCGTACCGGCGTCTGCTTTCGATGCTCCTTTCGATGCGACTTTCAATGCGTGCTGTGCTGATTTTCCCCCGGTGCTGCGATTTCGTGAAACTTTCAACGGGTCTTCAAAGGTCAGGTTACCGTTCACGAAGGGTTCTAAAAACATGTTTCGTCAAACAATTTCAATCAAGCACGTAATATCACCCACGCTATTTTGATGGCAGCCTGCCACCACACTCTGTCTGCCATGGATGGATGATAGCGGCCGCAGCAGCTTACATTGGCTAGAGGTAATATAACTCTACCTAAAGATGGCCGCCAGTGACCGCATTCGCAGAGCGGCAAACGCGATCCAGCAATTGTCATTGAGATCAGTGATAGCAGCCGATCGATACAGGTCGCGCCCCCTGGCAACGGAAACATGAATCCGCCTCATCGAGAAAAGAAAAAATTTCGTGTGTTCGTACGAATCGCAGAAACTCAAGTAAATAAAGATCGCACCCCAAATATATAGAGAACCTAAAATATTTTATACCTACTTATAGTTCGTCTCGTTTTTTTACTGGAATGAATGCGCTTCCGTAATACAAAACCTGGCGCACCACAGCGTGTCGCCCCTGGCACTGCGAGGTTCTAAAATGTTCGTCTGCTAAAGAAGCAGACGAGCTTTCCGACAACAATGACGCTTTACCTTTTTGACAATGACTTGGAGTTGGCTATATTCAGCGAAAACAGTTTAGAAAAAGTGATTTTGTACGACTGTCCGCGCACTAAGAGAAGGCGCTTGTTGGTGGCAAGGCATGGGACGTTCAACTTGGTGTAGCTTTTAAGTAAACAAAAAAGTTGATACCAGGAATGATGTGCGGATACCACGAATGATGTGCCAGCGTATTTTGGGGTTTTTTCTTTTAGTTTACCAGATTTATATATTCGGGGAATAAAATAATGCCTCGACCGTACATGGTAACTTGTTTTCTAATAAGTCATGCGTTGTCAGCGGGCAAGCTTTGGTGTTTTACATCAACCAAATATGATGTTTACACCAACCACGTCATGATATGCTGAAACGTTGCCGAAAGCAAACTCGATTTGGCACAAGAACACGCTCGCGCGCGCTTATTATCAACATGCAAAGTCGTCTGCTAGCGATCCTGTCTCTTTCCCTCGAGGTCCACTGCAGAATTGAGTATTAGGAAAGCTATGGACAAATAAAACTAGAAATATTAAATCGCGAAGAAAATACAAAAATAACCAAAATATACTCACTTTCTCAAGTTGATGCGGTCATTTTTCTTGTACAAAGTTACGAGGAGCTCAATCCGTTCCTTCGCACCTTGCAACGAGAAGTTCTTTTTTGACGCTCTGTTTAAGCATTTAAGGGCGTCATTCCAAAGGGCTGGAGTGAAAAAAGAATAGCGCCTAGCATTTCCCGAAGTAGAAAGATGTTGTCTTCTGCGGTGAACCGCTTGCGAGGAGGAGGCGGGGGGACGGAGGTAGATGCGGCGCTCATGTTGCTCTCTTACGGTACAGATAGCAGACGATCACGGTCGTACGCCCGCGTACCGATCGTTGCGCCGTGTACGGTACGACCACGAAGAACATATAAAAGAAAACCTGTAACTTTACTGCTGTGCACTTATTAAAACTATAACCCACGTGCTATTAAAAGGGCTCGTTTTACAGAATATATGTGATTAGCATTTGTACAGAAATTTTTAATTCATCCAACATTTTTAAACTAAAAAGTATCCAGAGCCTTGATGCAGAAGGGGCTGTTGCTCACTCTGTTGCCAGTACAGATAATCCTTAATCATAGCAACAGCTGTAAAAAACGGGTGATAAGTGCTCGAAATGCACATGTTTGTATAAAAAAAAGAAGAAGAAAAAAGAGGTGTATGGGCCAACGGGATTTGAACTCTCCATTACCGCTCTTCTATTAGCTCACGAAATTGGCGCTCCAATCCACTGAGCTACCGAGCAGCCAATTCTTGACTTTTTTTTATTGCATGGAAGTAGGTACGATGAGTATACAGAATACCTCTTATAACATGATTGTTTTCACATCAAACATGTTTTATATGTTGGAGAGTATTAAATAAAGATACCCATTCAGGTACAACAGTCTGAGTTTCATAAACACTTTTGATGCGGGTAACAAGTTCAATGAAATGAAGTCTTACAGTCTTAGGGTGTAAGTTCTCGTTTGCAATGTCCATACGGGACTTCCACATGCTGTATAATGAAAGCAGCATTACAAGGTCATAAGTGAAGGCGTTTCTAGAGGACACAGGTAGAAAACGAATGGTAAACAAAGTGATATCCATATCTTTTTTTAAAGTGCGTTGCAGAACATCCCAGAAAAATACAGCATCCCAGCAGTGGATGAAAACGTGCTCAACTGTTTCTGGCGATTTACATAGCGTACAATTTTCTGACCATGGAACAAATAAACCTTTTTCTCTGAGCCATGATTTTGTAGGTAAAACTAAACAATGTAGTTTAAAAAATAAAGTTTTTACTGCGGGTGGGATGCACATTTTTTTAACTCGGCATAGGACATCGCAACTGGATCCACCGTCAGCCACCGCTCAATAAATTGGTAGAGGAAACAAAATACTTAAAAGATCTCTTGCCTAATTCTTCCGCGTTACACTCGTTAGGTAGTTTCTAGTAAATCTTACCGATAAGAACTGAAATGCCTCGACCCCCTCTTTTAAATATCCGACCAGTGCAATTTCTTGGTATCCACCCGAAGATACAATATAGTCAGTAAGAGAGCTTGCCAGTCTATTCTGTACTATTTCTCGAAGAAAGGGATGTTCCTGGTCTCTTAGAAAAAGAAAGCGAGAAACCAATTGGCGAACAAACATATGCGGAAGTCCGATCCCTCCCGTCAGGTACCCGGCAAAACAAGTTATCTCGACGCATTGGTTCCCAAGCAGATTTCCATACAAAAACGGCGAACACCCTATGCAGTCCTTGTATATTTGTCCGAGCACAATGCAGTATCTGTTGAACGTACCACAGTTTAGCCGCCAAAAATACGTTACAGACTGTGGAATGGGCGAAAATTGACAAATTCTTGTGGGACCAGCCTTTCGTTCGCTTTTCCAAATCGTTCGCCACTCCGGACCAGTAGGTCCTGCTGTTCCGGAAGTGTCTTAAGGGCACTCCGAGATAGTTGCAGGGAATACAAGTCCAGTGTATGTCTTCGTATTGTTCAGGCGTCGTGGCCTACGCTCCATGCCAGAATCCTTTGCACTTTCCTAAATTCACTAAAGCCCCAGTAACCTCACAAAAGTTACGTGTGAGTTCAACTGCCTTGGTCACACTTTTCTTGTCTTAGCAAAAGTAGGCAATATCGCTGGCATAAGCCAGGACCTTAATTTAGGTTTTGCATAGAGTGGAACCGTAGACGTCATTACTTCTAATTATACTTTGGCATAGGGGTTCCACGTACAAAGTAAACAGTAAAGGAGAAAAGGGGCAGCCCCGGCGAGAACTGAAGAACGCACTGGGATGCTCTCTGTGACACTGTTATTTAGGATTAAACTTGTGGAACAGTTGCGGTAAGACATTTGAACACCCTGAAGAACAATATCTCCAATACCAACGTGCGACAAAATCATGAACAGAACGGTATGAAAAACACGGTCAAATGCTTTCGCTAGATCAACTTGGAGCAGCGCAATTTGGTCGTTATTACTCGTGACGCACTCTAGTACACTTCTCGCAATGTGAACATTGGTCTGTATAGCCCTCCCACGAATCCCCGACTAAATCACAAATAACATTTTGTAATCCGTTAGTCAAAACTTTTGCGAAGACCTTATAATCTTCATTGCATAACGTGATGGGCCGATAACCACTCACGTGCAGAAGTTTGGTTTTGTCGTCAGTCTTTGGTATGAGAATAGTATGAGTATGCAAAAAAGAGGGGGGTAACGTGTTTGCCTTGTAAGCCTATTGAAAGATTTCTAACAAAATGGGTGCTCAAGCATTTTTACGCAATTTGTAAAATTCCCCTGTGATACCATCTGAACCAGGCGTTTTTCCTTTCGGAAGGTCATCAATGGCTTTTTCTATTTCTTGTAAGCTGATGGGTTCCTCTAGCCCCTTTCTGCACTCCGCATCTAATTGCGGCAGTAAAGCTACCAGTTCCTTCAGGAAGTCGTTATCTACCGATGAAGCACTTTTCCCAAACATCTTCCGGTAATGTTCAACAAAGGCGTGTACTATGGTTTCCTTATCTGTGATTATCAAGTTATTATCTTCTATTTCCGTAATTGCCTTAGTTATGGCATACTTCTTCTCTTCCGCCATTCCTCTCTTTGTAGGCTGTTCCCCCATAAGATATTTTTCTGTGCGCGTGCACAAAACAGCTCCTTGGTAACGATCCTGGTACAATGTATCTAATTCGGCTTTCATGCGAGTTATGTCTTCAAATCCTTGTCCGGGGTTTGTGCATTCAAGTTCGACCAAGACGCGCAAAATACGCTGCAGTGCTTTTTCTCTTTGTGACTACTCAAATTTCAGAATACTGCTCCTCTCAATTGCTAACTGTTTTAAATCGTGCTTCTATAGTTCCCACTTAACAAAAATGTGCTAGTCATTTCTCCTACTTGTTTTAAAAAATTTTTAGAAGTGGCCAAAACATTTTTGTATTTTAGTAGTTAGCAGTTGAGTTTCCACAGCTATTGCCTTTTTTATTATCTTCTTCCCTACTGTTAACGAGACCACACAGTGATCAGTGAAAAATACTGGATCCACCGTATAACTCCTTAGACAGTTGATAATGTCTACAGAACAATAAATTCTATCTAAGCGTGCATGAGAGGGGTTTTGAAAATGCGTAAACAGCAGTTGCTTTCCTCCTTGTTGAAATGAGGCTGCGTCAAAAATATTGCACTCGTCAATCATATTCAGCAGTAGTTCTGCACGTTTGTCAATGCGCGATCTAGTAGGCGTCCTGTCTGCTTCCTCACAAACAGAGTTTAAATCTCCTAGAAGTACTAACAATTTGTTACAAATTAAATATGGCCGTAGATGTTGAAAGAACGCTACTCTTTGATTAACGCCATTCGGTGCGTAAACACATATTACACGCCAATATACCTCAGTAAATCGAAAGTCGCACATAATGAAGCGCCCGTAAAGCTCTGTCGTGACCATTAATTCAAAAAACTGAAAAGACGTATTAATAAACAGCATGACATCGCCAGAGAAACCAAGAGGCATGGCTAACACATGTTTCATACTGATGGAGGAAAATATTCAAGGCATCTTCTACTTGTTCCTCTGTTGACAATTTTGTTTCTTGCAGTGCCACTAAGTCAAAATCCTTATCGTCAAGGAGGCGCTTTAAATGATATTGCTTTTTGCGGGAATTGAAGCGTCTAACATTCAAGGTCATAAAACGAATGCCCTCGTGAGAAGGAGAAGAGGGAGGAGGTAGGGGAGGTATGCGGGTGATGAGGGCTGGGGGTGGGGAGGAGGGGTTATATTATCGTCTAGCGCGCAAGTGATGTTTTCCGCTTACTCGCGATGATGTCTGGCGGTGCCTCTTTTTTTCGTTTGCTCTCATTAGTGTCCTTTGATGTGCTGTGGGTCGTGTCCATGGTGGCTTCAGGATCATCTTCGTTGTCGTAATCCGTGGGCTTGCCTCCGGGGTCTGCCGACTGCCTCGGTGCTTCCGATGGTTGCAGAGTTATCTCGTCCTTACACTCCTGTGTAGATGGAGCTTCACCTTCCGTCGCTGCGCCGATCTGAGGCGGCTCGATGTTCTTCTCAGCCGACGCCTGGCACCCGTTGGGACTTGGGGGCGTGTGTTCTGCAGATACCCCTTGGGTGGGAAGGATGTCTCCACTGGCATACACAACCTCTGAGATGTCCATCAACTTGTCGGAGTTGGAATCTGCTTCAGCGCCGGGGCCTCGAAGTATGCTTGCGTAGCTGGGATAGCACTCGTCGCTTTGGTGTCCGTATCTGTTTCATCGGGCACATTTTGGAGTACGACATTGTCGTCGAATATGGCCAACTCTCTTGCATCTCAGACACAAGGGTGGCCGTCCGGACATGACGACGAGAGACTGCGATCCGGCGACTTTTAACAGATGAGGAACGCTTTCTGATGTCGCGGTGTCGTGAAGAGTCATGCAGACCTCTCTGTTCATTATCTCCATGTTCTCCCATCCCAGGAACGCGCCACTTCTCTCTCCCGACACTCCGCACCGTTCCAAAAGGCGCCAACACTTCAGCGACCTTTTTCTCGTCTAAGTGCAACGGTAGCCAGAGCAGTTTGATTTTGACATCTTTCGAATTGGGATCAATAATGAGGCACTTTTTTTCTTTTACCTTGAGTTCTTTCACCGCCTTTAGCTTTACCGCGGCTGCAGGATTTGCCATCGTAGCCATCCAGAAGTGGTTGACTTGAAACTGCCCGAGGGACAGCACCTCACTCAGATCAATCACATCTTTCAGACCGTCGCGAAAGTCTATCGCACGGTAAGGACGACTAGTGAGGTCAGCATGAAAAAACACAGAGTTAAGGCACAAAGCCGCCGGCGGAAATCGTGGAAGCAGAATTCGGTACTCATCTTGGCTTACCGCCCTAGCCTGGGCATTTCCTGGGCCTACAGGTGTTGTCACAGGGTTCTCCGGGTGCATCATTCGAAGATCGTTATTGTCATTTAAACCTGAAGTACTGGGGTTTCCTGGGCCTAAGGCCGATTGATGATTTTCCTTGGAGATCATGAAAGCACGTCCGTTCGAAACAGCGTCTTCTTCTTTTCTCAGCCGATTCTTGGCTTTGCTAAACACTAATTTATTTCTATTGAAGAAGTCCTATTGTGTTTTGTTCTTTATTCTTTTTCTTATTTGCTTACTCAAACTTTATGGACCTGCTGTCACACATGGCGCTCCTGGCAGGCACTGCCACGAGTTATTTTCTTCATGTTTGGAGCCACGGCACGCTCTCTCCGCCAGCGAAATAGCCGTTTTGCTAACCAAGCGAGACTGTCCATATCGGCCATTGGTCGTGCCGGTCGTGCCTTACGGTTCGACCTGCGCATTACGGTAAGATCGCAGAAGACAAGCGCATGCGCAGTGCGTACCGGAGGTCCCATCGTACCGTATCGGATGTGCAAAAACGGTTCCCTAAAACACTCTAGTATATTTGCATGGAATCTGGAGATCTCGGATGGCAGTGCGCCATGCTGACTGAGATGCGCGTGAGGCCCGGGAGTACTTTCGGGAAAATATTATTTCATTTGTCGAAGTTTGCGAGGTCCAGCAATATGTCCCTGAGTGGCTGCCGCATATTGAACGGCTCCTGACGATGGAAACGTTTTAACCGTATAATGCTAGCCAAAGGCTGACTGGCATTTTTATATTTACCTTGTATTAGTGTGTCGTGTCTGTTCTTGTGCTTTTATCCGGCAATAACGAAAAAAAAGTGTGTGACCGAGGGATTAGCGCGCTCGACTTTCGCACAGAGGACCAGGGTTCGATTCTTTGGAGCGACGCGTCTTTTATTTATTAGTTAAATTTAGATTTCTGGTAAACTCAAGAACCCTGTTGCTTGTTCGAGGTCCGAATGTTCTACGGGCCGAATCTTTTACGTCGATTGTTCCAGAAGCCCACGCGTCTACATAAGGGCTCCGCATGGCAAGCCGCAGTCAGTCTCGTCCCAGCGTTCGATCCTGCTGTTTTGACGCCTGCGACGCCAACCTTTGTCCGTCATCTTTTGGGCACAAGTTCGCCCCACTAAACGTTTAGTTTGCTTCAGTTCTCATTGCCTCATCAATCGTCATTTGTGACAGTATTATTATCATCACAAGGAACCCCATGAACAGCCTTAGCCCAGGGCCCCAAAAATGATTGCTCCGACCCTGTCTTCAGCAGATCACAAGTCTCAGAGCTGTTTCGCTGTATTCACCATTTTTCGCCGGTGCATTCCAAGTCGGTTGAAGGTAATAATGTTGATAAAGTTGTGATCGGAGTTTCCAGGTATGAAATTGATCTCAGGTTTGCAGTTAAAAAAAAACCTTGGACACGAAGTTACCACCTAGACCTTTCGTTATGTCTTCACAGAAACTATACATGCTGGAGTTTCTCGCCTAGGATCTTTCAATATAGGTCAGCGCATTCAAAAATTTGCCAGAGACACTTAAGACTACTTACGTGTAAGAATCCGAAAGCACACCCACACGCAGCCCATTCCTACAAGCAGCGCGCCACGTCGTCTTTTTACACACAGCGCTCCGGCAATGACATCACGCTGTCCCACTGGAAAGGCGAGGTGAACCCCGCCGGCTTCACGACGGCTTACGTGACAAAGCATCTGAGTTGTTATGCTTTCACCTTGAGCGCCCCTGCCGGCTTTCCTGACAAACCATCTGCATTGCCGTGCTTCGTCACAGCAACGCAGATGATTCCAAAGGATTTTTCTCGTTCGTGAGACCCGCTCTGAAGTGGTCCAACCGAGTAGTTGATGAACGAGTTTCATTTCATCATACCCGCCATGGTTCAACGCCTAAACATGCCTGCCATGATCCAATGCCTTAGCAGTCCGAAAGGCTTTCTCTCTTTCGGGCCTCCTGAGGCTTGGTGTCGAAGAGGCACAATCGCGTATCTGATGATCGAGATTGATTTATTCGTTCACGCCATGGTTCAACCAATAGGCATTACTATATTTTATTCGTTCTTTCTTTTCTCTCGTTCAGGCTTGTGGACGCTTTGTGGTGAAGCGGTCTAATCCGGTATTTGATGACTGAGATTCATTTAATCATGCCCGCAACGGTTGAACGCCTCAGCAAGCCGACAGGTCTTTTCTCGTTCGGGACTCCTCAGAATTGATTCAGAAGCGGCCCAACCGGTTATCTGAAGACCGATATTGATTTAATCATGCCCGGCATGGTTCAACGCCTCAGCAGTCGGGCTGGTTTTTTTCTCCCTTCGGCCTCCTGAGGCGTGATTCTGAAGCTGTCCAACCGGTTATCTGATGGCCGAGATTTATTTAATCATGCCCACCATGGTTTAACGCCTAAAAAGTCAGGCAGGGTTTTCTTTTTCAGGCCTGGCGACGCTTTGGGATGAAGCGGTCTAACCCGGTATTCCGTGACCGAGATTGGTTGTCTCATGCCCGCAGTGGGGGATGAACACCCCAGCAAGCCGACAGGTCTCCTCTTGTTCGAGATTCCTGAGGCTCGATTCTGAAGCTGTCGAACCGGTTATCTGATGACCGAGATTAATTTAATTATGCCTGCCACGATACAACGCCTTAACTGTAAGGCACGATTTTCTCGTTCGGGCCTCCTGTGGCCTGATTCTGAAGATTTCCAACCGGTTATCTGATTACCAAGATTGATTTAATCATGCCTGCGATGGTACAACGCCTAAGCCGTCCGGCAGGATTTTTCTCCTTCGGGCCTCCTGAGGGGCTATTCTCAAACGGACAAACAGGTTATCTGAAGAGCGAGATTGATTTAACCATGCCCTCAATGGTTCAACGCCTAATCAAGTTGAAAGGTCTTCTCTAATTTGGGCCTCCCGAGGCTTGATTCCCAAGCGGCCAAGGTGGTTATTTGATGACCGAGATTGATTTAATCATGCCCGTCATGATTCGACGCCTAAGCCAAAGGACATGAAGAAACCCTTCAGCGGAGCGGGAAGAAGACGAGAAGGTTCGGGGACGGGACCCGAGCGCGAGTTACATTTTCTATCGGGGATTTTTCGTTTGGAACTGGGAAGTGTGAGTAACGCAGTTACCGGTGATTAAAGTAGTGTTTTTTCTTGTAGTCATCAACGCTTCGGCTCAATGGTTTCGACATTTTGGTGCCGAAACCCGGGACCAGGACTGTACGATGGGCCAGATGAGAAGGTGTCACAAGCGTTGATGTAACGAGGCTACAGGACAAGAGGCCATCCAGCTCAAGAACGCAAGAGACCATAACGACACTGCCATGGATAGGCTGAAACAGAAGCGAAAAGCCGTGCGTTCACGGGTAACAAAGCTGCTGACGGAAATCGATACAGCTACCCAAACCGAAGTGCCGATTGAGGAAGAGCTCAACGTCTTACTGACTCGTCTCAACGCCATACCTCGGCAAACCTCACTCATGAGGGCCCTCACTCACCCTCACTCACCCTCATCTTCACAGGTGAGGTGAGGGTGAGTGAGTTTCTGAACCAGGAAAATTCATGAGTGTGAGGGTGAGTGAGGGCCGTGAGGGCTGTGAGGGCGGTGAGGGCCGTGAGGGCTGTGAGGGCGGTGAGGGCCGTGAGGGCCGTGAGGGCGGTGAGGGCCGTGAGGGCCGTGAGGGCGATGAGGGCCATGAGGGCGGTGAGGGCGGTGAGGGGTGTGAGGGCCATGAGTGCGTGAGGGGCGTGAGGGCGGTGAGTGGCGTGACGGCCATGAGTGCGTGAGTGGTGGGAGGGCGGTGAGTGCGTGAGGGGTGTGAGAGCCATGAGTGCGTGAGGGCAGTGAGTTGCATGAGAGGCGTGAGCGCCGTGAGGGCGGTGAGTGCACGAGGTGTGTGAGGGCCTTGAGTGTGTGAGGGCAGTGAGTGCGTGAGGCCCCCTTCAGATCGAGCATCTTTCTCAGCAATTTTTGTGTTAATGGCGGGTTGTTCTCTTGCTTTCCCTAGATCGACACGAATTGCTGAGATCGGGTCCGGCTTGAAGTAAGCAAGCAACTCGGAGCAATTCGAATACGTTTGAAGCGGCTGTAGCCAATCAGGCACGCAAAATTTTCACGTGATACCTCGTGCCGGTGATGATGACACCGAACGACTTGGTTCTGGTTTGAAATCGATCGTTTTTTTGGAAATAAACTGTTTCAGAAAGGTGCATTAGTATTCTTAACGAGAATTAAATGCATAAAAACACGTTTATAACGCGTAATTGTGTCTAAATAGTGCAAGAAAAATAAAATTTTATGATGACGATGGCAAATCGCAGC
Organism: Ixodes scapularis; assembly: GCF_016920785.2. NCBI lineage: Eukaryota > Metazoa > Arthropoda > Arachnida > Ixodida > Ixodidae > Ixodes > Ixodes scapularis. Next base: position 236,834,923 of record NW_024609835.1, on the reverse strand, counting down.
AATTGGTTGCTGCGTGTGATCGCGGGCGGCACGTGTTGCTGGTGTTGCGACGTAAAGTTTCTGGGCGAAATTGCCCCATCTAAAGCTGGCCTGAGTGACGTGAGGGCCATCAGTGCGTGAGGGGCGTGAGGGGTGTGAGGGCCGCAAGGGCGGTGAGGGGCGTGAGGGCGGTGAGTGACGTGAGGGCGGTGAGTGACGTGAGGGCGGTGAGTGGCGTGAGGGCAGTGAGTGGCGTGAGGGCGGTGAGTGGCGTGAGGGCCGTGAGGGCGGTGAGGGCCGTGAGGGCGGTGAGGGCGGTGAGTGGCGTGAGGGCTATGGGTGCGTGAGGGCCGTGAGGACGGTGAGGGCCGTGAGGGCCGTGAGGGCGGTGAGTGGCGTGAGGGCGGTGAGTGGCGTGAGGGCCATGAGTGAGTGAGGAGCGTGAGGGGCGTGAGGGCGGTGAGGGGCATGAGGGCCGTGAGGGGCGTGAGGGCCGTGAGGGCGGTGAGTGCGCGAGGGCCGTGAGGTTCAGTGAGGGTGAGTGAAGGGCTGAAGGTGAGTGTGACTGTGAGGGTGAGGGTGAGTGAGGGGCTGAAGGTGAGTGTAGCTGTGAGGGTGAGAGTGAGTGAGGGGCTTAGGTGAGTGTGGCTGTGAGGGTGAGGGTGAGTGAGGGCGACCTAAAATGCCGACCTCTGCTCAACGCGCTACATGGTCAGCTTACCGAAACGGGCTCTGCCCTCGAACCATTGTTGGCAGCAAGTTACATTGAACAAGAGTATGCTCCGACCGTCGAGTGCAGCGAACGTATCGTCACCTACTCGGCGAGACTGATCTTCAAGGTGCGGACCCTACACGAAAGAGCGAGTAAAAGCGGTCAAGAAATCGCAACAAACCACCGCAGTCCCACTTTGTCATTCAATGTCAAGCTACCAAAACTTGAACTCTTGAAATTCAACGGACAACCTCAACAATGGCAGCCTTTCTGGGAGCAGTTCGAGCAGGTCATCTATGGTAACCCAGAGCTGTCATCAGCCGAGAAGTTCCACTACCTCAGATCGGCGCTGTCGGGAGAGGCTGCTGCAGCGATTGCCGGATTGCCACCAACGGACAGCTGTTATGAAGATGCGGGGGAGATCTTAAAGTCCCGTTACGTTACGGCGACGAGGCGCTGCTAGTAGATGACCACATGATGAAACTAGCAGAACGGCAGCCAGTTCGGACCTCGCAAAACGTCTGAGGACTACGACGACTACACGATGACCTCCAAGCGCATATAAGAGGACTCAAGTCTTTAGGGGTTAACGAAGATTCTTATTCGACTCTCCTTTGCCCGCTTGTACTTCGGCTGATTCCAGAAGATCTTGTGCTAACCTTCAACAGAAATGTCATTCGGAAGAAAGAACAGCGTCGCCCGGAAGATGTGGCTGTAAACGCGGCTGGAGAAGGAAACCAACACGCTGTAGAACAGTCCCAGCTAAGGCAATTACCATCACTTGTGCAATTTCTGAAAATTGAAGTTGAAACAAGAGAAAGAACGACAGTCACGAAAAAAAAAAAAACAGAATCAGGAGGCGTAAGAAGTAAAGCTGGAAAAGAGAGTGGAGTAGCATTTCGTGCAGCAAAGCACAATTCAAAACCATGGACAAACAGAACGGCCGCGACACTTTTACAGAAGAGTGACAAGCTGAGCTGTGTTGTCTGCAAGTCAGCAGACCACGAGACAGAGCTGTGCAAAACAACGTTAGGTCTTCCCGAGAAGAGGAAGATTTTAACGAGCTGGGGAAGATGCTTTAGGTGCGCGAAGAAAAACTACCTGGCCAAACAATGCAGAAAAAAATATTTCTTGCTCCAACTGCCAAGGTCGACACGCATCAGTCATATGTAACCCAACGTTCTTGTCAAGCTCAAGAGACGACAAAGGCAGACAAGAGAAAAAACTGACTTCTGCTGGTCCAGTGGCCCTACAGTCTACGATTAAAGACGGGGTCAACAAAACCGTCCTACTGCAAACAGCGACAGTGTGGAGCTTGGGACTGAAACAGCGCATCCATGTAAGAGTGCTTCTCGACGGCGGAAGCCAGAGGTATTTTGTCACACAACTACTCTCACGAAAGCTCAGATGCAAGCACCTGGGAAACGAAAGACTGACGGTAGGAGCATTTGGCGGCCACACGACTGAACGAAACTTTCGCATACTTCTTGTGACTCTTGAAAATCAGAGAGGTGAAGTTTTCCGTTTGGAAGCACTTGAGACAAGCCGTATTTGTGGTCAACGATTGCCCTATCCAAGAGAAGAATTGCATCGCCAACTGAAAAAAATGGAATACACGGCCGCGGACTTCTGCGAAGCTGAGGGACCCAACGGCGCGGACATACTGATTGGAGGCGATTGCTGTTGGAACTTCGTCGAGGGCCAAGTTAGGAGACTCGACGGAAAACTTTGAGCAATCAAGACGTCGCTTGGCTGGACCGTACACGGTCCAACAGAACTTTCCGCATCTGTCATCGAGAGCTCACAGATGGTCGTTCTCAACACAACGACAAACAACATGGATGCATCTGAAATAATGCAAAGGTTTTGGAACCTTGAATCGATTGGTGTAACCTCATCCAGAGACAGAACCCGTGATTGCGTCCTACAAAGAAACAGTTAAGAAGATTGGTCTTCGGTACGAGGTGGCCCTCCCGTGGTAACCCGTGGTGAACTTAGACGATAACAAATAAGTTGAGGAGAATAGGCTTCAGCAGCTAACAAGGAAGTTAACTCAGAACCCTAAGTTGATGAGGGACTATGACGCCGGCGATCCGGAAGTACACCGAAGGTGGAATGGAAGAAGTGTCAGATGAGCAGACTGGATCTCGGAAGTTCTACATGCCACACCAATCAGTTTGTCGCGAAAGGAGCACCACCCCTAAATTGCGAGTGGTATAAGACGCTTCTTCCCACAACAAAAGCTCGAAGTCGTTGAACGACTGTTTGGAAAGTGGTTCCAACCTGAACTCGGATATTGTCGCGTTGCTTCTGAGCTTCAGAATACATTGTATCGCGCTAGTGGCCGACATCGAGAAGGCATTTCTTCAGATAAGTATACAAGAAGATGATCGCGATGCGTTACGCTTCCTGTGGTATCAAACTACCCTACAGGTCGGAAGACCACTTCCTCCAATTCTCATCTGGAGGATGACGAGAGTTCCTTTTGGAACTACATCGAGCCCATTTCTATTGTCTGCGACGATAAAACATCACCTGAAAACAATGAAGAACGAGTATCCAGACACCGTGGTGATGCTGCAAGATTCCATTTACGTGGATGACATTCTTCCCAGTGCATCCAGCGAAAAATAAGCCACTAAGATCTTCAAGGAATCGACAGCAATTTTCGAGCAAGCGTCAATGAAGCTGCACAGTTGGGTGTCTAACTCAAAAACGCTCTTAAATGAGGTCGACTCGAATCACCTCGAGGAACAACCATTGGGGCAGTTTGCGGGAGTTTTCAAGGTGCTAAGACTGACGTGGAACCCTGCCACAGACCTCTTAACATTTGCACCAGACGATGTTCTGAACTTCGTAGAGAAACACTCTGACACAAAAAGGTTTGTCCTACAGACTACAGCCAGACTCTACGATCCCCTAGGATTCATCGCGCCATTTGTCGTGCGAGCAAAGAGCCTATTTAAAAAAAATCTGGAAACCGAAGAAGGAGTGGGACGACCTACTGCCTCTTGACCTGCGCAGTAATAGCACCGATGGTGTGCGGATCTTCCATTGCTATGTGACGTCATGGTGCCACGTTTCTACAGACGGGGAATAGAGGGAGCGACGATCAAGACAAACCTGCACATCTTTGCCGATGCAAGTCCTCAGGCGTATGGAGCCGTAGCATACGTAACTATGACGAATGATTCCGGCACCACGACATCCACGATCCTGCTTTGCAAGTCTCGAGTGGCACCTCTAAAAGAACTTTCTGTAGCGAGGCTAGAACTTTTGGCATGTCTTTTGGCAACAAGACTAAGTGTCTACATTAAGACCAAGCTGCAGGCGAACATCCACGAAGTGGACTTGTGGACCGATGCGAAGATAGCTCTTCAGTGTATCCTCGGAGAAGCAAACGACTGGAAACAGTTTTTAAGAAATAGAGTCGTTGAAATCCAGCGAAACTCTGATCCTTGCTCTTGGAAACACTGCCCAAGCAAAGAGAACCCGGCTGACCTGGTGACCAGAGGAATCACAGCCAGGGAGCTGCTCGACTGTGAAGTACGGTGGAAAGGACCTAGCTGCTTAACAGTACGAGAGCGGTGGCCAGAGAAGTCTGAACCGCAAGAATCCAATATAGAAGAAACAGAGAAGAAAAAGGTTGCAGCGTTACCCACGGCAACAGCAGACCAAACTATGCTTCCAGAGATTGAGCGGTTTAGCACAGCTATGCGACTTCGGTGAACAATGGTGTGGGTACTCCGCTTAATAATGAAATCTAAAGGAATTAGCGCTCAAACTGGACCCTTGACCACGGAAGAATTGAACAGAGCCGAAAGGTATATAATAAAGAATGTACAACGTAGAGCTTTGGAACAGGAGATAAATAATCTTCAACACGGCATAAACTACCGCCAGATTCTCCTATAAGAGACATTTCTCTTTTTTTGGATAACGATGGAATACTTCGGGTAGAAGGAAGACTACAGTTCTCCGATAAATCCTTTGAAGAAAGGCATCCCGTTTTGTGCTGTCAAAAGACGACCACTTTTCGAAGTTGTTGATAACTGAAGCACATCGTAGACTATTGCACGCGGGAGTGCGTGACACACTCCTGCAATTGCGGGAGCGCTACTGGATCGTGAGAGTTCGGCAAATGATAAAAAAAGAAATAAAAAAATGCATCGCATGTCAACGGCTGAACGCCAGACTAATGTCAGAAGTGACGGCGCCCTTGCCCGCAGATCGTGTCACAGAGGCGGGATCCTTTGAGGTCGTGGGTGTTGACTTTGCGAGACCCGTATGGGTCACAGCGAGGAAAACAAAGAGGAAGGCATATTGCCACGCTCCTCGGCGAGCGACCGCGTGCGTGGCCGAGTGGTTATCGCGCTTGACTGTCGCGCGGAATGTCTAGGTTTGATTCCAGTCAGTGGAATTCTCTTTTATTAGAGAGTTTTAGTAGATCGTTCCGATACCTCCGATAGCCCCGATAACGATACTATGCATGCGCAAGGGAGGCGGTGGCGGAGTGTCGGGTATCGTTATCGGTGTCATGGGAACGATCTACTAAAACTCTCTATTTATTCTTTCAACATTTCGTTCTCGTAAGTTCGAGAACATTCTCGTGTGATCGAGTTCCGAAAGTTCCATTCGTCGAACATTCTACGCCGATTAGTCCAGAAGCTTACGCATGTACATAAGGCGCTTTGCGTGGCGAACCGGGGTCAGTTTCGCCCCAGCGCTGGACTCTGCTCTTTCGCCGACTTCGACGCCCGCGACGCTCTGCTGTTATCTATTATTATGTTTTGTACTCTTTTATTTTTGGGCACAAGTTCGCCCAATTAAACGTTTAAGTTTCCTTAGTTATTCTTTGTTTCCTCATTTGTTCTTTCGTAACATTTTGGTGGAGGTGCTGGGTACCGCATGCCCGCGCAGCGTTCCCCCCAAGGGCCCGCAGTGGCAAGTCCGGTTCTCGGTTCGGTGAGAAGACCACTCAACGTGGAACCTGAAACTCGGACCAGTCGCCGCACCCAAGGTCTACACCCGGAATACGGACTTCTGCCACCCAGGACCAAGCAGCTAACGAGGCTGACGATGGACGACCAGCAATCGCAGACCTCGAACGCCGCCGCCGTCATCTACCTGCCCGTCACTCCCCGCACTCCGACACCCTTCCTCAGCGAAGCCTACGAGGATGTCGAAGACTGGCTTCAGCATTATGAACGTGTAGCTCGCCACAACGGATGGACGGCTGAGCAGTGGCTCCAGAACCTGTACTTCCCGCTGGAGGGCACCTCAAGGCACTGGTTTGAAAACCGCGAAGCCTCCTTCACTACATGGGAGTCCTGCGTCGCCGAACTGTAGCGGATGTTCCTTAACCACCACCGTCGCCAGCGAGCAGAAGACCTACTGCAAAAAAGGGTGCAGGGCCCCAACGAAAGCGTGACCAGCTTTGTTGAGGAAGTCCTGCGGCTAAGTGCCCGAGATGACCCGGAGGCCGCCGAGGAAAAGAAACTTCGAGTCCTTATGCGTGCTGTCAAGGCAGAAATTTTCGGAGGCCTGGTCCGCAACCCTCCGACGACCGTCGATGCTTTCGTGAGTGAAGACACCAACATTGAGCGCGCACTGATGGCCCGAGCAAGCCACTACCACCGAATCGCCGGCGCGCCTGCTGCTCCAACTGTCGCTGCTTCCCTTTTGGACCTGACTACCAGCGGTGCCGACAGCCTTCGGGAGATCGTCCGTGAAGTCGTCCGGGAAGAACTCCGCAAGATACTTCCCAGTGTTGTACGGAACGGCGTTCCAAGGAACGGCGTTCCTGGAACGCGTTCCTGGAACGCGTTCCTGGAACGCGTTCCTTTTAGGGGGAACGAAGGAACGCCGCCGTTCCATTTTCCATCACTGGAACTGGAACGGGAACGCGTTACATTTTTACTGGAACGGAAAGAGTAACGGCGTTCCTTTTTCCTCCAGTGGGGTAATTTTTATTTTGTTTCTAACAGGGAAAGTATGAAAGTACAAAAACATTATATTTACGAAGTGCAGGATCTCTTTAACTTTTTGGCTACCAATCTTATGGATTATTTTGTGTGGTCCTCGCTTGCTAACGGTTTCGGGTGCAGGAGAGCTGGTGGGCATTGATATTTTTTTTAATGCCCGAAACTGCGGTACAAAAAGCAGAACTTTTAGTCGAAGGAAAAGACAAAGAAAGAGTCTTGTTTCAAACTCAGCTACTTTCTTTGGTTCCACGAATCCTCATACACCCAGAAATCTTATTCCGACTACAGCAATTTTTGAACTTCAATAACGAGACCTACAATTACAGCAAGATCACAGATTGCCAGATATCGGACTCACGCTTGTATCCCGAACACTATTCACTTAAAAGATACACAAAGAATAACCTTTATTCCTTCTCTTGTCCCCCACCTTCAAACTGAACAACAAATCCAACCTTCACAACGAAGTATTTGTAGCTTTCAAGACTGACTTTCCAAAAGTCCTACCCTCTCCCTTACTTGCTCGTCTTGTGGACAGCACCATCGAGAAGCAACTGTTGTTAAGTTCTAACACGGGACTCTGTTCAATTGAAGCTTGTGAGGTTGTTGTAAAACGTTCGTGCTATCTTGGGTAAAAGTACATTTGGCTCGTCTGAGTTCTACACTACAAACATGGACATGGTTAATAGCTGAGATTTTGAACATGAATATATCAACAAATGAAACCCTATTTCCGCGTGTTTTCTACCCCTGGTGCCTTTCCATCACGACATACAAACTCGTATGTTGACTATTAGTGGGATGGATAAAAAAATAAAAAAAACTCTGCTTGATTTAACTAAATATGGTAATTAGCAAAAAATACAAATGTAACGTATACGTAACGATGCGTTCCATTTTTTTAACTGTAACGGGAACGAGTTCCTTTCTCACAGATGGAACTTGTAACGGGAACGCGTTCCAAAAATCAGAAGGAACGAGGAACGAGCTTTCGTTCCTTTTTTTGAGGAACGTGTACAACACTGATACTTCCCGCTGCGAATCGCCCGTCCTCACTGTCGCTCGCCGAGGTCGTCCGAGAGGAAGTTCACCGAGCCTTCCAACCTGAGGTTCCGATCAACACAACGACGCTAGAGGAGCCGACTTTAAGCTACGCCGCCGTGGCCCGACGACCACCGCAAGCTAACCGCCAGGCCACGCCGCCACCCCAACGAGACTCTCCGATGCAACAGTATCCTCGACGCCAGGAAGGACAAGTCCAGGACGCCCGCCCGGAGCAACCGTCACCAAGGAAAACCGACGTGTGGCGAACGGCCGACCGACGTCAGCTCTGCTACCACTGCGGGGAAGCCGACCACATCTACCGCAGCTGCCCCTACCGTCGGCTTGGGCTGTGTGGTTTCCACCCGAACGATCCACGCCCGAGGTACGGCGAACGCCCGCGCGATACTTAGGAGTACCTCCGACGCTCGCCCTCTTCAGTGCCGTCTCTCCGCCGTGAATCTCGCTCGCCATCGCCACGACGTTCAGCGTCCCCAGCGTCACGACCCCGCCGAGAAAGCGTGTCTCCTCTGCGTCGCCGGGAAAACTAAGTGTGGCAACGCCTGGAGGTGATGTTGCCGAAGACGACCGTAGTAAAGAGCCTCCAAGAACGACCGAGCGCTCCCACTCTCTCGACGCTACGGATCATAACGACGTCCCTGCATCGGTGTCCAACAACCTAAACGTTATTATCGACGGCCACGACGCATCGGCACTTGTGGACACCGGAGCAGACTACTCAGTCTTGAGTGGGAGGCTCTCCCGCCGCCTTCGAAAATTCATGACGCCGTGGGATGGACCTCAAATACGAACCGCCGGAGGACACCTCATTACACCAGTCGGGAGATGCACTGCTCGCGTCGAGATCCACGGTGAGACGTGCCATGTGAAGTTCGTCGTTCTACAAGACTGTTCCAGAGACGTCATTCTCGGTATGGACTTCCTGTGTGCATACGGCGCCGTCATCGACCTTGGTGAGAACAGACTGACGCTGCGCAAGCCTGTTCTGCCTTCAGAGAAAACCCAAACAGCGTCAGCCGCCGTCCGAATCGCTGCCGACCACGTGAACTTGCCACCGCGATCAAGTGTTGTCGTACCCGTCGTGACCGATGCAGCTAATTGCGGCGAAGTTGTTCTGGAAGGCAACCTCCAGTTGCTTCTAGGAAGAAGAATAGGCGTCGCACGAGGAGTAGCTGAACTTCAGGATGGCCGCGCTGTGGTCCTCGTGACGAACTTTTGGAATGAAACGCAACACCTCACAAAAGGTGCAGCCGTTGGCCACGTCGAGGAACTCCAAAACTCTGCCGAAATCGCCGCCATTACTGATGAATCCTCGCCACCTCAGCAAGACGGTACGTCGCCAGCGCAACTCGATATCGACCCTAAGCTTCCGGACCCAAAACGACGGCAGCTGATTAACCTCCTCGCCGAATACCGTGACTGCTTTGCGACGTCGTCGAAGGTACGCCAAACAGCCGTTGCGAAGCACCGCATCGTTACCGAGGACGACGCGCGCCCTGTGCAAAGAAAGGGAGGTGATCCAGGAGCAAGTTCAAGAGATGCTGAACGACGACATAATCCAGCCATCAAGCAGTCCATGGGTCTCTCCAGTCGTACTGGTTAAGAAGAAGGACGGAACGCTTAGGTTCTGCGTCGACTACCGACAGTTGAACGCAGTTACGAAGAAAGACATATTGAGGTATTTAGCGCACAAGGTAGAAAGAAGAAGGACAAGACAGAAAAGAGCGCTGCTCACAACTACGTTCACTGATAAAAAGGGAAGAGAAAGAAAACACCTAAATAATCCGCAGCGGACTCGTGCACCTGCCACAGCCCCGTGAATGATAGCGGCTATACTTCGTTTCACCTTATGTGCGAGCGAAGGCAAAGCTGGAAGCGCGAGCACGAAACCTCCGTGCCTTCAGGCTTTGCTCGAGCGCGCGAGCTGGGCAGAAACGCAAAAAGCGCTGGCCTCGCGCTTCTAGCTTTGGCTTCGCTCGCAGATAGAATGAAACGAAGTATAGTTCATCCAGGCTCGTGCGGGCCCTTCATTGTTTGTTCAAGGAATTTCCTTTCCATGGGCAGGAAAATCAATGATCCCGAAGGGAAGAGTGACGAGTGTAAGAAAAAACACCAGAATAAGTTTGTAGAATGTCACACTAGTGTTGTGTATGACATTCCGCTTTCTTGCGGTAGGTCTTACGTACGCCAAACTGGGCGTTGTGTGAATGATCGCGCAAGAGAGCATGCTGCTTCCTTAAAACAGTCACCTTCGGGGCACCTGGCTGTGCATTGCAACCGATGTGAGTGCACACCAGTTTTCAATGACGTGGCAATCCTGGGGCGATACAGCAAAAAGATTACAAGGGAAATTCATGAGGCGTATGCAATAAGGAAGGGTGCAGATAAGTGCATAAGCGAGCCTTCAGTGACTCTGTCAGAAAAAGAGTGTCTATTCTTGGATAAAGAGTGGGCACGTGGAAAGTGACGTGGTGTTTTTAAAAGTGTATATAATACTATGTTTTTCCATAAATAAATCTTCAGTTGCGAGTGCGCCTTGTCTTGTCCTCTTCTTACCTTGTCCTGGTCTTTCGGCGCTTGTCTTTTTCCAATATGAACCAACTGGCCCAACTCACCATTTTGTTTCCTTTCCTTGTTTGTTAGCGTAACGGATTCAACGCTTCTTCTTTCTACCTTGTGCGCTAAATACCTCAATATGTTAGACTACCAACTAGCCCAAATGTCAACTTTACTGCACGAAGAAAGACGTCGATCCACTTCCCCACATCGACGACACTTTAGACCGGCTGCGCCACTCCCGATACTTTTCATCGATGGACTTAAAGAGCGGCTACTGGCAGATTGAGGTCGACGAAAGGGACCAAGAAAAGACAGCCTTCGTCACGCCGGATGGACTGTACGAGTTCAAGGTGATGCCCTTCGGACTGTGCACGTCGCCAGCAATTTTCCAGCGTGTAATGGATACCGTACTGGCAGGACTGAAGTGGCAGAGCTGTCTCGTCTACATCGACGACGTCGTAGTGTTTTCCGGCGACTTCGACGAGCACTTGCGACGACTCCGAGCTGTTCTCCAAGCCATTCGGACCGCCGGACTCACCCTGAAGCCGTCAAAGTGTCGGTTCGCCTATGACAAACTATAGTTCCTAGGTCACGTGGTTAGTAACGAAGGCGTTCGCCCCGACCCAGAGAAGACTCGCGCCGTCGCAGCATTTCCAGCGCCGAGAGACAAGAAGGCCGTGCGAAGGTTCCTTGGACTATGTGCCTACTATCGGCGCTTCGTTCGAGATTTCGCAAGGATTTCCGCACCGCTAACAAACCTCACAAAGGACGCCGAGAAGTTTGAATGGGCCGAAGAGGAGCAGCAGGCATTCGACGAGCTGAAGTGACGACTGCAGACTCCTCCTGTTCTTGGACATTTCGATCAGGATGCGGAAACAGAAATTCACACGGACGAAAGTAACGCCGGACTTGGCGCGGTATTGGTTCAGGTGCAAGAGGCACCGAGCGAGTTATCGCCTACGCGAGTCGGACACTGTCCAAGGCGGAGACAAATTACTTCATGACTGAGAAAGAATGCCTTGCGGTCGTCTGGGCAATCACGAAGTTTCGTCCGTACTTGTACGGGAGCCCGTTCCGTGTAGTCACCGACCATTACTCGCTCTGCTGGCTTGCCAACCTCAAGGACCCGTCAAAACGCCTCGCTCGGTGAAGTCTCCGACTACAGGAGTTCGACATGACTGCTGTCTACAAGTCAGGCCGCAAGCACAGCGACGCCGACTGCCTGTCCAGAGCCCCCTCGAAACGCCTTCCGGCAGCAGCGACGACGATGACGACTGCTTTCTAGGCGCAGTGAATACCGACAACATGGCACGTCGTCAAAGAGACAATCCTGAGTTGCTCGCTCTAATCGAGCACCTCGAAGGACGAGGGGGTACTGTTCCCCGTGTCTTCTCGAGAGCCCTGTCGACATTCGTCCTCCGACAAGGTGTGCTTTACAAGGAGAACTTCGGAGACAACGGCTCGCCATGGCTGCTGGTAATCCCTACCGACCTTAGAGCGGAGATTTTCCAAGCCTGCCACGACGACCCGACGTCCGGACACCTTGGTTACAGCCGTACGCTGGCCCGAATTTGTGAAAGGTATTACTGGCCCAAGCTGCCGAAGACCGTTCACCTCTACACACGATCGTGCCACGAGTGCCAGAGACGCAAGAAACCACCGACGAAGCCGGCAGGACTCCTGCAGCCGATTGCTCCCCCGACCGCACCGTTCCAGCAGATTGGAATGGATCTACTTGGTCGTTTTCCACTATCGACGCAAGGAAACAGATGGATTATTGTCGCCACCGATTAACTCACACGGTACGCCGAAGCGAAAGCCCTTCCTGCAGGAACTGATGTGGAAGTCGCCAAGTTCTTTATCGAGTCCATCGTTCTCCGGCACGGCGCTCCCGAAGTTCTGATCTCAGACCGTGGATCATCTTTCATGGCCCAGCTGACGCAAGAAATCCTCCGTCTCAGCCACACCAGCCATCGGCGCACAATGGCGTACCACCCGCAGACCAACGGGCTGACGGAGAGACTCTAAAAGACTATCACCGACATGATCTCCTTGTACTTCGGCGTGGAGCACAAGACATGGGGCGAGGTGCTGCCGTGCGTCACACTTGCCTACAACACCGGGTGACACCCTTCCAACTGGTTCATGGGCACAAAGTAACGACAATGCTGGACGCGATGTTACCCCACAAACAGGCTGTCGACGGAAGCGATGACGCCCAGGTGGTTGCCAAACGGGCAGAAGTCCGCCAGCTCGCCAGACACCGTATTCAAGCCCAACAAGATGTCGACACTGGCCGCTACGACCTTCGTCGTCGGGACGTCCACTTCCATCCCGGAGACAGGGTGTGGGTGTGGACACCGATCCGCCGCCGTGGTCTCAGCGAGAAACTCCTGAAGTGCTACTTCGGACCCTACAAAGTACTTCGTCGACTCGGGGATCTGAACTACGAGGTGATGCCCGACGGAACACGTACTTCATCACGCCGCCCTCCACGACCGGAAGTCGTCCACGTCGTGCGACTCAAGCCGTCGTACTACGCACGATAAGACTGCGAACTGTGATCTTGTGCAACGCTTGCTAGGATTGTGTTTTGCCAGCTTCCGTCTTTTCCCATTATTTTATTTTAGAGCGCAGCTCTTAGGGGCCCGTTCCCGGCTTGAGCGGCGTCGCCGTCGGCGTCGCCGTTGGCGTCGCCGTCGCCGTCGGCGTCAGCGTAACCAAGGTCATCCCAAGGTCACGTGACCCCCCAGGTCACGTGACCCCTCCCAAGGTCATCTCAAGGTCACGTGACCCCACGTGACCCCTTCCAAGGTCATCTCAAGGTCACGTGACCCCAAGATGACCCCACGTGACCCTTTGAAGGTCACGTGACCCCCAAGTCACGTGACACCTCTGAGGTCACGTGACCCCCGAGGTCACGTGGTCGCCTCATCAAGGTCACGTGACCCCCGAGGTCACGTGACCCCTTCCAAGGTCATCTCAAGGTCACGTGACCCCACGTGACCCCCAGGTCACGTGACCCCTCTGAGGTCACGTGACCCCCCGAAGTCACGTGACCACGTGGGGGTCACCTTTGGGGTCACGTGGCCTTGAGGTCACCCCCAGGTCACGCCTCCCCGAGGTCACGTGACCCCCTCCCCGAAGTCACGTGACACCCCCCCCCCGGAGCATATTAAAGAATGAGGGGAGGAGGAGGAGAAGGGGGAGGGGTCTACCCTCCCCTCAGTACCCTTCACTCCTCCTCCTCAAGAGCTGCGCTCCAATTCGGCGTTACAGGGATTTGTAAACGGCTTTCACTTTTTTCTTGCTCTGTTTTGCTGCCTTCTACGTGGCATCGAGACGATGCCTTTTAAAGGGGGGAGTAATGCCACGCTCGTCGGCGAGCGACCACGTGCGTGGCCGAGTGGTTATCGCGCTTGACTATCGCACGGAATGTCTAGGTTCGATTCCAGTCTGTGGAATGCTCTTTTATTTATTCTTTCAACATTTCATTCTCGTGAGTTCGAGAACATTCTAATCTGATCGAGTTCCGAAAGTTCCAGTCGTCGAACGTTCTACGCCGATTAGTCCAGAAGCTTACGCAAGTACATAAGGCGCTCCGCGTGGCGAACCGGGGTCAGTTTCGCCCCAGCGCTGGACTCTGCTCTTTCGCCGACTTCGACGCCCGCGACGCTCTGCTGTTATCTATTATTATCTTTTGTACTCTTTTATTTTTGGGCACAAGTTCGCCCCATTAAACGTTTAAGTTTCCCCAGTTATTCTTTGTTGCCTCGTTTGTTCCTTCGTAACAATATCTCACGTTGTTCACGTGTGCAGTTGCTAGGGCAGTACACTTGGAAATGGTACCGGACATGACGGCAGAAACATTCCTGCGTGCGCTCCGACGATTTGTATCAAGAAGAGGCGTGCCAAGGGTGATGTACTCTGATAATGCGTTGGCATTTAAGAGAAGCAAGGAAGACTTAAGCGGTCTTTGGAATGTTCTACGAGATGAAGAAGTGCGGAATTACTTCGCAAACAGCAGGATACAATGGAAATTCATTGCAGGACGGGCCCCGTGGTGGGGCGGATTTTATGAGCGTTTGATCAGGTCAGTCAAGAACTCTTTGAAGAAAGCCATCGGATGACGTGTCTTGACAGAAGAAGAGTTAGTGACTCTCCTTACACCCTGAGGTGGAAGCAATCATCAATTCTCGACCATTGACCTACGCGTACAGTGACGCGCAAGAGCCTCAGCCACTATCACTGTCGCACTTCACGACAGGGAAAAGACTACGTCGTTACCAAAACCGTCCGGCTCCGACTTGGAAAACGGAGACGCAGAATCGCTGCGAAGGCTCTGGGAACTCAGAGAAGACTTCCTGAAAGAGTTCTGGCAACGATGGTCAAAGGAGTACCTAACGGAACTCCGTTCACTGTGCAAGACAAGGAGGTCAAACCGACATCTCAAAGTTGGGCACCTGGTTATTCTTCACGAAAGCCAGCTACCACGCCAGCTCTGGAAGATGGGAGTTGTGAAAACATTGTTTTCCGGAAGAGACGGAAAAGTACGAGTTTGCGAGATCCAACTTCCCGCTGGTGCGGTTGTAAAATGACCAATAAAACTTGTGTACGGGCTTGAAAGTGGTTAAAAATGAACTTTGTTCCCTTCTGGGGGGTGGAGGAAGAAACCCTTCAGCGGAGCGGGAAGAAGACGAGGAGGTTCGGGGACGGGGCCCGAGCGCGAGCTATATTTTCTGGGAACGCGTCAGAACAGCACACGACAAAACAGCACACGACAAAACAGCACGCGACAAAACAGCACGGTCAAAACAGCACGCGTCAAAACAGCACAGCGTCAAAACAGCACGGCGACAAAACAGCAGGCGTCAAAATAGCACGCGACAAAACAGCACAGCGTCAAAATCGCAAAGCGACAGAAGAGCACATGCCAAAACAGCACGGCGTCAAGACAGCACAGCGACAGAACAGCACGTATGTAGCAACTTCGAGCGCATTCTTCACCTCCCTCTGCGCGAATATTTTCGAACCTCCTTAACCCTTTCGTTTATTGTCGCTAGGTTATAAAGGAATTTATTGCCTATTTCATTGCTAAGTCAGTGTCCCGACTGGTGCTGCTGTGAGATTGCTAAAAACAAACGAAGTTACTAGTAGTTACTACTACTTAACTGCGCTGATCTTTGAAGAGATTGGGTAGTTAGAGGTGATATCTTCGCCTCGATGTCCGCCGCGTTCTCAGATTTTTTTTTTTTTTTTTAGGCTTAGCGAAAGAGAAAAGGTTATTGGGAAAAAGAAATCCATAAGTTCAAGCTATGAACAGTCTGGTTTTCGGCGGTCCGGTAAGGGTACTCGTCGTTTCGTAATTACCACCTAAGTGTAAAACGTCCCCCCAAAAAAGCGGGAGATGCGTTGATTACAGATGCATTCATAGAACCGGGAAGATAAGGCAACTTAATGTCGAGCGAATTCACGGATTCTGTGGGGTTCATTCGTCGTGAACAAAATTTCCGGAAACACGCAGCTGCAGCTAGCAGGCGAGAAGTTGTTTTGAGTTAAATTCACAGATTATTGCCGACGAAGGCCTCGATCGAGTGGAAACCGGGGAAGCAGAAACGTGCCATAGACTTATTGCTGTTGCCGCACAGCATGGGCTAACGCTAAGCACACCGTTGCCGCACACACTTCTTTTTTTTTTTACAACTAACAACAACATGTTTCCACGTGATTGATTCATTTATTGTAGACGACATCACCAGCAAACTTGCGCGTCAACGTTAGCAGAACTGCTCGAGAAATAGCCATAATACGCACCAGCGGGGGCTTCGGTACTGCCCACGGAGCCTTCATGTGCGCATCGAGTATACTCCCCACTCCCAACTTGCTCCCATGAGAACGGATTCGACATATTGGCCGTCGACGAGTTGACCTTGGAGGAATTGGCCTAGACCCTCCACTCCTTAACAGTGCCTACTTTGAGACGTGCATTTTTTTTAACTCCATACGCTCTATTTAGGTTTCAGCGTTTTCGGCTTAAACTGATAAAACAGGTAAAAGTACGACGAAATATTTTTTTACACATTCGGTTCGAACTGAAAAAGGTCCGTATTTTCGAAGGCGTTTGGATGGGGGGTGGAGAAATGTGCCTCATTACTGAACGTATGAACACTTCCTTTCGCAGTTTTCAGCTTGTGTCCAAGATCGGTTCAAATTTCAACAAAAGTTAAAGGAGCTGTGCAACGATATTCAATTGGAATGTTTTTCTCTCTACACGAGCTTACTGGCACACCTGGGACTCGAGAATACTCACACGCAACGCCATTGGCCAAGAAACTCCTTTGTTGCGGTGTAATTTCAAGGACAAAAGCGATCATTTTCATTCAATCTCTCCTTTGCAAAATTTGATGATGTAACTCGGGGATCGCAGTACACCCAAGTGACGATATTTGAATGCGGTTCATAGATTGGACCCGAGCATTGCGTGGGCACTCGACTTGGGCTCTTGACAATTGCTAGCTCGAGAAGCATTCGGGTTGTGACCCGTGTCCAATCGCTGCAACGACGACAACAGCCGAGCCATGACAATGCCTGGAACTCAGCGCGTGTCCTGCGCTTTGCCAACCCCAGCGCGTGACTATGATCAACACTGGCGGCATATAATCGGCTCCAGATCACGTGGTCGCTTGTTCTGGCTGCGAGTTGAGGGGGTGAACGCTGCTCGTTTTTCTTAAATTTTTTTCTGGGACTTCTATTGCGTGGGGTGAAAAACGAACGCGTGTTTTATACTTCATTAACGTTAGGGATCCGTTTTAAGCGGTATTTGTGCACAGTACAAAAATTGTTGCACAGCTCCTTTAAACCGACGCAATGGTCTTCAGGACGAAATCTGGGTTTTTCACCTGATAGGGATTTGTGTGCCGAATTCTTTGTTCAAAGAAGAGAGTTTAATCGTGGACTGTACAATGAAATTAAAGGGCATCCGTAAATGCCGCACATTTTTTAACACCCCTAGCTTCCGTTTACTAGAGGAGGGCATAAATACGCTTGCATTATTGTCGTTTCTTGGTCTGCGCGAATTAACCACCTCTCGCAGTCGTGAAAATGGGGGAACAACGCGCTGAGTACAGTGTTTGGAAATTTTTGGATTTTGATATTTGCCTCTCCGACCGAAGTGTTAGTAAAGCTCGTGTTCGTCCTGCGTACAAATACGAGCCCATGACGATGATGTCAGATCACGATAGAGCTCCATAGCGTCTTGCAGAACAGGTCGCGTCGGCTGCCACAGACATCAACAAATAAGAAATCCAGTACCTGGTTTACTTACTATTCATTTTAAACAAACGCCTTTAAATATTGCATTTTCGTCAGTATACTGGTTTTCGTCAATAAACCGAAAACAACTGAAAAGTTTATGCGTCTACAAATATTCTCAGCAATTAACCGAAAACTTCTGCTTGTAATAAAAACCGAAAAATGTACGCCCAGTTTCAAAATAATAAAAACCGAATGCGCCAAGCCCTAGCTGTATTGTCAATGTCCTATTTTGACGCTGTGCTGTTCTGACGCTATGCTGTTTTACCACCGTGCTGTTTTGGCACGTGCTCTTCTGTCGCTTTGCCGTTTTGACGCTGTGCTGTTTTTTCGCGTGCTATTTTGACGCGTGCTGTTTTGTCGTCGTGCTGTTTTGACGCTGTGCTGTTTTGACGCGTGCTGTTTTGACCGTGCTGTTTTGTCGCGTGCTGTTTTGTCGTGTGCTGTTCTGTCATGGTGCCATATTTTCTATCGGGGATTTTTCGTTTGGAACTGGGAAGTGTGAGTAACGCAGTTACCGGTGATTAAAGTAGTGTTTTTTCTTGTAGTCATCAACGCTTCGGCTCAATGGTTTTGACAGGACAGATCTTCTCTCGCCTTAGCCTCCTCAGGCGTGATTCTGAAGTGGTCCCACCGGTTATCAGATGAACGACATTGATTTAATCATGCCCAAAATGGTGCCACGCCTCAGCAAAAGGATAGGTCTTTTCTCGTTCGGGACTCCTAAGGCTTGATTTTGAATCTGTCCAAGCGGTTATCTCATGACCGAGATTTATTTAATCATGTCCACGAGGGTACAACGCCTAAGCAGTCCGGAAGGATGTTTCTCCTTTGGGCCTCCTGAGGGGTGATTCTCAAGCGGACGGTTATCTGATGAGCGAGATTGATTTAACCATGCCCGCAATGGTTCAACGCCTAATCAAGCCGACATGTCGTCTCTTGTTCGGGACTCCTGAGGCTTTATTCTGAAGCAGTCTAACCAGTAATCTGATGACCGAGATAGATTTAATCATGCCCGCCATGCTTCAACGCCTCACCAAGCCGACATGTTTCCTCTCATTCGAGACTCCTGAGGCTTGATTCTGAAGCGGACCAACCGGTTACGTGATGACCGAGATTGATTTCACCAGGCCTGTCATGGCTCAGTGCCTCAGCAGTCCGGCAGGTTTTTTCTCGTTCGCGCCTCCTGAGGCGTGATTTTGAAGCGGTTTCAACCGGTTATTTGATGACCGAGATTGATTAATTTCTGCCCCCTGTGATTCAACACCTAATCATGCCGAAAGATCTGTCGTTCGGAACTCCTAAGGCGTGATCCTGAAGTGGTCCAAACGGTTATCTGATGGCCGACATTGATTTAATCATGCCTACTATGGTTCAACGCATAATCAAATTGACAGGTCTTCTCTCGTTTGGTCCTCCTGAGCCTTGATTCTGAAGCTGTGCAAACGGTTATCTGATTACCAAGATGAACTTAATCAAGCCCGCAATGGTTCAACGCCTCAGCAAGCAGAGATGTCTTCTCTCGTTCGAGCTTCCCCAGGCGTGATTCTCAAGTGGTCCAGCCGGTTGTCTGATAATCGAAGTTGGTTTAATCATGCCCACGATGGTTCAACGCCTAATCAAGCCGACAGGTTGTCTCTCGCTCGGTCCCCCTGAGGCTTGATTCTCAAGATGTGCAACCGGTTATCTGATTAACAAGATTAATTTAATCATGCCCGCCATGGTTCATCGCCTCAGCAAGCAGAGAGGTCTTCTCTCGTTCGAGCTTCCCCAGGCGTGCTCAAGTCGCCCAACCGGCTATCTGATAACCGAGATTCATTCAATCATGCCCACGATGGTTTAACGCCTAATCAAGCCGACAGCTCGTCTCTTGTTCGGGACTCCTAAGGCTTGATTTTGAAGTGGTTCAACCGGTTACCTGATGACCGAGATTGATTTAATCATGCCCACCATGGTTCAACGCCTAATCAAGCCGACATGTCTTTTCTCGTTCAGGCCTCCTGAGGCTTGATTCCGAAGCGGTTCAACGAGTTAACTGATGACCCAGATTGTCAAAGTTGTCATATTGGTTTTGGGATGATTTTGATACATAAAAATGATGCCCCGGAAGTTCCCCACCAGGAAGACATTTGCATTTTACTCTTTTTATTTACAAGTCACGTCAAAAGAAGGCACCAGAGTAAGCAGAAAACAAGGATCATAAAAACAAATATTTTATAAAGCACGACTCCAATGCACAAAGCATATAGTCATCGGGGCTGATAAAACAATTATGCATAAGTAGAAACGCGGAACATCTTGATGGATACACGATAAGCACTGGAAAGCTGCTCCACCATAAAGTACTCCCTATCTTAACCTGATCTAACCAACAAAAAATCTCACGTGATTTGTTCGTTGGTGTCGATTTCTAAGGTTTCCGAAGTCCGCTCACCAAAGAAAGTCAAGGAAGTCACACAACGCAACAAAGGGACGATGTAAAATGGTTTGTACACTCACATATTGCACTTGGCTCTCGTCCTGAGGCAGTACGTCGCACACTCGCGCCCCCATCTCGCGCGGCTCTCAAACTGCCGATGACAACTTCCGCACTCGAACCTTGAACCGCAAATCCCGCACCTTTAGGCACGTATAATTACTTTGCTAAGACTTTTCCCACCATCCGAGGAGCCAATCAGATATCGCTCTTTTTAGACCAATGGGAGCCACGCGCTACAAAACAAACAAATACAATAGAAAATCCAATTAAGAAAGGACACGTGCATATATCCCCCGAAAACTCCCAAAAACCTTGGCCCTAACTATTGACCGTCAGCCGGACACCACTTCCAGGAAAAAACCCTTGTCGGAGTGCAAGAGCAGTACCCACGCTTCTTCTCAAGATAAAAAAAAGGCTACAAAACATCGATGGGCCCCCCTGCGTTCGACTGGGGCACAGCATACGCACCCAGAGCGGTGGTTCTCGAGGAACAATTAAGACGGGGGACACGGGGGCCGCTCCGTGGCGACGACAAACCAGCCCCGGCGACTCGGCGCAATTGGGGCACTCGCGAAGCAATGAAAGTAGAAGTAAACAAATACATTTTCTTTCTTGAGGAACGCTACGGGAGCGCAGCCTACCTCGCAATATAACAAATGAGATAGGCGGCCGATTATAGTATATATATATATATATATATATATATATATGTGTGTGTGTGTGTGAATCCCGGAGTGCCGGCTACTCTGCAACGACCGTTATGTAAAACTATATTGGGAAAACGCAGAAGCAGCAACACACATATACACACAAAACAGATTGCGTAGGCCGCGGCTTACACGCCCAATCGCGCAACCCGCAGTCCTTGGTTACGTATATCGCGATCTGTGGGGTCCCCACAAGCTGGACCCATCTTATGAAATGTTTGATGTTTTTGCCGTTTTTCCTTCTTACTAAAGGTTGTGTTCTATCGTTTCACACGCGTGGAAATTCAGCAAAGCGGTAAATATTAAGTCGGGTGCTTTCATAATCTTAGTGCTATGATTTGTAGAACCTTTGATCCTACATATTTTTGTTATATCGCACAATTCATGGCTTTCATAAAGCGTTCAATCTCGATTGGAGATGAAAGGGTTCATTATACTTCGTTTCAGCTCAAGCCCAGACGCAGCCGATGCTACGGGCGCGAGCATGTGGCCCTGAACAGTGTCTACACTGCACGAGCGCGCGTGCTTGGCAGGGACGCTGAAAACCCGGAGCTCGCGCTTGCAGCGTCGGCTGCGCCTGGACGGAAGCTGAATCGAGGTATGGCAAACTAATTCCACTGATCGTCACCCTGTAATAGACTATTTAATGAATAAATTCGTTGAATAATTATTCCTCAGTCATATTACGTGAAAGACGGTAAAACTACACATTTTTATTATTTTTACTATGTCATAAATGGCATATTGCATTCCCTTCCTTTCTTATTTATGTTTTTTTACAACTTTTCCACAAAATTGGCTCCGCCAATAAAAAAAAAAGAAAAAAAACAAACAAACATTACATTGATATTGACGAACCCGAGAGTCAATGACCTTGCCCGCTCCTCCCCCCCCCCCCCCCCCCCCCCACCCCGCCCAGAAGTTTCGGGGGGGCCGCAGCCCCTTCGCCTCCCCCCCTCCCCCTGTGTACGCCACTGGTATGCACTCATAAAAAAGGGTATCGATAGTCCTCCTTAAGGGGGGGGGGGGGGGGGGGGGGGGGGGAACGGTCTTTTGACCTATGTTCCTTTAGAAAGGGAGAAACTTTCGTTCCTGAACAGGGGAGCAAATAGTTCCTCCGTCGCCTGCATCTCATTATGGCGGCCCTGAATCGAGCGAATCGAGCTCAATAAGGCTTAGCAAGGACACTATACGTCTCTTGTACGGTACGAAAGCATCAGAAAATAAAAGCGTAACACAAGCTTTCCGCGAACTGTGTTTATTTCCGAAGCCAGATTTTCCCCGCAAGTACAGGAACTTGCGTTTCGAAAGCAGTTACTCAGTCTTCTCGTCGTCAGCACTACGATGTTAAATGGAGACAACCGATACCCAATTACTTCGCGCACCCTACGTCTTACCTTTGCTGTTCCTCTAGTCATAATTCCTTTGTCAAGCGCACATCACGGAGAAATGGCAAACCAATCAGCGAAACCGAAAAGCCGCTCTCAAAAGAACAAACTCGAAGCCGTTGTTTATCGCGTAGCGTGAAAGAAGGTTAAATCGCTTGCCACAAGATGGCGGGGTCAAACAGAGTGATTGCAAGTAGCTAGGCTAGGTGGCGCTAGGTACCGCCCAATTCATGTTCTACAAAATTTTTTTTTCCTCAGGTCACCTTCGCTTTTGGGATTCTCTACTATTCACACATGTAGACACAGTACGCATACTACAGGCATCAGATAAAAATACATTGAGCGCATACATATACATGCCACATACAAACATCAATACAACACTACAACCGTGCTCTGCGTTTCCGTGCTTTATACTGGTCGTATAGAACGTACGGAATTTCTCGGTGACTGCCTAAGCGATGAAAAATATTCCCAGCATGTCGATTTTTTCCCAGCAATGCCATACCTCTGAGAGTATTTTGACTGGCTCAGGGAATGAATCTCTTATTAAAAAGTACACGCTCGATCATGCCGTAAGTATTTAAAAGCCAATAAATCAAGCCGCTCCAATGCGGTTCGAAGCCATGAGTTTGTTTCCCCGCACGGCACGTCGTAGCCTGTATTTCTATTGTGGTGCTTGTTTTTCTATTTGTACTGTTCGCGCACGGCTGCAATTGCCACCTTGAATTAATCTCTGTAAAGCGGATATTTACTCAGCTGGAACTCATGCTTCACGGGCAGAGAAATCGCTTTTCAATCAACTTGAATGCAGTCAAAGCCGCGACTTGCGGCAGGTGTTAAGTGTACGTGCTAAGTGTACGGAGATACGCCGTGGCAAGCTCGAAAGCTTCTAGCGCTCATCCTAACGCGCCACTTAAGGGGGACTCACCTCATGAGATTTTTATGGTACTTACTATTTCATGGCTAGCTGTCTTAAAAATCATCACAGAAAAGCAACAACCGTTTTACAGAGTCATGTAAGTGTTCTTAACGGCATGGATTACTTAGTTTTTAGATATATGAATTATGCACTGAAATAAAAAATAAACTGTGAAACACTTTTTCCTCATAGAAATGCATTAGACAATCTCAAAATATATATTTTTTAAGTAAATGCGGCGCTATAATCAATTTCAGACAAATCCACACTGTGGAAAGTGTATTCTAGATCACATACGTGAAATAATATTTTCCAAAAATTAAATTTCAGAGCATTTGTTCACGAAACCGTCACGACAAACTTGCTAGTTCAGCTAGTTTGCCCTGGATGGCGCTCGCTGTCTAAAAAGAGAATCTTTTTGTAGTTTGCTCTTGTTGTTGTAGTATATTCTTGTTAGCTTGAGATGAGGCTCCGCCCTTGGTGCTCCTCCTTCTTACAGCTCGCGTAGACCGTCGAGCTGACTGTGTGGCGCGTGTCGTTGTTCCCGTTTCCTCACAACCGTGTTTTTTTTTTTTTTTCCTGTTTTTTTTTGGTGAGGGGGGTTGGAGGGGATGTCGCTTTTTCAGTCCTGTCCCGCGCGTCTCGGAACAACGGGCTGGTACTGCGCTGGTATGGAGGGGGACGCAGTGAAGGGCCTCGCGCTCTTGTCAGCTTGACCCAACAACGGACACTTGGTTGCTTGTTTGTTGCTAGTCGTATACGTTTGTGCATCAGTCGCTGCGTGGCAAAATGTATGCCTTGTGATCAAAGCGTTAAAAAAAAGAAGTATATTTTTAAATAGGAATACAGCGTATTCGACTGCGCGGAAGTGTTCTTCGAGCCCAGTGTAGTCCCTACCTTTTTGTACACAGCCATAGATACTAAATGCGGTTAAATCTTCGGCGGCGATCATGTTCATTAAACGACGTTTCATCGGCTAATCGGTATGTTCCATCGACAAATCTTTTCGTCCGAACGAGACAACGAGGTAGAGGGGCTTAGAGTGATACACCCGAAGTTCTGAAGTGGCACCCCCCGGTTGCCGCCATGTTTTACGAAAATATGACCACTCGTCACGTGATCTTTCAAGAGCCGTGACGTCACAGGTAAGATGGCAGCGCCCAGAGCTGGCGGATGCGAGTTTGTTCAGTGCGCGGTAGCTGTGATGTGCAGTTGCTTTCCGACAACTTCGGACTTCTTCGTGCTCGCTGACGCAGGTATAATGTGATAATGTGAAGGAATTAGACTTTATACCCTATTTGCGCAAGATCGCACTGGATCATCTGGATATTAACAGCTGTGAGGCAGCATCAAACCTATCGCCGTACCGGTGCTCGGATTCGGGATCTGTCCGAGGACCGATAGAACTTTGAGTGCTTTTAGCATAAAATTTTCGCATTCTCTTAGCTTTGTTTGAACGTTGGAATGTCTAAGAATCGACACGAAATGTATGCGTCGGATATAGGGCCTAGGGGAATTGTTTCAGCCCTGCATCACCGAATAACCATAGCAAGTTTTAGCGAGGAAGTTCCTGCGATCTTTAACCTTTTGTGTTAATCGACGATTCTACATTCGATCGCTTTTCTTCCTTTTTTTGTGAATGCGAAGTGCACACTTATTTTCAGCTACGAGGATGACGTTTTATTGAGTGTGGGGATGAATAAATCGTTGCAGGCACCTGCTTCAAGGCTATTCGACTTGCTATAAGAACAACTGTTTTGGTGTATGCATAGATTAACTGCACCTTTTTTTCTTTCATAGAATTTATTGCAGCAATACTTTTTTTTCATCAAGAGTATACTGGATTAGTTGGTCAATTATTTACTTGTTCTAATTACCTGGATAAGATGATTCACATTTCTGTTCATCCCTCGCCTGAAGAGCAGTCGTTGAAAAATGTTGACTATACCTCTCGGTCTCTTCAATAGACTTTTTGGAAAGTGTGGGCTGCCTATACTTCGTACCATTGTAACTTGGAAAATGGCAACCGCCACAACCCCCTCGAGCCAATCAGGCAGACGGAGCGAAGGTGTGTGACAAATCTGTGCAGACGAGCACTCTGACGATATGTTGTGATGTGCCTCTCTCCAATGTGCCTATTGACTCGCCGAGACGATAGCCTTTGCCGTTTGCGAGATTGTAATGAAACGAATTACAGTAGCTACTACTCTAATTACCCCAGGCTTTCATACTTTGGGCATTTGTTTGGCAAGAATGTTAAGTCCGCCGTCACTGTGAACTCGGCTCGGCGCCTATTGGACTCGAATGCTGCATTAGCATTCGACGTGAACTGGGGCCCAATCGTGTGCTTTACGCCGAAAAAAAATTGTGACAGTTGTGTTGCTTGATGGGGTTCTGCAAAGGGTCTATTGTGTCATACGTATAGGAAGTGTCCTGCTATATAACTATGCATCAACACATACTATTAAAGTATATGCTCAGAGGTGTGTTTGTTTTTGCAATTAACAAGTTACAGCAGCGTGCTTTAATGTTATCATGTGTGTAGTTTTAAGTATCCTCTCTGCAATGCCTACGCAGGCCCCTGAAGGGAATAAATTATTAACATTTTCACATCACTGGAGTTGGTTTTCGGATACACCATGTGCACGTGTTCAGGAGAGGTGGAGCGAGTGCAGCACCATGCAACAAGTCTGCCAGTCTGGTATATCCCATTAATTAATATTGAAGGGTCAGAGATGCGAGTGTCCTCAAAAGGACCTGGGAGTGCAGTGAACACAATTCTTGGTGTATAGACTCTCAAGGTGTAAAGGCAAGCAGAAATATGTTTATCTGGTTAGTGTATCAAATATGTTTATTTTCCCTTGATTACATAATTATTGATTCTTAGTAAATGGTTTCATAATGAGTTCTTTCTGCGACAGTCTTCTGTCAGGCGTTCAGTCGTAGTACCTGTGAACCTTGTTGTCGGATGACGCTCCTGGCACGTCGGTGTTCAGTTTGGTCGAGTACCAACTTTGACCGACTGATGCAGTCTTGTAATCATAAGTCATGTGCAGCCACTGACATCTGATGCACTGAAGCCACAGGGCTGGCTTCTAATCCGCAAATTTTCCTGGTAGTTTTCTGCATCAATGCAGCAAGCTCGGGCATGTATTGGTTACGTGGCTGTGCCTTTTGCTGTACCGTTGACTTGATAGCTGGCAACAATGTTTGTTTGCTATCCAAGCCATTTCACTTCTATTTCGTAATCGCGATTTATTCTACATCCCGCGACCACTGCAACTTGCGTAAGTCTCGTGTGGCAAAGTGAAGTCTGGTGATGCTTGCAGTCCACTTTTGGGAGCAACCAACCATTCTATTTCTTCAAGTCACTCAGCGGCATTCTCCCTCAAAGTTGGAAATTGTGTGCTTCGTGGCGTGGACACAGGTAATTAGTGTCAGCAAATTATTAGGTATTGTCCATGGACGACAACCGACACCAGCTCAACTGTCCTTGCATTGCCGCTCACCTGCTTTGTCGTGCTTACCTCCCGTCCAGATGAAGTGGATCACAAGCTTCGAGGTAATGTCGGCACCAGGGACAAAGGCCGCCGAAGATAATCCTCAATCTTTCGCGGACGCTCGTCGAGACATGGTCGAGGGTCGTTCGGCACAAACCCTTGCAGGCCAATTCATCTGTACGGGCACCTCCAGTAGACATGGTCGGCCTCATGCAATGATAGCAAAGTGGTTTTCGGTCGGCAATTCGCAGCACCTCCGCTTTCCTTAGTGTAATTTGTTCAGCGCGGACCTACACTGGTTCTTCCCGATGTCAGGAATGCTTCGGAGTTGGGGTATCTCGTTGAATTCGCAATAAATAGTCACAGGTAGCCCGTGATGGTCGTTGTGCCTTTTTGGCATAAGTCGCCCTCGGTTCCTCAGATGTCCCTTTGCTCGAAGAAGTCTCCAGTTGAAATGCCTGTCGAACTTCTTCCGAAGCAATCTCGGCAATCAAGATAAAAGCCGGGCAACAGATGCCAGGAACTAGCTTCCTTATCTCCTCCCGGATACTGTTGTGGATGATGTCGCGGATGCCTGGGGGGCTGGCGTCGAAGTTGAAGCTGGACGACTCGAGTGTCGAGACACTGGGGAGTTGTTGATAATGATATTGACAGGCTTGGGCCTGCAGTGCACATTAAATTTTGGAAGCCTCGGTGATATGAACCCTTCGACTGCTGTCCTGGGGTTGCGGAGAAGGCTGCCGAAGGTGTTGTCCCTCACATGAGGTTCTTAGCTGCTTGTCTCCTGTAGCATCAGGGTTGGTCTGGGTCCTCGATCAGGCGCAAAACATCCTCCACAAAGGTGGTGACGCTCTTGTTGGGGCCGTGTCCTGGACAGAATCAAGAATTCGAATCTCTCGCTCAAATGTTGGCTTATGAACTTGCACTTCAGCTCGGTCTTGCAAACTTCCCACGACGTTGAGGAGGATTCCTGGTTCTCAAACCAGTGCCTGGCAGTTTCTTCCACGAGAAGTATAGATTCTGCAGGAGCTGGTTGTCCATCTACCCACTGTGGCGGGTAACACGGTCATATGGTCATAATTTTCAATCCAGCCCCCGACGTCTTATGCACCTTGCGTGAAAGGGCATCACAGTGCGAGGTGCGACAGCCATGCAAACGATGGTGGGAGCGGACGCGGCTTGCTGCTACAGGTTTGTCATTGTTGGCTTAGTCAGCTTCGGTTCTTCTGGCAAAAGACCTAATTCCAATGGTTCTTCCTGGTAGCAGCAACTGGCTTGGATTTCAGGTTCTTCATGGTGTATTTCCGAGGTTCGTCCTTCTGGTACTCGCTCGTCTTGCGGTTTTTCTGCCGGGCTCGGAACAGGACTTGGTTCCCGGCTCGCCGGGGGTTTAAGACGCGGGATAATGTGCCACCCGTGTCTTGTTATCGGGCAACGCGGTTGAGGAGCGCCAGGGTCCACACAGAGTGGAAGGCTATGGGTAAAGTGCGCAGCACGTCCACCAGAACATACAATGACAGCTGAGCATGGCCCTGTAACTTTCCAGAATAATAAATATTGATAGAACTTGGACTGGAGCAAGCATCCGTGACAGTATAACAAAACAGACAGAAGAGAGTCTATCATGATCACTAAAGAAGCTGCATTGCTTTAGTGGCATTCTGTCCGAATAAATCCTCTCCTTCGGGGTTCTGCGACTGTCGAGGACGAGCTGAATTGAAATGGATGTGGGACCACTTTTCTGGTAATGAGCCGCGCAGACTATCGTTGCAAAGCGGCGTGAACGGGTAGACGGGGTAGGTAACACGCGTGATGAAATGTCCATACAGCTTCCAATTCGCGTAACGAGTGTTGATGAAACTTTGGTGCCAACGAAACGTGCGACAGACCAGCAGAATCAATACCAACAGCAGCACCTGTGCTCCGTGAAAGTACACGTCTACGCCACAGAAATTTAGTAGGCAGCACAGCATCACCTAAAGCACGGCACAAGAACTGCCAGCTTGAAGGCAGCTCTTCGGCGCGCCGCACACCTGTGCTCCGTGAAAGTGCACGTCTACGCCGGAGCAATTTGGGAAGCAGCACAGTATCATTTAGCACGGTGCAGGAACTACAAGCGTCAAGGCAGCTCTCCGATGCACCGCACAACGAAAGTGAACCTTCGGTCATTTGGACGAAGCGGCACCACGATTGCACACTGCCAAGCCCAAATCATACAATTTCCGTCGCTAAACTGTGTATCCAAATATATTGCACACGCTTTACTGGAGATCTTGAAGGTTCCAATGGTCAACGCGAGCACAGAAACGTTGCCTTAAAATTCATCCTAGCGGTGTCCGAATGAATCCGAGGTCCGAGCAACGTAGGGCCGATTGTCTCTTTCGTGGCAACATCCCCGTCGGTCACCAGCGAAATGCACACCGTTCCTCCGTATTTTCGCGTTATGCCTACGTCAGACAACACGCTGAACTCTGAAGTCGCTTTCGACCGGCCTCATATGACACCTTCCGCGTCAGAAATCAACTCGCCGAGACGAACGACCACCAACAAAGCATCCGACAAGCTCCGGCCCAGCTGGGGCCAGCCGCTGCATGGGCGCTGCCATCTTTCCTGTGACGTCACGTATTTGGTTTGGTCATGTGACGAGTGGTCAAATTTGCGTACAATGGCAGCCGCCTTATGGGTGTCACTTTCAAGTGCAGACCGGAACCCCGGTTTATCGCTCTAAGCCCCTCTACCTCGTTGAAACGAGACTTCTTTCTTTCGTTTCATAAACACAATTTGGAACGTTTCGTTGAAAAATATGTTTTCTCGGACGCGTGCGTGCGTGTGCGCGTGCGGGCTAGCGCCTACATAAGCGTGTGCGTAGCGCGTGACGGCGCTTACACGTGCGCTCTTGCGAAGGCGTGCGTGCATTCAAATGTGAGGGTGCGCATACGTGTACGACCGTGAGCGGGCGACTATGCATGCACGTGCGTGTGCGCGCCTGTACACAGCTAGAAAATTAGCTTGTTTTGTTTTATTATTAGTTGTCTAAGTGTGAGCATACTTTTAGGGTTTGGAGTCTTCAATGTTTGTGTGTAAATGCCTGCCGACTTTCATTTCTAAAGTGTTGGTATATTGTTTTTATGAGAAGTCCGGCATCCCCCGTGAGTTGAGCGTATCTGACAATATTTCGTCGGCGGATTTCGCCAGCGGGGGTAACAGATTGGATACATACGAGTGCCGCGCGGTGTTCTCCGATCCTACTGTAGTACAATACTTTTGTACACAACCATGAATCCGGTAAAACAATTCGGCGGCAATCACGCTGTGCACAAAACGACGCTTCCTCGAAAAATCGGTCCGTCGACGCTGCAACCTTCCATCGACAAATCGTTTTGTCGTAATAAAACAGCTTTCATTTCATCGACACACCTCGAAAGTTTCGATCAGAGATATGATTTCTTGTATGTGTGCGGACATTTCGGTGTCCGGACGCACCGAAATCTCCGCAAGCACGCATAGAAACAACTCTCTCCGCCGAGTGGTTCTCGGGGCTCCCTACAATTTTCCAATTGACACCTTCTTCCCCGAAGCAATATTTAAAAAGGTACCTAATAAACTGAATCAATTAAATAATTAGGCTCAATAAAGATACTGACGCTTTGGGAAGAAGTCTGCTAACATACAGTTCGAGATAGCTGGGGGACATTCTGTATCCTTGTGAGGAACGAGAAAAGGGTTCCCTCAAAAGTGTTTGTGTATTGCTTTAGCGAACATCTCCGGAGATGGGGAGGGAAAGTAAAGTAGATTGGGAGCCTGGAGGCCCCAATCAACCGCAGGGGGAAGGAACCGAGTCGCCGTCTTGGAAGACGGGGGGAAGGGGGGGGGGGGGGGGGGGGGAGGAGCGCTTTCGGAATGGTGGTGGAAAGACGGGTCGCGTCGCCGTGGTCGGACGAGAGCCTGCGGTTTTCGGCGTGCGGGGAGGACGTCCTGGGGTCCGTGCTGCTCTGCTTAGCAGCGATAGTTAGGATAGCTGCGTTACATGCTTTGTTCAAATATTCCCAGTTATTTATTATTCAAGTTATAAGATGAAAAGCGCTGAAAATACCCAAAACCGCGGAGCTGTATAAAATAAATACAAAGTAAAAACAAGCTTAGCGAAAAACAGATGGCAGGAATTGTTTGCCGATTTGGAGCAAAAATAAACACATAACAATCCAAGCTATATGAGTATAAGCTCGAGCTTTTGACGTAGCTACTTTTGTAGGACTTGTTTTGTTTTATGGGGGTTACATAATAAAAAAGTTGAATGGAAAGAAATATAATTATTACGTTCTTTGTTGCCTTGCCTCAGTTATTCTCTAATGTTATTTCATATAGGACACAGGACACGAGACGCTCAGGATCATTTCCCGGCAGGTTTCTTGGTAAATTTTGAAGATTCCTCAGATAGGTAATTATGCACGCCTTCCTTTCACACACATACGTTTCCTTTTCTAAATGAACAGAGACCGCACCTCCGCGGGCTGGCTGTACTTCGTTTCAGCTGAGCTCCGAGCGCAGCCAAGGGCTGGGGGACGGTTGACCACTGGGAAAACAGCGTTCGTACGCATCACGAAGTAGTTCGCAAAACTAAAATTTTAGAAATACTTTGTCTGTGTGCAAACACGGCACGAATTCGCAGTTGTGTCCTGCTAATTGAACTAATTATCTAAAAATTAATGATATAGATGACGTTCCTTGTTTTTCATAACATAGTAATAGATATGATTCGACGAAAAACGCCCACCTGCTGGCTACACTGATCCGACTACTGCACGATTTTTCCCAAGGAAGCTAGAAGGGTAGGAGAGAACATGACGTCCAGCCGCGTAGCCTCCACAAGCCACGCACCCTTGACGCCTCGCCTCTTTCTCCAATTTTATCCTTACTCTCCTCACTTATCAGCCCAACATGACTACATCAAGTGACCGTAGCTAGCCTTCGTCTAGCCTTCGATCTGATAAAACCTACTGAATGGAGCGGGCGCAAGCCTGCAAGAAATCCTTCTACATTCAACCAGTGGCGTACACAGGGGGGGGGGGGGGGGGGTGCCGAAGGAGCCGCGGCCCCCCCCCCCCCCCCCCGAGATTTCCGAGGGCGGGGGGGGGGGGGGGGGGGGGGGAGTCGGCGAGGTTACTGACTCTCGGGTCTATCAATATCAAACTTCGTGGAGAAGTTGTAAACAAAAAAAAAGAAAATAAAAATGGAAGGGAATGCAATATGGGGGACCATTTATGACCCCCCACCCATAGTAAAAATAATAATAAAAAATGTGTAGTTTTAACGCCTTTTATCTAATATGACTGTGAATTGATCAATTAACGAATATCTTTCTTTACTTCTACTTTTATTGTTTCGCGAGTGCCCCATGTCCCTCTCGCGGAGCCGCCAGGGCTGGTTTGCCGTCGCCACGGAGCGGCCCCCGTGTCGGACCAACACCACCTAAACAGAAGGCCTCCGCATGGTTTCCTCTTCCTCTATGAAACGTTATCACAGTCGGATCGCGCTCGGTCGGCTATTGGACCCGAGTCCGACCTTCGACGCGCTGATTGGCCACGAGCCGCAGCCGAACACTGACGCAGCACTCGTGCCCAATCTCTCGCCTCGATCGATCTGACTATGATGACGCGTGTGGAGGCCTTCTGTCTAGGTGGTGCTAGTCGGACCCTGCTCTGGGTGCGTAGCATGCGCTGTGCCTCGCTCGAGCCATGGCCTCCGAGATCCCGAAGCGCGCGCGCTTCGGGATCTCGGAGGCCATGCTCGAGCACTGCGGTGCCCCTCGATGTTTTTTCCTTGAAGCGGTGTCCGGCTGACGGTCGACAGTTAGGGCGAAGGTTTTTACGAGTTTTCGGGGGTCTATGCACGTGTCCTTTCTTAATTGGATTTTGTATTGTATGTGTTTGTTTTGTACCGCGTGGCTCCCATTGGTCTAAAAAGAGCGATATCTGATTGGCTCCTCGGATGGTGGGAAAAGTCTTAGCAAAGTAATTATACGCGCCTCAAGGCGCGGGATTTGCGGTTCAAGGTTCGAGTGCGGAAGTTGTCATCGGCAGTTTGAGAACCGCGCGAAATGGGGGCGCGAGTGTGCGACGTACTGCCTCAGGACGAGAGCCAAGTGCAATATGTGAGTGTACAAACCATTTTGCATCGTCCCTTTGTTGCGTTGTGTGACTTCCTTGACTCTCTTTTGTGAGCGGACTTCGGAAACCTTAGAAATCGAGACCAGCGAACAAATCACGTGCGATTTTTGTTGGTTAGATCAGGTTAAGATAGAGAGTACTTTATGGTGGAGCAGCTTTCCAGTGCTTATCGTCTATCCATCAAGATGTTCCGCGTTTCTACTCATGCATCATTGTTTTATCAGCCCCGATGACTGGAGGCTTTGTGCATACATGCTTCATAAAATATTTGTTTTTATGATTCTTGTTTTCTGCTTACTCTGGTGCCTTCTTTTGACGTGACCTGTAAATAAAAAAGTAAAATGCAAATGTCTTCCTGGTGGGGAACTTCCGGGGCATCATTTTTATATATCAAAATTATCCCAAAACCATTATGACAACTTTATTTTAATTGCTTAATAGAAGAACCTAGTTATTAGAAAAAATTAAAGCTGTTCACAACTCCCTGTAAAGCCGAATTACGCCGAATTAGAGCACAACTCTTCAGGAGGAGGAGGAAAGGGTAGTTAGGGTCACGTGTTCTCGGAGGGGAGGGGGGGTCACGTGACCTGGGGGAGGGGTCACCTGACTTCCCCCCCTCCCCGAGGTCACGTGACCTTGGGGGTAAGGGTCACGTGACCCCCCAGGTCACGTGACTCCCAGAGAAATTTTTCCGCTAGGTTTAGCGGGGAAATTTTTTCGTTAGACTTAACGGAAAAATGTTTGCGCTCGTTTTACCGGGGAAAGTTTCCCACTAGACTTAGCGGGGAAATTTCTCCGCTCGATTTAGCGGGAAAATTTTTCGATAGATTTAGCGGGGAAATTTTTCCGCTAGATTTAGTGGGGAAAGTTTTCCGCTAGATTTAGCGGGGGAATTTTTCGGCTAGATTTAGCGGGGAAATTTTTCACCTAGATTTAGCGTGGAAATTTTTCCATTTGATTTCGCGGGGAAATTTTTCCGCTAGATGTAGCAGGGAAATTTTTCAGCTAGATTTAGCGGGGAAATTTTTCTGCTAGATTTAGCGGGGAAATTTTTCTGCTAGATTTAGCGGGGAAATTTACCCATAATGCATCGCGCGGTTACGCCGACGGCGACGCCGCTCAAGCCGCAAACATGCGCCTCAGAGCTGCGCTCTAAAAAATGAACATGCTTTTATTTTCTCTTGGACTTTCTTTTCTTTTTATCTTGTCCCTCTTTACTCTCGTTGGTCCGGCCCCCCGCGAAATGAAATCCTGCGTACGCCACTGATGGCGTGCATGAATAAATGAACCTCGGATATCAGATAACCGGTTGGACCGCTTCAGAATGAAGCCTCAGGAGCATCGAATGAGTGAAGACCTATAGGTTTGATTAGGTGTTGAACTATGGGTGGCATGATTAAATCAATCTCGGTCATCTGATAACCGGATGGACAGCTTCAGAAACACGCCTCAGGAGGCCCGAACAAGAAAAAACCATTCTTTTTGCTTAGGCATTGAACCATGGCGGGCATGATTAAATCAAACTTGGTCATCAGATAACCTGTTAGACAGCTTAAGAATCAAGCCCTAGGGGGCCATAACGAAAGAACGCCTATCCTTTGGCTTACGCGTTGAACCATGGCGGGCATCAATAAATCAATCTCGGTCATCAGATAACCTGTTGGACAGCTTAAGAATCAAGTTCTAGGGGGCCATAACGAAAGAACGCCTATCTTTTGGCTTACGCGTTGAACCATGGCGGGCATGATTAAATCAATCTCGGTCATCTGATAACCGGATGGACAGCTTCAGAAACACGCCTCAGGAGGCCCGAACAAGAAAAAACCATTCTTTTTGCTTACGCGTTGAACCATGGCGGGCATGATTAAATCAATCTCGGTCATCACATAACCTGTTGGACAGCTTCAGAATCAAGCCCTAGGGGGCCATAACGAAAGAACGCCTATCCTTTGGCTTACGCGTTGAACCATGGCGGGCATGATTAAAT
The DNA here is from genome assembly GCF_016920785.2 of Ixodes scapularis. Lineage (NCBI taxonomy): Eukaryota > Metazoa > Arthropoda > Arachnida > Ixodida > Ixodidae > Ixodes > Ixodes scapularis. The sequence continues at coordinate 236,800,166 of NW_024609835.1, read as the reverse complement.
CAATCTCGGTCATCAGATAACCTGTTGGACAGCTTAAGAACCAAGCCCTAGGGGGCCATAACGAAAGAACGCCTATCCTTTGGCTTACGCGTTGAACCATGGCGGGCATGATTAAATCAATCTCGGTCATCACATAACCTGTTGGACAGCTTCAGAATCAAGCCCAAGGGGGCCATAACGAAAGAACGCCTATCCTTTGGCTTACGCGTTGAACCATGGCGGGCATGATTAAATCAATCTCGGTCATCAGATAACCTGTTGGACAGCTTCAGAATCAAGCCATAGGGGGCCATAACGAAAGAACGCCTATCCTTTGGCTTACGCGTTGAACCATGGCGGGCATCAATAAATCAATCTCGGTCATCGGATAACCTGTTGGACAGCTTCAGAATCAAGCCCTAGGGGGCCATAACGAAAGAACGCCTATCCTTTGGCTTACGCGTTGAACCATGGCGGGCATCAATAAATCAATCTCGGTCATCAGATAACCTGTTGGACAGCTTAAGAATCAAGCCCTAGGGGGCCATAACGAAAGAACGCCTATCCTTTGGCTTACGCATTGAACCATGGCGGGCATGATTAAATCAATCTCGGTCATCAGATAACCTGTTGGACAGCTTCAGAATCAAGCCCTAGGGGGCCATAACGAAAGAACGCCTATCCTTTGGCTTACGCGTTGAACCATGGCGGGCATGATTAAATCAATCTCGGTCATCAGATAACCTGTTGGACAGCTTCAGAATCAAGCCCTAGGGGGCCATAACGAAAGAACGCCTATTCTTTGGCTTACGCGTTGAACCATGGCGGGCATGATTAAATCAATCTCGGTCATCAGATAACCTGTTGGACAGCTTCAGAATCAAGCCCTAGGGGGCCATAACAAAAGAACGCCTATCCTTTGGCATACGCGTTGAACCATGGCGGGCATGATTAAATCAATCTCGGTCATCAGATAACCTGTTGGACAGCTTCAGAATCAAGCCCTAGGGGGCCATAACGAAAGAACGCCTATCCGTTGGCTTACGCGTTGAACCATGGCGGGCATGATTAAATCAATCTCGGCCATCAGATAACCTGTTGGACAGCTTAAGAATCAAGCCCTGGGGGGCCATAACGAACGAACGCCTATTCTTTGGCTTACGCATTGAACCATGGCGGGCATGATTACATCAATCTCGGTCATCAGATAACCTGTTGGACAGCTTCAGAATCAAGCCCTAGGGGGCCATAACGAAAGAACGCCTATCCTTTGGCTTACGCGTTGAACCATGGCGGGCATGATTAAAGCAATCTCGGTCATCAGATAACCTGTTGGACAGCTTAAGAATCAAGCCCTAGGGGGCCATAACGAAAGAACGCCTATCCTTTGGCTTACGCGTTGAACCATGGCGGGCATGATTAAATCAATCTCGGTCATCAGATAACCTGTTGGACAGCTTCAGAATCAAGCCCTAGGGGGCCATAACGAAAGAACGCCTATCCTTTGGCTTACGCGTTGAACCATGGCGGGCATGATTAAATCAATCTCGGTCATCAGATAACCTGTTGGACAGCTTCAGAATCAAGCCCTAGGGGGCCATAACGAAAGAACGCCTATCCTTTGGCTTACGCGTTGAACCATGGCGGGCATGATTAAATCAATCTCGGTCATCAGATAACCTGTTGGACAGCTTAAGAATCAAGCCCTAGGGGGCCATAACGAAAGAACGCCTATCCTTTGGCTTACGCGTTGAACCATGGCGGGCATCAATAGATCAATCTCGGTCATCAGATAACCTGTTGGACAGCTTAAGAATCAAGCCCTAGAAGACCATAACGAAAGAACGCCTATCCTTTGGCTTACGCGTTGAACCATGGCGGGCATGATTAAATCAACCTCGGTCATCAGATAACCTGTTGGGCAGCTTAAGAGTCAAGCCCTAGGGGGCCATAACGAAAGAACGCCTATCCTTTGGCTTACGCGTTGAACCATGGCGGGCATGATTAAATCAATTTCGGTCATCAGATAACCTGTTGGACAGCTTCAGAATCAAACCTCGGGATGCCCGAATTAGAGACGACCTGTCGGCTTGATTAAGTGTTTAACCATGGTGGGCATGTTTAAATCAATCTCGGTCATCATATAACCGGTTGAACCGCTTCAGAATCACACCTCACCACACGAGCAAAACCCTGCCGTAATACTTAGGCGTTTGGCAATCGAGGGCATAATTAAATCAATCTCGGTCCTGAGATAACTGATTGGACCGCCTCTAAATCAAGAAGCCTCAGGTGTCCCGAACGAGAGAATAACTGTCCGCTTAATTAGGTGTTGAATCATGGCGGGCATGATTAAGTCAATCCTAGTTGCCAGATAACCGGTTGAACCGCTTGAGAGTCACGCCTGAGGAAGCCCGAACGAGAGAAAACCTGTCTGCATGATTAGGCGTTGAACCCGTGGCAGGCAAGATTAAATAAATCTCGATCATCAAATAAATGGTTGGACACCTTCAGACTCAAACGTCTGGAAACCCGAACGAGAAAAAAAAACTGTTGGGCTGCTTAAGTGTTAAAGCACGGCGGGCATAATTAAATAAATCTCGGTCACCAAATAACCGGTTGAACCGCTTCAGAATCAAGCCTCAGGAGGCCCGAACGAAAGAGGACCTGTCGGCTTGATTAGGCGTTTAATTATGGCGGGAACAATTAAATCTTCTTCATCAGACAATCAGGCGGACAGCTTCAGAGTCAAGCTTCAGAACTCTCGAACGATAAAACCACTTTCGTCTTGCTGAGGCGTTGAAGCATGGCGGGCATAATTAAATCAATCTCCGTCATCATATAACTGGTTGGACCACTTGAGAATAAAGCTTCAGGGGGCCGGAAAGAGAGAAGACCTGTCGGCTTGATTAGGTGTTGAACCATGGTGGACATCATAAAATCAATCTCGGTCATCAGATGACCGGTTGGACCGCTTTAGAATCCCGCCTCAGGAGACCCGAACGAGGAAAGACCTGTCGTCTTGATTAGATGTTGAACCATTGCGGGCATGATTAAATTAATCTGGCTCATCAGTTAACTCGTTGAACCGCTTCGGAATCAAGCCTCAGGAGGCCTGAACGAGAAAAGACCTGTCGGCTTGATTAGGCGTTGAACCATGGCGTGCATAATTAAATCAATCTCGGTCGTCAGGTAACCGGTTGAACCACTTCAAAATCAAGCATTAGGAGTCCCGAACAAGAGACGAGCTGTCGGCTTGATTAGGCGTTAAACCATTGAGGGCATGATTGAATCAATCTCGGTTATCACATAGCCGGTTGGGCCACATGAGCACGCCTGGGGAAGCTCGAACGAGAGAAGACATCTCTGCTTGCTGAGGCGTTGAACCATTGCAGGCTTGATTAAGTTCATCTCGGTAATCAAATAACCGGTTGCACAGCTTCAGAATCAAGCCTCAGGAGGACCAAACGAAAGAAGACCTGTCGATTTGATTAGGCGTTGAACCATAGTAGGCATGATTAAATCAATGTCCGCCATCAAATGACCGGTTGGATCGCTTCAGGATCACGCCTTAGGAGTTCCGAACGACAGATCTTTCGGCATGATTAGGTGTTGAATCATAGCGGGCAGAATTAAATCAATCTCGGTCATCAAATAACCAGTTGGACCGCTTTGGAATCACGCCTCAGGAGGCGCGAACGAGAAAAAACCTGCCGGACTGCTGAGGCACTGAGCCATGACAGGCCTGGTTAAATCAATCCAGGTCAACAGGTAACCGGTTGGTCCGGTCCAGAATCAAGCCTCAGGAGTCCCAAACGAGAGAAAACCTGTCGGCTTGATAAGGCGTTAAATTATGGTGGGCGCAATCAAATCATTCTCGGTCATCAGATAACCGGTTGGACAGCTTCAGAATCAAGCCTCAGGAGTCTCGAATGAGAAGAAACCTGTCGGCTTGGTGAGGCGTTGAAGCATGGCGGGCATGATTAAATCAAACACGGTCATCAGATTAATGGTTAGACTGCTTCAGAATAAAGCCTCAGGAGTCCCGAACAAGAGAAGACATGTCGGCTTGATTAGGCGCTTGAATCATTGCGGGCATGATTAAATCAATCTCGCTCATCAGATAACCTGTTTGTCCGCTTGAGAATAGCCCCTCAGGAAGCCCGAACGAGAAAAATCCTTCCGTACTGCTTAAGTGTTGTACCCTCGTGGACATGATTAAATAAATCTCGGTCATCAGATAACGGCTTCGACAGATTCAAAATCAAGCCTCAGGAGTCCCGAACGAGAAAAGATCTATCCTTTTGCTGAGGCGTTGTACAATTTCGGGCATGATTAAGTCAATGTCGTTCATCAGATAACCGGTTCGACCGCTTCAGAATCACGCCTCAGGAGGCTCAGGAGGCCCTGTCGAAACCATTCAGCCGAAGCGTTGATGACTACAAGAAAAAACACTACTTTAATCACCGGTAACTGCCTTACTCACACTTCCCAGTTCCAAACGAAAAATCTCCGATAGAAAATGTAGCTCGCGCTCGGGCCCCGTCCCCGAACCTCCTCGTCTAATGCCCGCTCCGCTGAAGGGTTTCTTCATCCACCCCCCAAAAGGGAACTAAGTTCATTTTTAACCACTTTCTAGCCCGTACACAAGTTGTATTGGTCATTTTACAACCGCACCAGCGGGAAGTCGGATCTCGCAGACTCGTACTCTTCCGTCTTTTCCGGAAAACAATGTTTTCACAACTCCCATCTTCCAGAGCTGGCGTGGTTGCTGGCTTTTTTGAAGAATAACCAGGTCCCCAACCTTGAGATGTCGGTTTGACCTCCTTGTCTTGTACAGTGATCGGAGTTCCGTTAGGTATTCCTTTGACCATCGTTGCCAGAACTCTTTGAGGAAGTCTTCTCTGAGTTTCCAGAGCCTTCGCAGCGATTCTGCGTCTCCGTTTTGCAAGTCGGAGCCGGACGGTTTTGGTAACGACGTAAGTGTTTTCCCTGTCGTGAAGTGCGACGGTGATAGTGGCTGAGGCTCTTGCGCTCCACTGTACGCGTTGGTCAATGGTCGAGAATTGATGACTGCTTCTACCTCAGGTGGTGAGGAGAGTCGCTAACTCTTCTTCTGTCAGGACTCGTCGTCCGATGGCTTTTTTCAAAGAGTTCTTGACTGATCTGATCAAACGCTCATAAAATCCGCCCTACCATGGGGCACGTCCTGCAATGAACTTCCATTGTATCCTGCTGTTTGCGAAGTAATTCCGCACTTCTTCATCTCGAAGAACATTCCAAAGATCGCTTAAGTCTTTCTTGCTTCTCTTAAATGCCAACGCATTATCAGAGTAGATCACCCTTGACACGCCTCTTCTTGATACAAATCGTCGGAGCGCACCCAGGAATGTTTCTGCCGTCATGCCCGGTACCATTTCCAAGTGTACTGCCCTAGTAACTGCACACGTGAACAACGTGAGATATGCCTTCCTCTTTGTTTTCCTTGCTGTGACCCATACGGGTCTCGCAAAGTCAACACCCATGACCTCAAAGGCTTTCGCCTCTGTGACACGATCTGCGGGCAAGGGCGCCGTCACTTCTGACATTGGTCTGGCGTTCAGCCGTTGACATGCGATGCATTCCTTGATTTCTTTTTTATCATTTGCCGAGCTCTCACGATCCAGTAGCGCTCCCGCAATTGCACGAGTGTGTCACCCACTCCCGCGTGCAATAGTCTTCGATGTGCTTCAGTTATCAACAACTTCGAAAAGTGGTCATCTTTTGGCAGCACAACGGGATGCCTTTCTTCAAAGGATTTATCGGAAAACTGTAGTCTTCCTTCCACCCGAATTATTCCATCGTTATCCAAAAAAAGAGAAATGTCTCTTATAGGAGAATCTGGCAGTAGTTTTCTGCCGTCTTGAAGATTCCTTATCTCCTGTTCGAAGGCTCTACGTTGTACATTCTTTATCATATACCTTTCGGCTCTGTTCAATTCTTTTGCGGTTAAGGGTCCAGTTTGAGTGAAAATTTTTTTAGATTTTATTATAAAGCGGAGTACCCACGCCATTGTTCGCCGAAGTCGCATAGCTGTGCTAAACCGCTCAATTTCTGGAAGCATCGTTTGGTCTGCTGTTGCCGTGGGTAACGCTGCAACCTTTTTCTTTTCTGTTTCTTCTATATTGAATTCTTGCGGTTCAGACTTCTCTGGCCACCGCTCTCGTACTGTTAAGCAGCTAGGTCCTTTCCACCATACTTCACAGTCGAGCAGCTCCCTGGCTGTGATTCCTCTGGTCACCAGGTCAGCCGGGTTCTCTTTGCCTGGGCAGTGTTTCCAAGAGCAAGGATAAGAGTTTCGCTGGATTTCAACGACTCTATTTCTTACAAACAGTTACCAGTCGTTTGCTTCTCCGAGGATCCAATGAAGGGCTATCTTCGCATCGGTCCACAAGTCCACTTCGTGGATGTTCTCCTGCAGCTTGGTCTTAATGTAGACACTTAGTCTGGTTGCTAAAAGACATGCCAAAAGTTCTAGCCTCGCTACAGAAAGTTATTTTAGAGGTGCCACTCGAGACTTGCAAAGCAGGATCTTGGATGTCGTGGTGCCGGAATCATTCGTCATAGTTACGTATGCTACGGCTCCATACGCCTGAGGACTTGCATCGGCAAAGATGTGCAGGTTTGTCTTGATCGTCGCTCCCTCTATTCCCCGTCTGTAGAAACGTGGCACCATGACGTCACATAGCAATGGAAGATCCGCACACCATCGGTGCCTTTACTGCGCAGGTCAAGAGGCAGTAGGTCGTCCCACTCCATCTTCTGTTTCCAGATTTGTTGAAATAGGATCTTTGCTCGCACGACAAATGGCGCGATGAATCCTAGGGGATCGTAGAGTTTGGCTGTAGTCTGTAGGACAAACCTTTTTGTGTCTGAGTGCTTCTCTACGAAGTTCAGAACATCGTCTGGTGCAAATGTTAAGAGGTCTGTGGCAGGGTTCCACGCTAGTCCCAGCACCTTGAAAACTCCCGCAACCTGCCCCAATGGTTGTTCCTCGTGGTGTTTCGAGTCGACCTCACTTAAGAGCGTTTTCGGGTTAGACACTCACTTGTGCAGCTTCATTGACGCTTGCTCAAAGATTGTTGTCGATTTCTTGAAGATCTTAGTGGCTTCTTCTTCGCTGGATGCACCAGTAAGAATGTCATCCACGTAAACGTAATCTTGCAGCAGCACCGCGGTGTCTGGATACTCGTTCTTCATTGTTTCCAGGTGATGTTTTATCGTCGCAGACAATAAAAATGGGCTCGATGTAGTTCCAAAAGGAACTCTCGTCATCCTCCAGATGAGAATTGGAGGAAGTGGTGTTCCGACCTGTGGGGTAGTTTGATACCACAGGAAGCGTAACGCATCGCGATCATCTTCTTGTATACTGACCTGAAGAAACGCCTTCTCGATGCCGGCCACTAGCGCGATACAATGTATCCTGCAGCTCAGAAGCAACGCGACAATATCCGAGTTCAGGTTGGGGCCACTTCCCAAACAGTCGTTCAACGACTTCGAGCTTTTGTTATGGGAAGAAGCGTCAAATACCACTCGCAATTTAGTGGTGGTGCTCCTTTCGCGACAAACTGATTGGTGTGGCATGTAGAACTTCCGAGATCCAGTCTGCTCATCTGACACTTCTTCTGCCATTCCACCTGCGGTGTACTTCCGGATCGCCGGCGTCATAGTCCCTCATAAACTTAGAGTTCTGAGTTAACTTCCTTGTTAGGTGTTGAAGCCTCCTCTCCGGAACTTGTTTGTTATCATCTAAGTTCACGACGGGTTTCCACGGGAGGGCCACCTCGTACCGAAGACCAATCTTCTTAACTGTTTCTTTGTAGGACGCGATCACGGGTTCTGTCTCTGGATGAGGTTCGTCGGTTACACCAATCGATTCAAGGTTCCAAAACCTTTGCAGTATTTCAGATGCATCCATGTTGTTCGTCGTTGCGTTGAGAACGACCATCTGTGAGCTCTCGATGACAGATGCGAAAAGTTCTGTTGGACCGTGTACGGTCCAGCCAAGCGACGTCTGGATTGTCTCCTAACTTGGCCCGTGACGAAGTTCCAATAGCAATAGCCTCCAATCAGTATGTCCACGCCGTTGGGTCACTCAGCTTCGCAGAAGTCCGCGGTCGTGTATCCCATTTTTTTTTCAGTTGGCGAAGCAATTCTTCCCTGGGATAGGGAAATCGTTGACCACAAATACGGCTTGTCTCAAGTGCTTCCAAACGGAAAACTTCACCTCTCTGATTTTCAAGAGTCACAAGAACTATGCGAAAGTTTCGTTCTGTCGTGTTGCCGCCAAATGCTCCTACCGTCAGTCTTTCGTTTCCCAGATGCAAGCATCTGAGCTTTCGTGACAGTAGTTGTGTGACAAAAGACCTCTGCCTTCCGCTGCCGAATTACACTCTTACATGGATGCGCTGTTTCAGTCCCAAGCTCCACACTGTCGCTGTTTGCAGTAGGAAGGTTTTGTTGACCCCGTCTTTAATCGTAGATTGTAGGGCCACTGGACCAGCAGAAGTCAGTTTTTCCTCTTGTCTGCCTTTGTCGTCTTTTGAGCTTGACAAGAACGTTGGGTCACAGATGACTGATGCGTGTCGACCTTGGCAGTTGGAGCAAGAAATGTTTTTTTCTGCACTGTTTGGCCAAGTGGTTTTTCTTCGTGCACCTAAAGCATCTTCCCGAGCTCGTTAAAATCTTCCTCTTCTCGGGAAGACCTAACGTTGTTGTGCACAGCTCTGTCTCGTGGTCTGCTGACTTGCAGAAAACACAGCTCAGCTTGTCACTCTCCTGTAGAAGTGTCGCAGCCGTTCCGTTTGTCCATAGTTTTGAATTGTGCTTTGCTGCACAAGATGCTACTCCACTCTCTTTTCCTGCTTTACTTCCTGATTGTTTTTTTTTGTGACTGTCGTTCTTTTCTCTAGTTTCAACTTCAAATCTCAGAAATTGCATAAGTGATGGTAGTTGCCTTAGCTGGGACTGTTCTGCAGCGTGTTGGTTTCCTTCGCCAGCCGCGTTTACAGCCACATCTTCCGGGTGACGCTATTTTTTCTTCCGAATGACATTTCTGTTGAAGGTTAGCACAAGATCTTCTAGAATCAGCCGAAGTACAATTGGGCAAAGGAGAGTCGAATAAGAATCTTGGTTACCCCTAGAGACTTCAGTCCTCTTATATGCGCTTGGAGGTCATCGTGTAGTCGTCGTAGTCCTCAGACGTCTTGCGAGGTCCGTACTGGCTGCCGTTCTGCTAGTTTCATCATGTGGTAATCTACTAGCAGCGCCTCGTCGCCGTAACGGGACTTTATGATCTCCCGCGCATCTTCATAGCAGCTGGCCGTTGGTGGCAATCCTGCAATCGCTGCAGCAGCCTCTCCCGACAGCGCCGATCTGAGGTAGTGGAACTTCTCGGCTGATGACAGTTCTGGGTTACCATGGATGACCTGCTCGAACTGCTCCCAGAAGGGCTGCCATTGTTGACGTTGTCCGTTGAATTTCAAGAGTTCAAGTTTTGGTAGCTTGACCTTGACTGACAAAGTGGGACTGCGGTGGTTTGTTGCGATTTCTTGACCGCTTGTACTCGCTCTTTCGTGTAGGGCCCGCACCTTGGAGGTCAGTCTCGCCGAGTAGGTGACGATACGATCGCTGTACTCGACGGTCCGAGCATACTCTTGTTCGATGTCACTTGCTGCCAACAATTGTTCGAGGGCAGAGTCCGTTTCGGTAAGCTGACCATGTAGCGCGTTGAGACGAGTCAGTAAGACTTTGAGCTCTTCCTCAATCGGCACTTCGGTTTGGGTAGCTGTATCGATTTCCGTCAGCAGCTTTGTTACCTGTGAACGCACGGCTTTTTCCCTTCTGTTTCAGCCTATCCATGGCAGTGTCGTTATGGTCTCTTGCGTTCTTGAGCTGGATGGTGTCTTCTCCTGTAGCCTCGTTACATTAACGCTTGTCACACCTTCTCATCTGGCCCATCGTGCAGTCATGGTCCCGGGTTTCGGCACCAAAATGTAGAAACCATTGAGCCGAAGCGTTGATGACTACAAGAAAAAACACAGCTTTAATCACCGGTAACTGCGTTACTCACAATTCCCCGTTCCAAACGAAAAATCCCCAATAGAAAATGTATCTCGCACTCTGGTTCCGTCCCCGGACCTCCTCGTCTTCTTCCCGCTCCGCTGAAGGGTTTCTTCATGTCCTCTGTCTTAGGCGTCGAACCATGACGGGCATGATTAAATCAATCTCGGTCATCAAATAACCGCCTTGGCCGCTTGGGAATCAAGCCTCAGGAGGCCCAAACTAGACAAGACCTTTCAACTTGATTAGGCGTTGAACCATTGCGGGCATGGTTAAATCAATCTCGCTCGTCAGGTAACCTGTTCGTCCGTTTGAGAATAGCCCCTCAGGAGGCCCGAACGACAAAAATCCTGCCGACTGCTTAGGCGTTGTACCATCGCGGGCATGATTAAATCAATCTTGGTCATCAGATAACCGGTTGGACATCTTCAGAATCAGGCCACAGGAGGCCCGAACGAGAAAATCGTGCCTGACAGTTAAGGCGTTGTATCGTGGCAGGCATAATTAAATTAATCTCGGTCATCAGATAACCGGTTCGACAGCTTCAGAATCGAGCCTCAGGAATCTCGAACAAGAGAAGACCTGTCGGCATTCTGGGGTGTTCAGCCACTGCGGGCATGATACAACCAATCTCGGTCACGGAATACCGGGTTAGACCGCTTCATCCCAAAGCGTCGCCAGGCCTGAACGAGAAAACCCTGCCTGACTTTTTAGGCGTTGAACCATGGTGGGCATGATTAAATCAATCTCGGTCCTAAAATATTTTGTTGGACCGCTTCTGAATCAAGCCTCAGGAGTCCCGGACGAGAGAAGACCTGTTTGCTTGATTAGGCGTTGAACGACGGCGGCATGATTAAATAAATCTCGGTCATCAGATAACCGGTTGGACAGCTTCAGCATCACGCCTCAGGAGGCCCGAACGAGAAAAAAAAAAAACTGCCGGACTGCTTAGGCGTTGAACAGTGGCGGGCATGATTAAATGAATCTCGGTCATCAGATTGCCGGTTCGACAGCTTCAGAATCGAGCCTTAGGAGTCTGAAAGGGGAGAAGACCTGTCGGCTTGCTGAGGCGCTGAACCATGGCGCCCATGAATAAATCAATCTCGGTCATCAAATACCGGATTAGACTGCTTCACCACAAAGCGTCCACACGCCTGCACGAGAAAAAAAAAAGTAAAATATTGTAATGTTTATGGGTTGAACCATGGCGTGCACGATTAAATCAATCTCGATAATCAAATAACCAGTTAGATATCTTCAGAATGAAGCCTGAGGAGTCTCGAAAGACACAAGACCTGTCGGCTTGCTCTGGCGTTGAACCATGGCGGGTATGATATAATCAATCTCGGTCACTTGATTGCCGGCTATACCATTTCCGAATCACGCCTCAGGAGGCCCGAACGAGAAAAAACCTGCCGAACTGCTGAAGCGTTGAACCATGCCGGGCATTCTTAAATTAACCTCGGTCATCCGATAACCGGTTGGGCAGCTTCACAATCAAGCCTCAGGAGTCTGAAACAAGAAAAAACCTGCCAGCCTGCTTATGCGGTTGTGATTAAATCACTCTCGGTCATTAGATAACCGGTTGGAGCGCTTCAGAATCAAGCCTCAGTAGGCCCCAACGAAAGACGACCTGTCGGCTTGATTAGTCGTTGGACCATGCCGGGCATGATTAAATCAATCTGGGTCATCAAATAGCCTGTGGACCGCTTCTGAAAAAAGCGTTAGGAGGCTCCAACGAGAGAAGACCTGTCGGCTTGCTGAGGTGTTGAGCCATGGCGGGCAGGATTAAATCAATCTCGGTCGTCAAATATCGGGTTACACCACTTCATACAAAGCGTTGCCAGGCCTGAACGAGAAAACATCTGCCTGACTGCTTAAGTGTTGATCTATGATGGGCATGATTAAATCAATCCAGTGTTGGGAAGTACCCTTTAAGTACATTGTACTTAAAGTACTACTTCAAGTAGGTTTAGGAAACTTGTACTTTACTTGAAGTATTTTTTTCTCTGAGTTCCTTGTACTGTACTTAAAGTATTTTTTCTGGTATTTTCCGAGCACAGTACGATTCCCACTTTAAAGTACATTCCCCAAATTTGATTCTGTTAAATTTGTATCACGAAATAATGCTTTCTCAGCTTCAAAGAAATACTGAGAGGGATAGTCTACTCTCACCAAAAACGTGAGCAGACGACGCATCGCTCCGTTTGTTCTGGGGGCGGCTTTCTCATAACTTTTGAACTCTCGCTACTTCTCGGTCGGTCAACGCAAGCAAGAAGGTTTAAGATATCAGGAGAGCGAAATTAATCATAATGTAGCACCTGAGACCGTAGTACGGAAAAATTAAATTTTCAAGTCGAAGTAAAAGTCAACAGAAGAGGATGCGTTGCAATGTTTTGAGACATTCTCTTTTGTCTTTTTATTATATTTGAACGTTTCTTAATTTTTTAACACCGCAATCTCAGGTGTGAATTTATGATTAATCATCACCAGCTCGCTTGCACACTCACCGATTTTTTTTTTCTTTCATTAAGGAGAGGATACTTTTCTATGAGAAGATGCTTGCAAAAGCTACGGGGCTGACGTCGTGCTCTCTCCTTGTAGAGCAACAATCCAGTGCAAGGGGCGTCAAACTCAAAAGACGGACTTCTGTATTCGGCTCCATTCCAGAGAATACCAACTCTGTGGCCACTTGACTTTATCAAATATTCTCCGCTGTTTTTTGAAAATAAGTCTCGCACCCCTGATTACCCCTGGGCAATGCATACAAGTTAAAAAATCACTGGGAATTAAAGGACATCATGAAAAATTGTATTAAAATGCTTGTACTTTATTTTTAAAGTACTTTGCATTTATAGTACTTTACTTCAAGTACATTGCACCCAGTGTACTTACTACTTTACTTAAAGTAGATTACGTCTCGTTTACTTTGTACTTTACTTGAAGTGCCTTTTATATGTACTTTACCCAACACTGAATCAATCTCGATCCTCAGATAATCGGTTGGACCGCTTCTGATTCAAGCCTCAGGAGTCGCGAACGAGAGGAGACCTGTTGGTATGATTAGGCGTTGAACCGATGGAGTGCATGATTAAATAAATCTCGGCCATCAGATAACCGGTTGGACAGCTTCAGAGTCACGCCTCAGGAGGCCCAAGGGAGAAAAAAAGCTGCCCGACTGCTGAGGCGTTGAACCATCCGCTTCTGAATCAATTCTGAGGAGTCCCGAAAGAGAGAAGACCTGTCAGCTTGCTGAGGCGTTGAACCGTGGCGGGGATGATTAAATGAGCCTCAGTCATCAAATACCGGATTAGACCGCTTCACCACAAAGCGTCCACAAGTCTGAACGAGAGAAAAAAAAGAACGAATAAAATATAGTACTGCTTATTGGTTGAACCATGACGTGCACGATTAAATCAATCTCGATCATCAGATACCCTATTGTGCCTCTTCAACACCAAGCCTCAGGAGGCCCGAAAGAGAGAAAGCCTGTCGGACTGCTAAGGCATTGGATCATGGCGGGCATTTTTAGGCGTTGAACCATGGCGGGTATGATGAAGTGAAACTTGTTCATCAACTACTCGGTTGGACCGCTTCAGAACGGGTCTCACGAACGAGACCCGTTCGGGTCTCGTTCTTGTGACCCGAACGAGAAAAATCCTTTGGAATCATCTACGTTGCTGTGACGAAGCACAGCAATGCAGATGGTTCGTCACTAAAGCCGGTAGGGGCGCTCAAGGTGAAAGCATAGAATTCAGATGCTTTGTCACGTAAGCCGTTGTGAAGCCGGTGGGGTTCACCTCGCCTGTGCAGTAGGACTGCGTGATGTCACTGCCGGAGCGCCGTGTGTAAAAGGACGACGTGGCGCGCTGCTTGTAGGAATGTGCTGCGTGTGGGTATGCTTTCGGATTCTTACACGTAAGTTGTCTTAAGTGTCTTTGGCGAACTTTTGAATGCGCTGACGTATATTAAAATATTACTTTTTTTTCCTAGGTGAGAAATTCCAGCATATATTGTTTCTGTGAAGACATAACGAAAGGTCTAGGTTGTAACTTCGTGTCCAGAGGTTTTTCAACTGTGAACTTAAGACCAAATCCATACCTGAAAATTACGATCACAACCTTATCAACATTATTACCTTCAACAGACTTCGGATACACGAGCAAAAAATTGTGAAGGCATCGAAACAGCTCTGAGCCTTGTGATCTGCTGAAGACAGGGTCGGATCAAACATTTTTGGGGCCTGGGCTTTTCATGGGGTTCCTCGTGATGATGATAATACCGTCACAAACGACAATTGATGAGGCAGTGAGAACTGAAGCAAACTAAACGTTTAGTGGGGCGAACTTGTGCCCAAAGGATGACAGACAAAGGTTGGCGTCGCAGGCGTTGAAACAGCAGGATCAAACGCTGGGACGAAATGACTGCGGCTTGCCACGCGGATCCCTTATCTTCACGCATGGGCTTCTGGAACAATCTACGTAGAAGATTCGGCCCGTAGAGCATTCGGACCTCGAACAAGCAACAGGGTTCTTGAATTATAAATTTAAATATTAAATAAAAGACGGGTGTCGCTTCAAGGAATCAAACCCTGGTCCTCCACACGAAAGTCAAGCACACTAACCACTCGGTCACACACGCGCTCGCTCGACGGCGCGCGTGGCAATACGGACCAGGATGACGGTGTTGGTGGCGGTAATGACAATGACGGCGATATGTACGTTTCACCACCTTATAAAATGTAAATATTGTGCATTTTATAATACATCTTGGAAGGTTTCTGTATCGGTAGATTCGGTTGTTAGGAAATTCGGGTTTCAGAGGGTGGAAATGACGCAGATGTGATTCTAAACTAGGGGCTGTTTCGGAAGTAGTTAATCGCTTACCAAGAGGCACAAATCGCTAAGCAATGAACGATTGGGGAAAATGTTAAGAAATGCCGCGCACAATGAGCAGCACTAATACCCTAGTTACACGGGCGCTCTCAACTGTCGTTGAGTCAATGACAGTGAGAACTTTCCAACTGTCATTCAACCCAACTGAGTTTTCCGGCGCTACACGTTGATAGGCTTCCCGAACCCAGTTGGGATACACGTCACGTGACCCACACGAAATAGAAACATATTTTAAAAGATGAGACTGTATTACAAAAAGAAAAAGTGTCAACAGACTATTTTATTGCATTTGCGAGCTTAAATAGCAAACAATAATACAAAAGCTTGTTTCAAAGTGGAACCGGAAACGAACGAGGTCGAGACCAACGCAGACAGTGAAATCTGAAACTCTCCCCAAAACATTGTGTTTAGTCTGAGCCCAATAGTATAGATGGCGCTACACACAGCCTGTTTTAAACTAAGAAGGGGACAACTTATGTCTATTTGTGTTCCCTCGCTTGATGCTCGACTTTTTCCCTGGCTTGATGGTCGACTTTTGCCCTCGTTCCCGCTGTTTCTTGTTTTGTATTTAAATATTAGCTTACATTTACGTCTATATTTACACTGCGGAAGGGATAAATAGGACGGTATGGCTCTGAGTCGGCCAAGGAACCCTGCCTTGCGCTACGAAGACGACGGCGAGTGTTGGATAGCTTTCGCCCAGCTGCAGACGACACTCGCTCAACGAAAGTTGGAGTTGGCATATGTCCGTGCGGAGATCAACAACGCAAGACGAAAAAGGAAGCGCGCGGAGGAAAGGTGTAACGAGATTGGACTCCTGGTGCTGTCGGCGACTCGCGAGAGAGAAATGTGGGAGTACCCACGACCACCCTCTTGGTATGAGACCACTCTTCCTAGCCTACCGCAGTCTTTCTTCAAGGCGAACTTTCGTGTCTCACGAGCGAAATTCTCGTACGTCGTGAGCGCGTGCTCGAGAATGCAGCAGGAAGACACCAACATGCGACCAGCGATACCGCTGCCCAAACGTGTCGCCATTGGGATGTATAGGTTGGCTACCTCTGCGGAAGATAGGACCGTTGGGAACCTTTTCGGAGTGAGCCGCTCGTTTGTGAGCATGATATTCAGGGGGTTTTGTGACGTCATCCTCAGCGAGCTGGAGCCACGCTTCGTCAGATTCCCCAAGCCCGATCATTTGGAAGACCATATGCAGCGTTTTACTGCAGTCACCGAATTTCCACAAGGAGTCGGAGCACTGGACGGTTGTCACATCGAAATATGCCCCCCGAAAGAATATGCAGACGACTGCCACAATTATAAAGGCTGGTACAGCATGATCCTCCTGGCAGTCGTCGACCACAATGACATGTTTTTATACGTTAATGTTGGATCACCTGGACGCAACCACGATTCTGCAGTGTTTCGCAAGTCGATACTGCCAGCTTTAATAGCGAGCGACCTTTTCAAGGTCGGAACCAAGCAGATTGCTGGTTGTGACGTGGGTCCCATCATCCTGTGTGATCAGGCATTTCCTCTGGACACGCACCTGATGAAGCCCTACCCATACAGTTCAGCAGTTGACGAAAGGCAGCAGGCTTTCAATAGTTGTTTGTCGGGTGCCCGCCGAGTAGTTGAAAATGTCTTTGGAAAGATGAAGGCTCGTTACCCCGAATAGTGCACAAGGACCTGGAATGCTCCAATGAAAATGAAAATAAGATTGTGCGAACCTGCGTCGTATTCCACAACATCTGTGAGGACATGCAGGACAGATGCTACGCACATTGGTACGACGGTATGGCAGAGGATGACAGAAGCCGCCCACAACCAGCTAACCAGCTAGAGTGACGAATAGAGCTTGTGCTTCTGGAGGACAAGTGCGTCAGGCACTTGCTGAGCATTATCTGAGGCTTAAGTCACCGTAGGTTCCTACCACGTAACCTGGGACACTGTCACTTAGCATATAGGCCGCGGACCAGAACAAACTATGGTGAGCGCACGAGAGTGTATTACATTCCACAAATATTTGATAGCCTACCGGTATCCTTTCAATCCATAACTTTGAGGCAAAAGCTCAGGAAAGCATTACGGAATTTGGAGCTCTGAAATGAAGTGTTTTTTTTTTTTTTTTTGTTTCATGTGTATCAAGAATTTTTTTTTCTCTAGCCCCACAAATTGATTTTGTGATTCCATGTAAATTTTAAAAGTCAAATAACTCTTTCCACTTTTTTGGAACGTAGATTACTGCAATGTGTTCTTCTTTTGTATCTCCACCTGCCGAGCCAGGTCCACAAGCCCTTGAGGCTTTCACCGGCTTGCTATTGTTCATTCAAAAATGTATTTTCTTCAAATAAAGCTATGTTCTATATGACATATGAGTGTGCGCTCATGAGTGCATACCAAGGAGGGCAAACTGGACAAATAAATGAGAGGCTGGTTTACTAGCACTGTTTCTCCGAAAATGTTTGGCTTACCTAGTATTTAGTTCTTTCCTCAGAATCTAAGTGGACATGCATGAATTTTTGAAATTTTAAGGATGCATCTGGATGGGGCAAGCAAGAATTTTAAGTTCAAACTGTATGCACTTAAAACAAGCATAGACACAGGAGCCACAAAGGTATGCTCGTATATAGCACTACCGAGCCACAAGTTTCACTACTGCCATGTAATTTCAAGAGTAAAAGCAGACTATTTCTTTCTTTTTTGCCTCTGTGAAGTTCATTGAAGTACTTATGGGGATTATAGATACGACAATCAAGGGGGCGAACTCTCGAGCGCTTCAGCGTAATGCAACTCATGTATTGGACACGAGCCCTGCATCTTCATTCGACTTTTGCTCGAGAATAATCAATTCCTCGGCACAGCGTATGTCCTTCATATTGCCAACCGTAGTGTCTGGCTACAACGAACATTGGCGGCACAAAACCAGCTCCAGGTCACACTACCGCTCGTTGTGGCAGCAAGTAGAGAAGGTGAATGCTGTTCGTTTCGTGTAGAGGAAAGCTTGGGTGATTTTCGACCATTATGAATCTCACGTATTTGTTTCAAAAATTATTTAGTGAAAGTGGGAAAAACGTGGCATGGACCGCCCGATAAATCGTTCGCGAAGTAAGAAAAGGTGTATGTACAATACTTGCAAAGCAAATATATCGGGGCTTGTTAGGGCATCCGGATTAAATTCGCTCTAATCTGGACTGATAATCTGCTCCATTTCATTGATACCCGACATCAGTCATTATCTTCATTGTTAGTCAGCGGGCCAGCAGGCTTTTCAAAAAGATGTATGAAAATCCTTCGAAAAGAGCACAAGAAAGGTTACATGTGTCGATTGATCACTCTCAAGTGCAAGGTGCATAGCCCTGGTCACTGCGCATCAGGGTGGGTTGACTGGACTTTTCCTTTAGTAGCTAACTGGCCACATCATAGGTGTCATTTGATACACAAATTACTTTTCTCGGCTTTACCAGCTAAATACGTGTTCAAATATCTAAACTTGTCGACTGGGTGCAGGATTGGGTAGATGTGAACCGAAGTCTGAAACTGGTCCCAAAACATTTGCCGATCTTCAATATCTCCATATAGTATCTGGGAAGCTCTATTCATGGCAGTTTGACATTAGGTCTGCTCGTCTGGTGTTCTCTTGAGTCATCTGGTTCAGTGTTGAAGCTGGGGCTGCAAGAAATCATTGCATATAATCCCTTCGTATATAGCCCATGCTTAAGTTACGGTCTCGATATCAACAGCACTCGTCTTTTCTTTCATCGTCAGTCAGCGGGCAAGTGCACTTTACAGAACTTATTTACATCTTGTTGGGAGGATCGGTGGCCGAGTGGGCTAGCACACACCAGCTCGGAGCATTTGGGCAAAAGCTTGCGTTGCAGAGACCAGGGATCATTTGTTCAATCCCCACCCCTGAACGTCTCGATCTGGATGAGTATCGTACCGGCGTGCGGTCTTGTATTACTACTGCGTGGTGCACATTAAAGACCCCAGGCTAGCAGTCGTACTGCACTGGCTTAAATTGCTTAGCTACTTTGGGTAACAATGTCGCCATGCTCTGGCAGACTAAACTCCTGCTGTATAAGCAACTAACGACTAATTAGTTTGTTTGTTTTTTACAGTGTCACGTGTTGGTGCTGAAATCCAAATTCAGATAAGACAATTTATAGGACAGAATGAAACAAAATGTTGGCTTCCCATTTTGTTTAATTAGCATACATCTCTATGAACTGAATTTGAAGCTTTGTCAAAAATGGCAATTCCAAGATCAAACATTTTTATTATGTGACAGAAAATGAGGAAAGTACAGAAGTGAAACACGAATACTGATTCCTTTCTCATTTCATAAAATCAAAACCTCCAGGTATTGCTAATCCAGCTTCTAATGCACAAATGCAGTAAAAATATTTTTATTGCGCCAGCCCATATTTTGCACTGAACATTCACATAACACAAAAACCATCGGGAGCAACATGAACAAGAACACGGGAGCGCGTGGCAAATTACTTGGAACCCTACTTGTGGTGATATGTCGTGGCTTTCCGGAAAGAGAATGGAGCAGTGTAGTGACGAGGACCATACCGCTTTCTCCACCTTTCAAGAGGCCGCTGCCGCATAACGCCACAGGTAGAGTTACAGGCTATTTTGGCATGCGCTCCTGTGTTCTCTTTCATATTGCTCACAACAGTAGCATGGTGCACATAACAAACCATTTCTGATCTCGCGCAATAAGCACGCAGACTATGGAACTGAAAATATAATAGTTACTATCAAGATAACCTGTGATGTAGCTCGACTGAAACAGAAGCACACTTTGTACCTTACTTCTCGACAGTGTGGCCTGCATAATAAATAACAGGTATTGTGATAGAAACAAACATTTGGAATAATAGTGGTATTGCAATTGCTGGGTCCTCAAAATGCTGCGTACACAAAATACTATATTCTACCTTCAGAGGACTATGAAGGTTAATATATGTAAGTGCTAAATATAAACGTCTGTGTGCACAGGTGTTCCACATAAAATACAGGCTTTATTATTGCTTTGGTGACAATTTCCACTTGGGGCATAGTGTCAATTATTTTTGTAGCATAACTGGCTAACTTGCATTTTAGTTTCGCAATAAAGATCCTGAAACGGAATAAAAATCCAGTCTTTCACAACGGCATGCCGGATACCCTGCCTACATTGAATAGCATGCAAGACTTGATACTGCAATTTTCATTGTTTTCAATTCACTGCTTTTTTTCACTACATTGTCGTATCACAGACATAATAAGTACACAAAAATATTACAGTTTCAATGTTAATAACACAGCCCTTTCATGCATCTGGTCTGGAAACTGCCGTTTTAAACCCTAGTAGAGTTGTACGTCACAGCAATCACTGACAAATGGTGGGGGCTGCGCAATATGATGGAGGCTTATTGCAGAGAAGGCACTGTGGCACCTGAGCTTTTGTTTGTACGTCAAAAGATCCTAGCTAATCTAAATTAATCCTCGGTCCTTCACTGGTGCCAGGTGCCGTGTTGGTTATCTGTACAAAAGCCCAAATGTCCTTAGATACACAGGGAGTGCTCAAGAACATTTGCAGCATGATTAAAAAACAAAAAAGTAACAACACATGTGAGCTCATCGGAATTAAACATGGGAACACCAACCCTCAAGGTGCAGCAGAAAAACAACGAAGTGAACGGAAAGATCTAAACTTTGTCTCGTCCAATGATTGACTACTGCCAAAGGTATAGGGCATTAGGCCCAGTCACAAGCCAGTTAGATATCCTCTAACAGATTACTCCAATGTGAGGGCGTGGTAGCGAGGGGCATCAATGAAAGGGGACGAGCGCGAATGTACCGACGATGCTAGAAAAAAAAATGGAACAGCGGAACGGTAGCCGAACTACATTGACGTGCTACCTATGAGCGCCAGCTGGAACACAAAGGCGCTCTCTGCGCGTGCGCATGTGCTATTCGCGCTAGCCTCAGTCTTTCCTTTGTCACTCCTCATATTACCGGCAGCTTTAGAGCGACGGAAGGCTGTTTTAAGAGGTACCGCCAGGTACTCTGCTCTCAGAAGTGATAATGATAATCACAACTCGGAGTGAAGGGCGATTTCGCATTGTCCACGTGCGTCTCGCCTTGCGAGGTGAAAGCATTTGAAGGCGCCCATTTTATATGTGATGCTACTTGTCCCACAACACAAATTCAAATTACTGGTAGGCGGCACATATCTCAATCCTCCATGCACACGAAAGATGCTGTGTCAACGGGCGATGTGGTGTCCTGTTCCCCTCTAAGGTGACGATATGGTTTACAACGAACCATACACAATGCGTCTTTCATAAATGCAACTGAACGTAATCCTCGCAGCAAGGGAGGGCCCTTCATATTGTGTTTTAGTTTAATGTTTTGCTTTCTCGCATTGAAATTTTGGCTTTGCTTATGTACTGACAAACGAAGCTTGGTTTCGCGTGATAGCGAAAAGTGAGACGCTCTTGAACAGCACGACATATTCGTCCACTGCACGGTACAATAAGCGTTATTGCCCCCTGAAAGCAGAGCACCAGGCGGAGTTCTTGCGAAAAGCGTTTCATCACGCTCAAGCCACCAATAATACGAGTGCTGTACAAGAAAAGACGGAGGCCATCGTGGATGGCACGTGTGCATGCGTAGAGTGTACCTTTGTGTTCTAGCCAGTGCTGATAGGCAGCACTTCAATGTAGTTCAGCTGCCTCTCTGCTGTTCTGTTTCATTATGGCATCGCCTGTACATTCCCACAAAGAAACACACGCTGGAGAAATATGCAACATTATTCCTAACTGTCCTAACTGTTCGAAAGGATGGAAGTAACATAGGATTAAAAACAATAGATACACTATTCGGCTTGATTTTCTTTTAAGTAGTCAGCCATCAAAGCTACCATCTCCCTTTGCATCGCATTCGACTCTTCCTGTAGACGAAGAGCGCGCCTTGTGTATTTCAGCTCTTTTTTAGCCAGCTTTGCACTACGCTCATCCGCTTGTTTGTGGAGCTGCAAAAGTTGCATGGCCACTGACGGCCCATCACTCTTACGCTTGCAGTGCTTGGCAGGCTGAAAGGTAGCACCACTACCATTGGGCAGCCTAACCCCTTTGGGACGGCAGGTCATTCTCCTCCTCGCTCTCTTCAGCAGCTCGGGGGCCTCTTCAGCCGCTGCACTAGCTGCGGCCACGACCACAGCATCCTCTGCAGCTTCTGTCACAAGCTCCACCTTAAGTACATAACACAATATATGTTGCAGTCACATATTTTAAACCGAGCACGAGGTACCGTCCTAGACCCACTGTTCGAAAGCTGATAATGCGACCCCAATTTTTGTTACACATTTATGTCCTATGGCAAACACTTTTCTTTTTAATTGTGCGGGCAATCTGCGGCTTAAACTGTGTGCAATGTACAGCAGCGCAACCGAGTTAGTACAATCTTTTTTTTCCTCTTAGAATTCAAAGATTATATTGGTAATTCTGGGAACCAACCGAAGCAATACAATTTTATGCTTCACAATTTTCCATTTTAGTTTATAAAGTGATAATGTTGTGCTTGCGTCAGCTGTGTCGCACAGCGTCCAATATCTTGCCGGCATCGCTAAAGGTGTCCCAACTTGTAAAATGGAACAGGATGAAACACTGAAGTTGGTTTGCTTTATTTGATTGGTTAAACCAATCAAATGAAGCGAATATACCGTGACTTCCACTTTTAGCATATGTGCTTGTGGTAGTATGTGTTCGAGCCTTCGGACATGTACTCTGATCTAAGAGCAAACAAACTATACACGTAGATGCTGTTAAATTAATATTTGTAAAATGTTTCTTTCCTTCTACACCTCTAAATACTAGAGTCGACCAATAATGATCTTTTTTTTTTTTTTTGCTTTAAGCGTATCTTGGCGCAAGTGTGGCTCAATTCTTAGCAAAACAGCATTTTGGCGCAAGATGTAGCAAACTTGACATCATGGCGCAATTTGGTGCAAATGGCGCAGCACTCCCATCATTGTATACTTTTCAAAAAAAAAGGACAAAAGTTTGTCTGTCAATAACCGTGTGATGGCACTACAGAAGCTCGTAGATGACGGTCACTTTGGCCAAACCCATGCCCATATTATAGCAGCACCTGCCAAACGGAGTGATGAAGGTCGTATACTTCTGGGAGTCCCAGGCCAAGCGGACTTGGTGGAAGCTTGAAGTTGCATCCAACTTCGAAAAAACGCAGGCATCGCCAAGAAGTCCGAGGGTTTGGTCGACGGTGGGGAGTATGGGGCGCTCACGCAGAACGACCTGGTTGAGTTTGGTCAAATCTACGCAAAGACGGTAACCCCCCGCTGGCTTTGGTACGACGACAAGGCCTGCACACCTGTCCATCGGTTCGTCGACGTGTCGGATCACACCCTCCTGCTCCATCTCGTCAAGCTCAGTCTTGACTATGTCTCGTATGGGTGTCCGGATACGCCGGGCTGTGTTGAGGGAATACTGTACCGTGTCAGGCTTGATGCGGATCGTGTACTCGTCCAGGAACGTGCCCAGGCAGGCGAAAAGGGCTGGAGGGACTTCCCGAGGTTTTGTGTCCGGCAGAGCAGCGGTCCGAGCCGGTGTGACTGCACCGACAAAATTGACAACGCCAAGTGCGACAATGGTGGGATAGCCAAGAAGAAGGAGCAGCTCTTGTTTTGCAACGCCGTAGAGGTGCTTGTTGACGTGTCTGACTCTCCAAGACAGTGCCGCAGAAAAGGTGCTGAGAAGCTTCAGATATTGTTTCCTTGGTACTAAAAATTCCTCGCCACACTGCTTGTGGACGACGGCTGGGCAGCCAGGAAACAAGTGCGGAACGACAGAAACGTCGGTGACAGAGTCCACCTTAAAGGGATGCTAAACCGAAATCTGTATTCAACAAAGCACGGCGGCAAAAGCGTGCAACGGGATGCTACAAACATCAAAGCATCAATCATACAATGATATATCGAACGGATGACCATATTTTTCAAAAAAAAGAAGGCGCATTAAACAGATATTTTCACGTCTTGTTTCTCTGAGAGGGAGAGGGAACGGCCTTGCGTCTTCTCCGCCGCGCCACCTTGAGGGGGCGAAACGAAGAGAGGAGGAAACAAGATATTTTGACGTCACGTGCCTCGTCGACCTTGTTCTATCTTGACCTTTTTTTTTCACAATACGGTCGTCGATTTGAGATGTCGCCTTACGAGTAATGTTGTAGGGATTGTAGCGTCCCGCCTACAGCTCCTGTGTTGTTTTCTGAAATCCAAATTTCGGTTCACCATCCCTTTAAAGGCGAGAGGGTGTCCGTTGACCTGGACCTCAACGTACCACTTGTTCCGAGCCACCGCCGCAACGGAGTGAAGCTCCACGGATCGAAGGCGCTTCTTTGAGCGACATACCAACGAAAAGTAGCCTTGCTTCTTGCAGTAGTTACAGACCGCTGCGCCGTCATCGCGCGGCGCAGCAGAAGCTGGTTGCACTATCTCTCCACGGGGCGCGGTGCGCGGAGCCGCCGGGGCTGAGATGCGCTCTGATAGCAAACCGAAACGTTAAAGCCCGTCGATTTTGTGCAGTTTTTCAGAAAGCCGTAAAATGCTTCGCGTGCCTTCTATCGTTCTGCAATTTGTTGACTTCGTGCTTTTCGAGGATGCTGAGCAATTTTCTAATTTAAACTATGCCCTTAAACACAAGATTGAAAAAGTTAGTTATGCAATAATAATTAACAACTTACTTATCCCGGACTTTAATAGTTTTCCTAAATAGGCCCCTGGCCCAGGACCAAAACGCCACAAGCCTTTTTTCGTTGCGATGAGTAGTTTTCGCAGGAGCGATTCGGCCTGCGTTTTCTGAAACACCTTGTATATATATATATATATATATATCAGGGTTGGGCAGAAACACTGAAATATGTATTTGGAAATACAAATACTGAGATGCATTAAAATAGTAGCTAAAATACTGATACTGAAATATATCTGCAAAAGTGTATCGGGATACGTATCGGAAATACATTTCAAATAGAGGCAAAAAGTATTTGGGAATACAAATACAGGAATACATTTTAGGAAGGGCAGAAATACAAATACAGAAATACTGATACTGCAATACATTTTTCGAATTTGTTTGAGACGCCAAATTAGATGAAGCTTGAAGTTTGAAGTCGAAGTTTTTGATCCTGAAATTACTTTCCCGTAGCCTTGGCACTTTGCCTTGAAGGTAGTGATTACGGACGACAAGGAGTCTTCAGTGGGCTCGAAAAAAACGTTCCATCAAGGACCGACCGCAGTCCGGTCCCTGACAACCTGTCTCTGACGACGGATGCGAAAAACCTTCGACCTCTAAATAAATTCCATGTCATCCTAAATCCCATCACAGCGTCACCACGCCCCTGTCCAATAAGGACGCCCCGGTCAACATTGATCACACGACGTCACAGTGAAAAGAACTAGTATTTTTTATCTGTAGGTGTGGCCTTGAACATGAAGTTTTACCACGCTGCTATATGAAAGGACAATACGTGCTTTCGTTGTAGGTTACCTCGTTAAGATCTTGCAGGCAGTGTCATTCGGAATTTTCGTGAATTGTGGGCCACCTAAAGCATCCTGGAACATATGTCTTCTGTTACGGTTGATAAAACGATACGGTGGCATCCCTGTTGCGAAGGTTCATCCTACCGAACCTCCGCCACCGACGCAAGGATTGCAGTCCTCAAGTTTCGTCTTGCATACTCAAGATAGAGACCTTGTGGACTGCGACCTGATATTGCCGGCACAGGTGCGAGCTCTCCGAGAAACAGCGCGCTCGCGACGAGTCGCAGGTGTACGAAGTCTGGGTCGGCACAGCGAGGCCACGTCTGACCTCCGTCCTGGTTTCGGATCACCAGAGCAGCGGGTTACTTTCACGTCGGCTGATGACGTACCCTTGAGCCGTGCAATATTACGGGCGCAGCCGCAGACGCATTCGAATATGTGTTGAACTTCACTGCGTGAGTCTTGCTACTATTGCAAGTCAACCACCGCCAGGCTCGTGCTGCAACGGACTGTGACTCAGCTCTGCCGGCTGGGTGTACTGTGTACGCTAAGGCAAGAGAGACGGTTAGCAGCGGGCTTTGAATGCCAGCAAACAACGACTCAAGAAAGCCCTACCTAAGAACCTGCGGCACAAGATGCTCTGACTCCACTCCTGGCACGCCACCTGGTTCGAGTCCCCGAGCACGCAACACTTCTCAGAAGAGAGAAGAGCACGCATAAAAAATAGTTTGGAGAATCGGAAGGAACCTTGGTCAGCATGGTAACAATGCCCAAGCATCTTCTTGACCCTAATGCCCTCAGAAGTAAAAAAGAAAATGCGTTTGGATTTTTATTTTTGTTTCGGGGGCGGGGGAGGGGGGGGTATTTCTCAAGAAATGTAACGAAATACATTTCACCCTGATTGTATCGCGATACAAAGGAACATTCAAAATGTATTTCTATACAGGAATACAGATACTGGTGAAAAAAATGTATCGCGATACAGAAATACAGATGCGAAATGTATTTCTAATATACTTTCGCGATACATTTGTACCGCTATACTGCCCAACCCAGGAATATCAGATTGTTTAGTATGGTATATTGCAAAATCAAAATGGCTCAAGAGAGGAACAGGAGGAGGAGGGAAGGGAGGGTAGGAAGAGCAGGGGACAAGGGGAGGAGCATGGGAAGAGAAGAGGGTACAGATCGGGAGGAAGGGCATACCTTCCCCTCCTCCTCTTTAAGAGCTGCGCTCTAATTCGGCATTACAGGAAGTTGCCAACGTCTCATCTTTTTCGATAGTAAAAATATTTTTTTTTGAAAATGCCATGAACAGGAAGTTGCCAACGCTAGCCTTTACAGTGCACTTTCAGGTTGTTGGAGTAATTAACCACGTCTCTCCAAACTGTGGTGTTCTCAATACAATGCTAGTATCAAGCTTAATACTTTGCTACAATGCACTCGTGTTAAGCTTTTCCTTATTGCATCAGTGCACGCGGAGAAGTGCCTGGGCTCTCGTGGTAAGCCTTCCCACATTACACCGATGTATGCGGAAAGCACCAGCGCTCTTTTGGTAACCTTTCCCGCGTTTCACCGGTGCGCGCGGAGAAACGCCAGCGCTCTTGTTGTTAGCCTTCTTCCATTGCTCCGGTGCACGCGGAGAATCGCATGTGCTCTCGCGGTAAGCCTTTCTACATTGCACCGGTGCATGCGGAAAGCACAAGCTCCCTTTTGGAAACCTTTCCCACGCTGTGCCGGTGCACGCGGAGAAACGCCAGCGCTTTCGCGGTTAGCTTTCTTGCATTGCTCCGGTGCAAGCAGAGAAGCGCCTGTGCTCTCGCGGTAAGCCTTCCCGCATTCCACCGGTGAAAGCGTAAAGCCCCAGCACACTTTTGGTAACCTGGATTCGTCGTTTGGCTTTCGAGGCGAGCAGACGTATCGCAATGAGCTCCGTCGGAGTGGTATCAACGGCCGCTGATAGCCGTGGTTTCAAGGATGAACGCAGCAGCGAGGACTACAGGATTATCATGCCCCCGATCCCGGCGGGCGAGCATCTGCAAAATTCTGTCTTTTTGCACGCCGATATCGGAGCAAGGCCGTACCGTATCGAAGATTTCAAGGCCGGGCTGGTGAACGCAGGAGTGCTCAAGGACATAGCTGCGTTTGGTTCATTTCAGATGAACCACGTATGGCTGGCGACCCTGAAGACACCCGCTGCCAAAAAGAAGTTGGCTGACGTCAAGGCCTTCGAAGTTAAAGGCAGGCAGTGCATCATCCTCGACCCGGACCGGGCGGAAGTGCGCCTCAAGTTGCATTGGATTCCGTTTTACCTGCCCGACGACTGCGTAAAGCGAGCCTTCGAACCTTTCGGCAAAGTCGAGGAAGTTTCCCGAGAGACCTGGCGCGTCGGCGGATTCGAGGGAGTCCAGTCGACCACGAGGACGGTGAGACTAACCCTAAAAGAGGGCGTCACCATTGAGCACCTCGCGCATCAGCTCCGGCTCGTTGGCTGCACTGCGCTGGTCCTGGCGCCAGGACGGGCGCCGCTCTGCCTTCGGTGCCGCAAGACCGGCCACATCCGGAAGGAGTGTCGTGTGCCCCGCTGTGAAGGCTGTCGACGCTTCGGGCACACTAGAAGCGAGTGTGTCAGGACATACGCCGACGTGGCTCACGCGGGGGCGGAAGAAGACCTGGCGGAACACATCATGGACCAGGTCGAGGCGGAAGCGGCGACGGCAGAAGCCGGAGGGACCACCATCAACCCGGAACCTCGGGGTCAGGGTGGAGCATCCGCAAGTACTTCTTCAGCCCAACCCCAAGTACCCCCAGCTTTGGTGAAAGCCCAAGCGAACGTCACTCCAACGCAAGAAACGGCAGGCAGCGGGCCTACTCACCCTCTGCCGCCCCAAGAACCCGACGGCAAAGAAGACGAACACCGGGCACACCGGGCGTCAGTAGCCCCCGCCCAAAAGGCGGACCGCGAGGATGACGGTGTCCAAATGGAGGCCGTGGACGGCTCTGCCAAGCGGCCTCTCCCGCCATCAGCTACACCGGACGACGAGCACCCAGCGGGGCTCCAGAACACGGTGCTCGAAAGGTGGAGAACGGTCATGTCCAAGAGGGGCAAATACCAAGGAGGAAGGCCTCGAACCTCGGTGGAGGTCAAGCCTCAGGAAGAACCGCGGTGAGGCGTCCAGAAAAAAGAACAATAGGGTCGTGAGTGGGTTTTTTCTTTGTCAGATTGACAGTGTAGTTGTACGGTTTTTGCTTTAATCTCCGCAAATTTTAATATAGCCCTCATATTTGCCACCCTCAATATACGTGGTTTAAATTCGAGGAAGAAGCAGTACCAGTTGCAACGCTTGTTATCTGACGCGAATCCGGATTTTCTTGCAGTGCAAGAAACTAAAATGGAAAGTGATAATGACATTGCGATTGCGCTAAAGCCTTTTCTTTTCAAATATGAAGTGTGCGTGAGTCATGCGGTTGGTTTTTCGGCGGGATGTTTCCTTTTTATGAAAAAATCCATCAATCTTTCCAACTTACATGTGACTACAGACGATCGCGGACGTTTTATTTTATGCGATTTTAATTTGGCAAGTGTTCAGTGGCGAGTTATATGTGTATACGCACCGAATAATGCGGGAGACGGGGAACAATTTTTTCAGTTTCTACATAGTTACGTATACTGTGACAGAACAGTTGTTCTGATGGGTGATTTTAACTGTGTTTGCGATGAGAGCGATAAGTCCTCGCAGACAGCGATAAGTGATAACAGCGTGAGCGTTTTGAGAGACATGGTAATCTCTTGTGGCCTGGATGACGTAGGCAGATCGTGCGCACCAACGCATAGTCTGCGCTACACCCATTTTCAAGCTTCTTCCCACGCTCGTCTTGACCGTATTTATTTATCGTGTGACCTATTACAACAAGTGCGTGAGTATAGCGTCCAACCAGTTTTTTTCTCGGACCATTGCCTCGTAAGCTTTAAAATAGGGGAAAAAGAAAGCGCAGCCTCAAAGTTCAATTGGGGCCTCTGGAAAATCAACAGAACACTACTCAAGGACGAAAAGTTCATTGATACTGTAGACGGACTACTGCGTGACGTTAGCAAAAGGGGCGGCGACTTAGGCGAAATGTGGGAAGTATTAAAAGAGGAAGTGAAATTGGTAGCGATCGAAAGATCGAGCAACATTCTTTTTCAACGCAGAGAGCGCGAAAAACAACTAAAACGGAACCTGGAAACACTTCACCGCTTAGAGAGCCAAAAACCAGGAACAAGCATGGAAGATATACGAAACATTAAAGCAGAGCTAGACAAAATATACCAAGAAAAGTACAAAGGGGCAGTAATACGTTCACGGTCTGAGAAGTACCTATTGGGGGAGCAGCCCACCAAGCGAGCTTTGTCCGATGAAAAGAAATATGCGTTGTCAAAGGAAATCCGTGAAATTGAGGTCAATGGGGCAATAAGCAGGGATAAAGAGGTCATTCAGCAAGGCTTTGTCGACTATTATAATAAGCTCTTTGGCGAACGGTCGCCTCCTAAAGGTTTTCAAAATCTAGATGACTTCCTTGCTCTCATGCCCCAACTGAGCGAGGACGCGAAAACATGGCTAGAAGGAGACATAACTGTAGGAAAGATCGACCTAGTTATTGATTCGTTAGCGCGACAGAAAACGCCGGGGCCCGATGGCCTGTGCGCGGAATTTTATCAATGTTTCAAAAAATCTGTCAGCCCCTTACTGCTTTTGATATTTCAAGAAGCCTACAAAAAGCATAAACTGCCACGTTCATTTTTTGAGGCCCATACAATTTTTATACCGAAGTCGGACGACGAAGTCAAAAAACGCAGTGTAACAGGATATAGGCCTATTTCGTTGTGCAACACAGACTATAAAATATTTACAAAAGTCCTCACGCGCCGCCTTCAGAAAGTCATCGTTGACCTTATTGGAGATCATCAAACTTGTGGCATACAAGGGAGGTCTATACAAACAAACATACACGTAGCAAGGAGTATGTTAGAAACAGTGGGGGGTAGCCGCGTGGCCATGATTCAGTTGGATTTCGAAAAAGCTTTCGATAGGGTTCGGCACGACGTGCTGAAGCGGATTTTATCACACGTAAATGTCGGGGACGTAATTTTGGAAGGCGTGACCATGGCTTATGATAACTGTGGTACAAGACTGGTAATAAACAATTATTTATCAAGACGCATAGAAGTCAAGACATCGGTGCGACAGGGCTGTCCTTTGTCGCCTCTACTTTTCTCACTATTCTTGGAACCTTTTTGCCTGAAAATTGCAGCCTGCGAAAGTATTCGAGGCTTCACCTTAAACACGGTGGAAGTTAAAGTATCAGCATATGTGGACGATGTTGCCGTTTTTTGCAGTGATAAAGAAAGCATAAAGGAAACTGTGAAGATCACAAATGAGTATTGTGATGCCACAGGAGCCGCGGTCAACTGGGGGAAGTGTTGCGGGTTCTGGCACGGCAACTGGACCTCAAAGCCATTGTCTTTTGCAAGAATTGACTGGACAAGCACTCCAACCACCTATCTCGGAGTGCCGTTACAACACTACAAGGACAGCACACCCTATTGGACCGAAGTTTTGGAGAATTTAAAATCAAAGACCGCCACGTGGGTTACTCGAGATATATCTATTTTTATCCGTGCCACGGTATGCAACATCTTCCTCATAGCGAAGCTATGGTACGTTTTACAGGTTCTGGCATGTAAACGCATAAGCATCCAAAAGTTTCATAGAGTTTTTGCCACTTTTATATGGAAATCCAGCTGGGAGAGGATGCGAAGAGACAACCTCTTTCGCCGCGTCAAGACCGGGGGACTGGGACTCACGCACTTGTACGTTAGACAACTAGTTTCACGTTTCTGTTTTCTGCGTGATCAGAACCACCCGTTTCTGCGCACTGTTATCCAGATGAAACTAGCTAATTCCCTGCCCGCCATGTTAGTTACCAGTGATTGTGGTAAACCTCTGAGTCTGGTCGGATTTTTGAAAGAAGTGAAGGATGCTGCTTTATTTTTACAATCGCGATTTTCTCTGGAATACCTTAATAGCGTCAAGAAAAAGAAGTTGTCAAGGGATTTAGTTGAAATTCTTTTTCCCACGCCCCTGTATCGCTCAGTTTATAGCCATTGTCCGAGACAAGATGTGTTGTGTCGCGTCAAAAAGATGGCTGTCCCGCCCGTTGTCAAATCTTTTTTCTTTAAACTTCATAGCGGTACTTTGCCTGTCAAACCATGGTTGGAGGAAAAGGGTCTTTTTGTTCCTTGGTCGATTGATTGTCTCCTGTGCAGGACGCCAGAAACAATAGAGCACATTTTCATTTATTGTTGGGACGCGGTCTTCTTTTGGGACATACTACAGAGAACGTTGAAAAAGGACTTGGTTATAACGCACGAAACAATTCGTTTCCTGCCAGTCGATAAAGGGGACACGGTCCCCTATGATATGTTTATAGTCCTGGGTCTGTTTAGTCTATGGAAAACCCGAATGGAACTGCATCATGCAGACCCGCACGTTAAACAGGCACGTTTTCATTTTATTGATGTGGTAACTCAGGTCCAGTCTGTGTACTGCAGGACTCCTGACACAGCGCCTGACTGGGCACACTTGTTTGAATTGTGTAAACATATGAAGGACTTTTAGCTAGCCCATGAGTTTTTGGGCGGTTCGTATGAATATTGACATGGCATTTGTATGCTGCACATTGTGTCCAATAAAGAAAAAAAAAAACACTTTTGGTAACCTTTCCCGGGTTGCGTCGGTGCACGCGGAGAAACGCCAGCGCTCTCGTGGTTAGCTTTCTTGCATTGCTCCGGTGCACGCGGAGAAGCGCCTGTGCTCTCGCGGTAAGCCTTCCCACGTTGTACCGGTGCATGCGGAAAGCACCAGCTCCCTTTTGGCAACCTTTCCCACGCTGTGCCGGTGCACGCGGAGAAACGCCAGTGCTCTCGCGGCTAGCTTCCTTGCATTGCTCCGGTCCACGCGGAGAAGTGCCGGGCATTCTTTGTGGAGTACCAGAAAGGTTGAAAGGGCCCCATGTGCGCTAGCTATTGTTGGGGCAGGATTGATATCAGATGCAGTGTGTTAATGTCATTACTAAGGTATAAGAAAAATTTCCACCCCACCAAATGTAAGTGAACGACATGAAAATTGATTTGTAATGTGAAACAATTCATTCACAATATAACACACAATTCTCATCTCCCCGTTTCACTTCAGACTCGGAAAGAATCCTCGGACTGTACAGTATTGCTTAGTTGTTGGTTTCTTCAGAGCCGATTTGCACAAGTAGCAACTTTCTCAGTCCTCAAGGCATCAAGCTTGCCTCGGTTTTGGAGCCTTCTTGTTACCAGATGTGAGGCCCACAAACGTTTTGCTATAATTTCCCCAGCCGTCGCTCTGACACAGAATAGAGGCAATCTCTACATAGACTAACTATGTGGCCAGGTTAACAAAACTCTACTGGAAAAGTCGGAGAATTCTGAAGAGACAACTTGGTAGGCACCCTGAGATAATGCAGCAACATAACCTGTTCGGCGCGCGAAAGATGATGCTGCAATGTTTTCTTAGATCAAGAATGTCACAATTGAAAAACAAAATACGCTTTCTCTCTCTTTATTTCACCATAATGAAGGCTGAATCAATCAGCGAAAATGACACATTAGCAATATGCAAACAAAGTGGGGAAATAGCCCATAGACAAACACTGCAGCAAATGAGCCTGCATGGTGGCTCACGTGCAGCAGAGTGAGACAAGAAATCATAGCCTTTATTGTAAGCTTAAAAGGCAGTCTCCTGTTCGAGACTTCAAACCCAACAAAATCCTTAGCCCCTGCGTAGGCCTGGTTCGCTGCTTCACACAACACTCTTAAATAAGTTCATTCTAACATGAAAAAACCTGATGGTCAAGGGGCACGAATAGTTATCCTGTGTTAGGAAGTTGCTTACACAACTTCATTGGCAGAATATGGCCCATGCTTTTGTTGCACCATTAAACCCCAATTATCATTCTAAACAACTTCCTAGCACAGAGCATTTCTCCATCCGCCACCCGAGAATGCGCTCTCTAGCGGTCAGGCTGTGCCGAGAGACCTAAATTAAATTTAAGAAAAGATTGAAAGCATCATAGATCTACAGTGAATAGTTAACACTAATAGAACAAAGGGCCATGTCATGTTCAATAATTGAGAAGTAGTTGTAGAGCTAGTAATTGAAAAGTTAATTGAAAACATTTAGCTAATTAGCCAACTGACTGTGATGGATATTTCACCATTCAATGTTTGCCGAGCTCAAGAAATGGGTCAATTAACACAGTATCAATACAATGGTCAACTATATTTTAAAAAAAAAATGAAAACATCAGAGTCAAGATTATAAAGCCATGGTGGACACTAAAAGAAGGGGAAATTAGGTAATTAGTTAGCTAAGAAACAAAAAATTATTTAATTTTTTACTTTTTCACTTGAGGTCACATATTGCTTTTGGCGAATCGACCTTCTTGGAGTAACGACCGCCGTCTGGGGAGTTGTCTGCGAACTACAATAGAAGGGCAGCCGAACATGCTTCCGCCCGTCAAAATGCATTAGCATCGTGCCGTTGTATCGGTTTTCGGTGCTTTTTATACCCCATACTACCGATACTAAAAAACAAAGCGTCAAAATAGACTAAATACTCACGAAGATTGATGCTGACAATGCTGCTGTCGATTTCGCAGGGCACCGCGTCCCGGTGTCCTGTGAAAATGGCGACAGTGGGAGTGTACGCATACGCAGAAGCTTACTGGAAATAGGTCCACTGAAGCTTAAGGGGCCCATGAAACGATTTTTGGGTTGGGATAAATCATTTTAGACTGGGATTTTACTAATAGCACATCGTTCAGTGGGCCAAAAGAAAAGAGGTAGGAAGTCAAAAGCCTGGCTTTCAGTGCGAAAATTTGAAAACACAGCGGACTATTGCGAAGCTCCTACCCTTCATAAGCTCTCTGCCTTTTCACTATGATACATCCGCGGTCCCAAAAGCGCGTCATCGGTTCCAAACTGACGCCACACGAAACCGGACCTTAGTTATTCCCTTCACCCCTAAGCTGACATTGTGGTGGAAGCTACGCGCTTGCCGGACCGATCACCCGCCTCCCTTTCATCACCTGACCTCATTCTCTGCAGCCACATTTGCCACGCTCACGCGGCAAGTGTGGCTGGCCCAACGAGAACGCAGCTTCCACAGCACTGTCAGCTTCGGGGTGAACGGGTTGGGGAAAGCAACTTTTGTCTGAATTTTGAGCGACGGGCTAATCTTCTAGGGGGACAATGGTTCTGTCCGGGTACACAATCCAGATTCCGAGCGAGAGGGGCCTCCCTTCTTTTCGTCTCCTTGAACTGTTTGGTGGAATGCGCGATTTATGAGTTGAGGAGGAAAGCGAAACAGAAAAAATTGGAAAAGCGTTTCATGACCCCTTTAACCTCAATATGTTTTAGCAGTGCAGTCAAATTTTGATAAAGAAATTCCTAGTAGGTGCTACGGGGTCCTGAAATGGCACCCTGATACACGCCATCAAACTGAACCTGGAACATTGTGCAACAGTGCCGGTAAAGTCACTGTTCCGCTCCTTTCTTTGCATACCGGCGGCCCGGCACGTGGATTAGCGTTATCGAAGCCGGCTCCGCCCGAGTAGGTGCAGCCAACTGCGGTAGCTCCGACCCACGTGCCTGCGCCGTGACGCAAAGATGATGTCACTGGCACTCTTGCCCTGGCATTGTCTCCTTCTGGTCCTGCTGGATCCTGGCGTGGCCATCTTCCCCGGGACGTTCCGCACTTACTTGCCCATGAACACAGCGAGGACCTGCACACATTAGCACCAAAGCTGACTGTCAACCCAACCTTATCAGCTGGAGCCACCTCAGTCGTTCAAACTGTTAAGGGTGTTGCCTTGAAAATTTTACACATAAAGATGCTGTGTCCTTAAACTCTACAAGGCATCCATGCGAAAATATCTAACTGGGACCGGATGGCATCTCAACTGGTTTCAACTGGGACTAGCTGGTCCCAAGTGGGAATCAGCTGGGACAAATAGGAGTCCAACAAGTACTAGGTGAGGGGTCAAATGGCTTGAACCATTCCCAATCGGGAGTCAAGTGATTTGACCAGGCCAAGTTGGGGAACGGGTAGGGCTGAACTGGGGACCAGTTAAGGAATTAACTGGTTGGAGGGATTCCCAGTTGGAGTTTAAATGGTTTTCCCATTCCGAGTTGGGGTCACGTGCTGCGTTCATTTCGAAAAGTTGCGGGTGTATTGATCTTTGCTAATGAAGAAAAAAAACTTACATTTATAGATTTATACAAATAAACCTTTAATTACTAGGTATATATTTATGTATTTATAACAAGAGTAAAGCTATACGCACTACGGCGTGCACCTCGACCGGAAGTTGTTATACGCACAACACAAAACTCGTATCAAACGAATGGTTAGAATCAGACTTGTGCATGTTACTGAAAAATAGTAAGGAATTACATTTACAATTACTCTAGGCTAAATTGTAATTTATTACAATTACAATTGCTCTCACATAAAAGTAAGTGACCGTTACCACAAAAAGTAATGCATTACTTTCGTGGCGTTACTTCCAACATAATTGTCCTCAAGTAAGAAACAAACAGGAGAAGATTCTTCAAGTTCTCAATGTTGCCGCCTTTTCCATTTCTTGATTTTGAATATTTTGAGCAACAGCTGGCTCTCAAAAATCTCGTTAGACATTTTGCGTTATTTCTTACTAAAGATGTCAACTGCTACGCTGAACATCCTTTGGACTGAGGAACTGGATGGGAGTGCCACAGTGTACCTCACGAATGATTTATGCTCAGCATTGAGCTTCTTTAGCGAAGCAATGGAAGTGCTATTTACCTCGAAGATAAAGTAAAGCTTCCTCTTTGCAGCCGTTGCCTGATATTCGAGAGTTAGAGTACATCGTTCCGATACCTCCGATACTCCCGATAACGACACCGTTATTTTTTCGCCAGAACTGGAGATCGAAGCTAACGAAAACACGCTCGAATTCCATTTCCCATGTATTTTGTCAATAAAGGCAACGTGCGCGTTATTTTGTTTACATGCCGCTACTAGAAGCTCGTTAGATGGCAGGTAAATAACGTCTCGGTAAAAATCACGGCCCGGGGTCTATGCTTCCCCTTCCGGATTTCATCAGGGAAAGCACGAGCCTCGTTCCCCCCCCCCCCCCCCCCCCCCCCCCCCGACTCTAAGAAAAAATGGAGGAAAAAAGTAGCAACGGCGCGTCTTCCTCCCTTCTACTGACGCGCCCCCAAGCGGACACGAGAAAAGGGGAGGTTCGAGAGGTTTTTCTCCTTCTCCAGGCAGACGGGAGAAAGCTTTCGCCCTCCCGACTCGTCTTCTTTCGGTTTCGTTTTTCGAGCAAGTCGCGCACGTTGTTTTTTTTTAAATAGCTGTTGAGATGACTGAGCTTGAGCGGCAGCGAAGGCCGCCTGTAATTCCGTCTTCTAGTCTAAACGTGCAGAACATTTCGGTTGCATTGACGTTTTTATCACTAATTTTATCAAACGAGCAAAGGAAGCCGCTAGAGACAGCGAAGTTCCGGAGCAGTGGCAGCAGCGCCACCTACACTGGGTAGGATGACCGTCTCGGGATTGCGGGACTCGCGCGGCACGGAACTGACGGAACTACAGTAGCGAAACCACGCGGAACTGTGTCGACGTTTTCGACGTTATGGAAACCGCAGGAACTGCGTCCAAGACAGGCAGGTTTT
The DNA here is from genome assembly GCF_016920785.2 of Ixodes scapularis. Lineage (NCBI taxonomy): Eukaryota > Metazoa > Arthropoda > Arachnida > Ixodida > Ixodidae > Ixodes > Ixodes scapularis. The sequence continues at coordinate 236,762,849 of NW_024609835.1, read as the reverse complement.
GCTGCCTGGGTGCGTTCCGTGCTGAGTTCGGTTCTGTTTTCCGATGTCGAGTGCCACCGGCGTTCAACGCGGTTCTCTATTTGTGCGTGTCAGCAACATAGCTGCAACATCATGATGGCAGTGTCGTGGGTTGTGAACAGAAGACTGGAATTATCGCCGATGTGACCGTGTGTTCGCGTATCAGTGGTGTAACAACAAGATGAGATCGTAAACTGTCGGGCATTGATGCCCCTAGTCGGGCCGTGATCGGAGGGGGCGAGGTGTCGCAGGTTGACATTCCGCTTTACATTAAAAAGTTTAATACCTCTTGAGGGATTACGTGCAATCGATCAACGTGCGGATAGTCATGTTGGAACGCTGGTCTGAACAGTATAAGCTCCTATCGTACAGAGGCCAATGTGACTGTCGGTTGTCTCGTCCCCGAGAGCGATTGCGCTCTGGGGCAAGGACAACAGTACGAAATCGTGACGGAATGTACGCATATTTACAGTGTGGAATTTTAGCATTAATAAACAACAGTAGGTAAAATTGAAAAAAATACCCTTTATTTTGCTGTTTAAATATACTACGGTTCCTGGAGAAACTGCCCTCCAAGTGGCGCGCTGAGATGAGCGCTAGAAGTTTTCGGACTCGCCACGGCGTAGCTCCATACATTTAACACCTGCCGCGAGTCGCGGCTTTGACTGCATTCAAGTTGATCGAAAAGCGATTTCTCAGCCCGTGAAGCATCACTTCCAGCTGAGTGAATATCCGCTCTACAGATATTAATTCAAGGCGGCAATTGCAGCTTTGCGGGAACATCACAAATAGGAAAACAAGCAATGCAATAGAAATACAGGCTACGACGTGCCGTGCGGAGAAACAAACTCATGGCTTCGAACCGCATTGAAGCGGCTTGATTTATTGGCTTTCAAATGATTACGGCATGATCGAGCGTTGGCTTTTTAATAAGAGATTCATCCGCTGAGCCATTCAAAACACTCTCAAAGGTATGACATTGCTGGGAAAAAAATCAACATGCTGGGAATATGTTTTATTGCTTATTCAGTCACCGAGAAATTCCGTCCGTTCAAAACGACCAGTATAAAAGACGGAAACGCAGAGCACGGGTGTAGTGTTCGGGTCAGTGTGGTGTTCCGTTGTAGAGATTCGTCGCCTGGCTTCCGAGCTATCGAGACGTAACACGATGAGCTCCGTCGGAGCGGTAACGGCCGCTGATAGCCGTGGGATTTCCGCTGAGTTAGGCTCCCAAGGATACAGGATCGTACTACCTCCCCTGCCCAAGGGCGTTCACGCCCTGAATTCTGCCTTTCTGCACGCCGACATTACGGCGCGGCCCTATCGCATTGAAGATTTTAAAGCTGGACTCGGAGAAAGCGGGAGTACTAGGCGAAATCGCCGCATGCGGTTCATTTCAGATGAACCACGTGTGGATGGTGTCTCTGAAAACACCGTTGGCCAAGAAGAATCTGGTGGACGCCGCGTCCTTTGAGGCTAAAGGGAGACGCTGCATCGTCATCGACCCGGAGAAGGCCGAGGTGAGGCTGAAGCTTCATTGATTTCTTTTCACCTTCCGGACGAAACCGTGAAGAAGGCCCTGGAGCCGTATGGCAAGGTTGAGGACGTCGCCCGAGAGACCTGGCGTGTCGGAGGCTTCGAAGGTGTGCAGTCGACCACTCGAGTCGTGAGGCTGACCCTAAGGAAAGGCGTCATGCTGGAGAAGCTGCCGCACCAACTACGGCTCCCTGGCTGCACGACCTTAGTGCTGGCCCGGGGTAGAGCTCCGCTCTGCCTCAGGTGCCGTCGAACTGGCCACATTCGTAGGGAGTGCCGAGTGCCGCGCTGCAAGAGCTGCCGGCGTTTCGGACACCTGCGCGACGACTGCAAGAAAACCTATGCAGACGTGGCTAACGGCGGCCCTGAGGACGACGCCTCGGAGCTCCTCATGGACCTGAAGCTGAGGACGCGGCTGGCGGAAACTTGGAGGGCAGCCAACCTCAGGGGCGGGCCGAGACCACCGTGGTCGTCCCACCACCCGAGACGTCCACCACGGCGGAGCTCCCCGCAGATAACAAGGACACCCCGAAACCGGGGTGTCCTTGGTATCTGCGGGGAGCTCATGGCGACGACGTCGCACGCGTTTCGGCCCTCCAGGGCGACGAGCGCGAGCACGACTACGCCCGCCGGGAGCCGACCCTGTCTGCCGTTGAAGGGGAGAACGACCAGAAGGACGGAAGGACGCCGTGAGCGGCTCTGCCAAGCGTTCCCTGGAACCGACACAAACCCAGGAGCCCAGTCAACCGCAGAACCTGCAGGAGAGGGTGCTCCAGAGGTGGCAGACGGTGACTTCCAAGACGGGCCGACGCCACGCCCCCCCCCCCCCCCCCCCCCACCCTCAAGGACCACCGGAGGGCCACGTGCCGAAGGCTCTGTTGAGAAGGAGCTGTACTGCGGTTGAGTAATATTGCTGAGGCGGCCTAGTACAAGTAAGAGTGTTGTATTTTTTGTTTGTGTTTATCTGTTTGACTTAAGCGGCTTTTTGTATCGCAGCCTAGCCTTCTCTCTATTTTAGCACCGTGATAATAATATGTCTCTTAGTTTCGCCACTTTAAACGACCGTGGGTTGGCCTCGTCGAGGAAGCAGTACCAACTACAGCGTCTGGTAGAGGACGAGCAGCCGGACTTTCTTGCGGTGCAAGGAACTAAATTGCAGACAGAAGAGAACAGTGAGAGAGCGCTGAGGTCTTATCTCCGGCGATATTAAGTTGCCGCTAGTCATGCTTTGGGTCAGTCGGGGGGCTGTTTTTTTTTTTTTTTTTTTTTTTTTTTTAAGGAAGTTCGTGAACTATAAAAACTTGCAAGTTGTTATCGATGAGTGCGGGCGGTTCATTTCTTGTGATTCCACGCTCTCAGATGTCCAGTGGCGAGTGGTACGTATCTACGCTCCCGTTAACGCGAGGGATAGGGGAGTCTTTTTTCGGTTTCTACGTGATTATCTGGAGTGTGACAAAGTGATCATGTGCATGGGTGATTTTAATTGTGTCTGTGACGAGCGGGATAGTACTGGAGCGACCACGAGAGGTGACAGCAGTCCGAGCCTTTTGAAAGAAATTGTGGATGTGTGTGGGCTCGAGGACGCCGGTGCCTTATGCACCATAAGAAGTGGCGTAAGGTATACGAATTTTCAAAATACGTCCCACGCTCGTTTAGATCGTATTTATGTGACAGTTGACGTACTGCGCACTGTGCACGGCTACCGTGTGCGGCCCATTTTTTTTTATTGACCACAGTCTTGTAAGCGTAAAATTGGTAGGAAAGAAAGCACCGCCTCTCGTTTTAACTGGCAGCTTTGGAAATTAAACCTATCACTTTTGAATGATAAACTTTTTGCAACCACAGTCACTGGGCTGTTGCGGGATGTGGCCGAAAAAGAGACTTGTATCAGGGAGGCCTGGGAAGGATTCAAAGAGGGAGTTAAGTTGGCCGCGGTAGAAAGGGCCGGTAACATCACTTTCCAAGCTCGAGCTCGCGAAAGGCAGTTGAAGCAAGACCTTAACGCATTGTGTCGAGTAGAGTGGCGAAGACTTGTGGCGAAGACATTCGGCACATCAAGATGGAGTTAGATAAAATATATAATGAAAAGTATAAAGGGGCAGTCGTGCGGGCACGCTCTGAGAAATTTCTGTTGGGAGAACAGCCGACTAAGCGAGCTCTGGCTGAGGAAAAGAAGTATGCCCCGACTCGAGAAATAAGAGAAATAGAATATAAAGGGAAAATTAGCAGCGATAAGGATGTTCTAGAAGAAGCTTTTGTTGAGCACTTTGGGAAACTTTTTGGGGGAAAACCGACACCCATAGGATTTCGCAAGGTTAAAGATTTTTTGTCACTCATGCCCAAATTGGATGAGGAGGTTACAACGTGGCTCGACGGAGAAATCACGCTAGGAGAGGTTGAACGAGCAATAGATTCGCTAGCGAGACAGAAAACCCCGGGGCCTGATGGGCTTTGTGCAGAATTTTACCAAACCTTTAAAGATGCCCTTAGTCCCGTACTGTTGGCCGTATTTAATGAGTCATTCGAAAACTACTGTCTACCGCGTTCCTTTGTGGAGGCCCACACCATACTGATACCGAAGTCGGAGGACTTGTCGAAAAGGCTCAGCGTGACGGGATATAGGCCGATTACATTTTGTAACATAGACTACAAGATTTTCACTAAGATCATTGCGCGTAGGCTCCAGTGTGTCATTCGGGACCTCATCGGGGATCATCAGACATGTGGTATTAAAGGAAGGTCCATTCAAACTAATATTCATATAGCGAGAAGCATTTTTGAAACTGTTGGGAGGGATAAAGTGGCAATGATGCAATTAGACTTGGAGAAAGCGTTTGATAGAGTTAGGCATGACGTTCTGAAGAGTATTTTATCGCATGTTAATGTAGGCAAAGTTGTCCTGAAGGGCGTGGATATAGCGTACAAAGGTTGTACCACCAGGCTGATGTAAAATAATAATGTTTCTAAGAAAATTGCAGTGCTTTCGTCAGTCAGGCAGGGATGTCCCTTTTCACCTTTACTATTTGCTCTGTACCTTGAAACTTTCTGTGTGAGCTTGATAGCTAGCAAGAATATCCGGGGGTTTCGTTTCAATAGTGTTGAAGTTAAAGTGTCCTCTTACGCTGACGATGTGGCTATTTTTTGTAAAGACGAAGAAGGCGTCATGGAAACTGTCGTACTCACGAAAGAATATTGTAACGCCACAGGAGCGGCAGTGAACTGGGGGAAATGTTGTGGGGTGTGGCACGGGCGGTGGGCTTTAAAACCGCATTACTTTGCAGGATTTAATTGAGAAGCGACGCCATGTACGTATCTTGGGGTGCTTTTGGAACATTACAAAGTTAGCACGCCGTACTGTACGGAGCTCGCATACACTGTTAGCAAAAATAACACGCCCAGACGTGTAAACCGTTGTCCCATAGCGGACACGTCGAAACGTGTTCGTTTTACACGAGGCCATCTGTGTTTTTCGTCTACACATGAGGTGCTGTGTAAACTTAACACGCTACACCGTGTCTGCCTTCCGCAAAACCGTTTCGAGCGTGTTCCTTATGAAACATGGCGGCCAGCGGCCGAGAACAGGCGAGAGACGAGCCCAGCGAGCCGCGCGCCTTTCAGCCGAATTGAAAGCACACAGGGCGCGTTAGTTCTCGTTCGATGTCTTTTATACACAGTAAAGTCTCCAAGCGGCGGACGTAGCTACTTGCAAAGGTACGTACGTGCGTTGTCGGCGGTCGGCGGCGTCAATAGCTTAAACGAGCCGCTAGACAAAAAAAAAAGAAAAAAACGAATGCCGAACTTACATGGATAAATAACTTGAGCAAACTATTTAGAATCGGGCGGTAACTTGCGTCACCTATCGAGATTTCTAGCAGCCTGTTTTAAAAAGAAAGACGAGTCTGTTAACACTGTGAACGACCACGGCCACACAGCAACCCTACATACAACGCAGGCAACACAGCACACAGCTACACGGCACCGACATATACACAGACACAACAACCGACACAACGCCCGACACTTCCTACTCGATATCCATTTCTCCCCGCGGCGCATATAAGCTTGACATGTGCGGGTGAGCTCCTTGGTCACTGACCATTACAGATTTATAGAAGAGTACACAAAACACGGCGCAATGGACAACCGTGTGTTAGAACTGTTTGCATTTAAAAAGTATGGACGCAAAATCTATAATGTTAGTCCGTTGCAATAAATAATGATATGTTAACAATAAATCTTAAACCGGTCATGAAAAAGTTCAAATTTTTGTTATTTTCTTGCTTGACCAGTGTCATGAGCAGTCCGACTAGCATGAATCAGATAGAAAAACAAATTATTGGGATTTTGTCATTACGTATACAATAATAAATGAAAATGATCCTTGCGCAAAGCATTTTTTATATATTTTTGTGAAGGACATCCGGACATCCGCCCAACACTTCCCTTCCGCTAGTTGTAGCAGTTGCAGTACGGGGGCAGACGCCTTCACTTTTGGGGCGTTTTGATGCAGTTTGTTGTCGTATGTCGTGTCGGTGTCGAGAAGAGCGGTGGGGCTTGGGAGTTTGTGACCGGTGTTATTCGTGAACACTGGTGTGGGACGCTGATGCGTCTTTTTTTTATACTGCCACCACCCCGAACTTTGAAGATACACGGGCCCGTAGCAGTGTATTATGCTGAATCGCGAGCTCCTTCTCTGTTGACGTCGCTTTCCTGGTACCACTCGTGGATACTGCAAGCGTTTAAACAGTGTGCACCGTCTCGCCTACATTCCCGGTGACGTACTCGACCTGTTGAAACTTATTGCTTCCGTCATTTTAGAGTACGCAAGGCAGTTATCTCGTTGGTCTGGTTTCGGTTATAAAAGCAAGGCAAAACGCTCGTAGTTCCCGCCCTTAGTACACGTTGGACATCTTCCACACTTTGACACCGGATAACTGAATGAACGAGGATTTACATTCACTTCCGAGGTTACTCTCGCCGCTTCCTCACCGTTGAGCAGCAGGATGAGCTGGCGACAAGCCGCGGATGAAAGGCTGGAGCATCAACAGCCCAAGCGCACTCGGTGCCGATGCGGGCGACGCGGGTTTCTGTCAACCGGGGGGCCAGCACAAACCGTGACCATTCCAGCTCTTCGTCATGACACGGTGTTGCAGAGAGCAGGGTAAAATACAGCTACACGGATCACCGAAGCAAACGACTGCTATCTTAAATCTTGGCTTGTGATTCCGCCTTTGTAGTAGATCATCTTATTCGTTTTGCTGGAGAGACGCAAACGAGGGGATTAACAAAATCGCTTGCATATTCCGCATATCTCACAAAAGCATTTACCCTGTCACCTTGCGAAAAGCGCGAAACACGGAGTCGGCACCGTCCTAAGCTTCTCGTTTTTTACCTGCTTTAGAGCAGTTTGTACCCGCTAGTAGATATGCCTACTGAAACTGAGACAGGGCAGTGCCAGAGAGAAAGAGACAAAGTTGCGAAAGCTTGCTCGCTCTCTAATTTCTCAACTCTCAAGTGATTGTACCATAATAAATGCACCAACGCGTCTTCCAAAATAAAGAAAGAGCACCACGTTCACAACATAAAAAAATGGTCTCAGTACATGCATCTGTGGGCAGGTAGGAAACCTTGCCCTTATTTATTCACGCCGCATGATTGCTGCAACAAACTCGTTGCAGGACCGAATCATAGTCGAGCGGTGTGCGTCGCTATGCAAACGCAGTCCAACACGAAGCATAAAAAACGGCAGATTTAAGACGACAATCGGGAGTCCATTATTCAATTAAAACAACGTAATTTTGTTGAAAACGCCCGCTGCTTCTTACTCACGGTATGTGTCGGGATACTTCCACAGTTTGAAACGGAACGAGGGAAGATTTACTTTTAAAAACGCTCGCTGCGTCCTCCCGGACCAGCTGGACCGGATCAGCTGACGACGACGGGACTGTACCCGTTGAACCTCCACCACGCAACAAACAATTTGCGCTCCGTGTTAAAAGCGTGGTTCAAACAGACCCGGAATACAAAGCACCGCACCACACACGACGAATATTTCAGCTCTTTTTCGCATCGCCGGGTTGCACCAAACAGAACGAGATCGCCGAAATCAACGCCGAGCTGTCGTGAACCTTGGCTTGTGGTTGCGAACTCGTGGACCCTGTAACTCCCTCCGCTTTCAAAGCACACACGACGATTACGAATGCTACTTTCCGTCTTCCAGGAACATCATAGGGGCACTTCTCCGGTCACGTCTTCACTATGTGCTCGCAAACTCCGAAGCTCTATGCGAAGCTTCTCGCGTCCCGTCAAACCAAAACAGTAGCGGCGCTATCCGTACTTGCCAGATTTTCTCCGGTCAAACAAAAACAACGAAAGCCAACTGGCGCTTGCCTCCAGCGTACATCGGCGTTGCGCTTGCGCCGTGGCCAGATCGCCAGATCGCTTGCAGTTGAAGGTTGAAGCAAAAACGAAACCAACTGCAATGTCACGTGTTCACATCGAGGACACGCTTTTTATATCCATTTTAACTGTTTGGAACGAATAATTAGACCCATAACTTTATTTGTGTTGTTTAAGAAACTGTTATCAGGACCCCTAAACTAAATACAAACATGGGCGACATGAAGCAAGCCGCATTGCCATCGACCAGAAGATGGCGGCGAGCCCGGTAAGCCTGGGTTTCGCCAACGTCCTGCGACATGGCGCAATTGCTTTTGGTGCATATCTGTCTCCGAGACATGTTTCTTTCCGCGGCATTTGTCTCGACGGTCCTTTCTAAGTGTGTCCCCAAGCATTCCGGTGCTTCGATAGCCGGCAATACCGCGGTCGTCGCCGGGGGCGATGCGTGTTTTCGAGGTCGGCTACACGGTTATGCGTGTATGACCGAACCAAAACACGTTTTTTACAACCTCGCATGATTTCTGAACGAATTATCCGTTACTCATCTTGTAAATTTATGGTAATTTGTGTAAATGGCGTGTTTTTCACCCCAAATATTCGCCAAATACACGGGACTTGCTAACAGTGTAAGATTTAAAGACGAAGGCGGACACTTGGGTCAGTCGGAACTTGTCATTTCTGCGCGCAGCCAAGCAGTTCAAGAAGTCGGAAAGGGGGGAGTCCCCTCTTGCTCGGAATCTGGCTTGTGTAGCCGGACACAGCCATTGTCCCCCTAGAAGATTAGCCCGTCGCTCAAAATTCCGACTAGTTGCTTTCCCCACCCCGTTCACCCCGAAGCTGACAGTGCTGTGGAAGCTACGTGCTCGTTGGGCCAGCCACACATTTTCCACGTGATCATGCTCTCTTGCGCATACCGACCCGCAGAGAATGAGGTCAGGTGATGAAAGGGAGACGGCTGATTGGTCCGGCAAGCGCGTAGCTTCCACCGCAATGTCAGCTTAGGGGTAAAGGGATTAAGTGAGGTCCGGTGTCGTGTGACGTGCGCTTGGGCCCTGGTGACGCGCTGCGGGGGCCCGGTTATGGTGGCTAGTAGCCCGATGACGCGCTGCGGGGTCCGCGGATGTATCACAGTGAAAAGGCGGAGAGTTTACGAAGGGAAGGTGGTACGAAATAGTCCGCTATGTTTTGCAAATTTTCGTAGCGAAAGTCAGGCTTCTGACTTTCTACCTTTGTTCTTTTGGCCCGCTGAACGATGTGCTATTAGTAAAATCCCAATATAAATTGATTTACTCCAGCCCAAAATTCGTTTCATGGGTCTTATAAACATTTAAACACCTAATTTTTTTTTTATTTTTTATAAATTAATGTTTTGGACAATTGGAGCTAGCCGGTTGCCGTGACCCGCGCGCGCGGAAATAGTTTTATGCGGTAGAGAAGGGAAGCCATCGGCCAACTGTCAAAACCATATCTGGGCTTGCTTGATGCCAACTGTAAATACGCCATTGTGGTAGCGCGGTGTACTTTGAGGACAGAAAGATGCATTTCAGCGATCGGAGGGCACCCAGAGAAAACCAGAAGGAAGAGAAAACCGCCGCGGAGGGCACAATAGTTAAAATGGCAGGAAGTCTGCCTCGAAAATGTTTGACTGTTGTGACTTACAGGGTGGGAGCGCTCCCGCGTTCTACCTGCGCAAAGCGGGAACACGAGTGAGCACCTTCCTTCACGCGATGGGGAGAGAAGCTGAGGACGTTTTCACTGATGCTGACAGACGCCAGCGGCTGATCTTCCACCTCGCACGAATGCTAGCTCTGGAAGGGCAATTAAATTGTCGCAACTGGCTCACGAGGCAGCTAAAGCGTTCCTCACCGAGTTGCACTACTCTTTTTATTCAACCCGGAAACGTGGACTTCACCGAACCTAATATTTATTTTCATCCTCGGTTTTTTGACAATAAAAACTGGTCAACCTTCCATTTTGTGCAGTGTTGGATCCAACCAACATTCTAGCTCGCCACGTGCGCGGGTCAATTTTCTGGTCATCTTTTACGGCCATCCTGGCAATCGTTGCCTCTCTTTAGTGCAGCGGCATAATGCACGTTCGTACCTTGTCGCCCATCCGGCTTGGGTAGACGTCGTCGCGGCCGATCCACTGGTGCCACTCGTCGGCTAGCCCGTCGAGGAACCTCAATCCTCCCCTGCGACACGACTCCCTCAGCAGCGAGTTCACCTCTCGGTATCGATTATTCAGAGCCTGGATTTCTGCAGCGTGACTACGCTGCCATTTCAATGAGCAGGACATAATCTTCCGTCTCGGAAGAACGGCAGAAGAGGCGATCGCCTTATTGGATTGCGTTCACAGATCAGGGCAGGTAGACGACGATATTTGTCCATGTACACGCTTGCACATTGGGGTTAGTAGTGCCGACGTGCAAGATGACAAGATCAAAATCGGGTAGCCTCTCAGACGCCTGGGAAAACAAGTGCTCGATCCTAATACCACCAAACGCCGCAACCTCAACAGCCATCCGGTTATTGAATGGGAAGTACAGGTGCAACCAGTTTACCATCGAATCGCCGGCTACCAAAACTCGAGGGATAAATGCTAAACAAAACGCTTCAAAGAGTGCGAAAATCAGTCAAAATAGTTTGCGTGACCAAAGCCGACGGCATCGTGGGCAGGAAGGAATTGTACGTGCAGTACGGGGCAGGCGGAACTACAGCCTACAGCCTTGGGCCAGAGGGCCAGAGCCAGACGCGAGTCGCGAGACGCGCATTGTAGACCACATGTCATAACAAAGGCAACATCCGGGGCCGGGGACGACACGTTACTTCCGGCGTCGGAGGAGTGATTTCCACGCGGCCGTCTCTCCTCCAACGGGTCTACGTCACTTCCGGCGTCGGAGGAGTGATTTGCACACAGGCCTCACTCGTCCGACGGGTGTCGGAGGAAGCACTGCCATAAACTACAAGCGCTCGAGCAACCTCAACCAACACCTCCTAGAGAAGAAGGCTGTAGCGCTCTTCTCGTGACGTCGCAAAGGAAGGCCATCGGGTGCGCGCGTCGAAACGAAGGCAACGCGCATTTAGTCACATACGCGTACCTTATTAGCTAAAATGAAAGCTGCGCACTTGCAACGGGTCTAGAAAACACTTTATTACATGGGCAAAATATTACACCACTAAATGATCGGTATGAAATGGCACGAGGTATGCGTATACACGAACCCATCTCTGTTACGTCACGGCGCGGTGGTGGCGCGCCGGGCGCACTTCTGGTCTGGGGCTGTGGGCGGAAAGCCACATGTGAGACGTGTATTCCTGAGTTGTTTTGAAAGAAACCTGACAAATACCTGCCTTCTCATCAAAACGCCACGACTGGGGCTGTACCAAAAGAGTCGAGAAAGGTTTGAAGCTCAGTTTTGATGAGCTCGATTCGTCCGAGAATCTGGATATGTGCCGTGAAAATGGAAAACCAGATCGCCGTCGGACCACGATGCTTAGGCAGGAAGCGATTTGGGTTGAATTTACTGATACTTGTGGTCATCAGATTCATTTGTTCTGTTCCAAAATGAACGCCTGAAAACCGTCAAGTTGTACGGACCACCTGCGTACTACGCTCAGTGCGTCTTCAAGTTCAAACGGCCGCCTGATCGTTCGAACTGTTGTCTGTTCTTTCAAACGCTTCTGCTTGTCGTCTACTCTTTCAGACGACACCGGCCCGTAGACCAAACGTTGGCTCGGTAATTGCGATAAGAAGTACAGGCCTCAAAAGACTTAAGTTTAAAGGTTGGCAAGCAGGCTTGCTGTAAACAGTAGATGTTGATCATTGTTACCAATGGCCATCAACGACTTGTTATGCCCGATTCACTCGGTCCGATTCTGCTTGCGATTTTCAGTATCGGCGTCGACCATCTCAGCTTCGGTCCACGCTTTTACTGCCCGAGCGACGTCGCGACTGAATACTGTGAGCGAAATCTCATCATGCAAATCAGGCTTTCGAGTACATTCTGCGTCGTCCACGCGGAATGAGTCGCCGCATGTCACATTATTCACGCGAAGTTCTGCTGTGTAACGAGCCTCGTTAATGCTGAAGCCGCTCAAGTAGTCAGACATTCCCCAGGAAGACGTAGAATCAACAATTCGAACGCGAAAAAGGGCAGGAGGACTCACACCGACGCTGACAACAACGCATTTCAATGGTTTGTTTATGGGCGACGGCGAGCTTCTTGCCCACATTCTATCGCGCATGCGCGGCGCCGGTGGCGCCCCTAGCAATTACAACAGGTATGAGGTGGTGAGAGAGATTTGGAAATGGGGTCATGGTGCCTGGTTTGACTTTTGGAAACGCAGTGCTATGCATGAAATCCGATGTGCATGCAAGACTTGAAATAAAACAACGTGGAGTAGGTAGGCTGGCTTTGGGGGCACATTGCAAAACGCCAAACCAGGGAGTACAAGGAGACATGGGACGGGCGTCATTTGGGGGCAGAGAAGCTGGGAGCAAGATAGAATTTGAGGATCGGTTGAGGCAAATGGATGGGGAGCAATGGGCACGAAAGGTTTTCAACTGTTTATACATGAGGAATATAGACAAAAAGTGGAGACAGCGCACTAGGAAATTAAGAGGAAAGTTACGGAAGAAGAGAGTTAAAGCCACCGAAAGAGATTGGTGGCTGGAGGGAATGCAGACAAAGACGGCTCTGGAAAGCTATAGATTAAACAAAACAGTTATTACCAAAGAAAGCATTTATGACAATTCTAGGGGAAGCTCATTGTTGTTTGAGGCAAGGACAGGTGTTTTGCGAACCAGAATTAACAGAGCGAAGTACCAGAAAATGGATCCAGTGTGCGCTGCTTGTAGAGAGGACGACCAGACGGCTGAGCACTTGATACTTTACTGTAAAGGGCTTCACCCTATGGCTAGGGAAGACAACATAGACTTAATAAAGTCATTGGGTTTTAGAGACAGTGAAGGACAAGTGAATTTTACGACAGTAGAGATTACCAAGCAAAGATTAAGGAAATGGTGGCAGAAAGCGAGAGAAAACTAGGTATTTTCTTATTACCTTTTGCAAGGCAAGGGGGTTTTATAGCCTCACTTTCTTTCCAGTGCGGAGTAAATATAGTTTTCACATATAAATATTCTAAGCTTAAATGGTTAAACAAATTGGCTAGGTGGCGTGGCTAGGTGGCGGGTTGTTTTATATAGGGAGGCTCTAGTGAGGGTGGGCGCAACTCAAAACCTGGAGAGCGTTTGCAATTGAATGGCGGCGCCTGAGGGAGAGGATTTAAGAAAGGATATGTGCCAATGTTGCCTGCACGAGAGCAGGCACCCTCTCTGTTGCAACTCTCTCGCTCCATGCGCCTTTCCTCCTCTCGCCTCCCATTGCAAGCAACGAACGCGCGAACGCCTTCGCGCAGCCTCTCTCGCTTCCTTCTCGCTCCGAGAATCGCAAACGTCGAGAAAAGAAAGCAGGGTTGCCAGACAAGCAGCAACGTCCAAGATGGCGGAATTTACCATTTTTCGCGTTAAAAAAACACTTAACCTACCGCAGCACGTTAATGGCTATGGAAAAGGTGGTGGTGGTGGCTATGGAAAAGTAATCATTTATACCTTGTGTAAATTATTCAAGCACGTTAATGGGCCTCTATGACCTGAGTTAGGAAAGAAAACGATCCTTTGCCCCATAGACTCCCAGCAAAACTTAGCAATTAAATGGCGTCCATGTCCCGTGATCCCCGATCTACGAGTTGCACCCACCCTCACTTGAGCCTCCCTAGTTTTGGATGGATGGATGAATACGGCTGAGCCCTTTGGATCGGGCGGTAGCTTACGCCACCTAGCCATTTTGTTTTACCATTTAAGCTTAGAATATTTAAATGTGAAATCTATATTCACTCCGCAGTACAAACAAACCGGAGCGCCCCTAGCGGACGCCACCGGCGCCGCGCATGCGCGATGGGGGTGTGGGCAAGAAGCTCACCGTTTAAACAGACCATTACGTCGGTGTGAGTCTTCCTGCCCTTTTCCGCGTTCGAATGGTTGATTCTACGTCTTCCTGGCGATGTCTGACTGCTTGAGCGGCATGAGCGAAATTACTGAGGCTGATTACACTGCAAAACATCGCGTGAATAATGCGGCATGTGGCGATTCATTCCGTGTGTACGCTACAGCCCGATTCGCATGATGAGATTTCGTTCGCGATTTTCAGTCGCGATGCCGCTCGTGCTGCAAAAGCGTAAACCATAGATGAGATGGTCGACGTCGATACTGAAAATAGCAAGCAAAATCGGACCAAGTGGATTAGGCATAACAAGTCCGTGATGGTCACTGGTAACAATGATCAACGTATCCTTGTATCTACTGTTTACATCGAGCCCGCTTACCAACCTTCAACCTTTAGTCTTTTGAGGCCTGCACTTACTTCTTATCGCAAGTGCCGGGCAAACATTTGGACTACGGGCCGGCGTCGTCTAGAGAGCAGACGACAAGCAAAAACGTTTGAAAGAGCAGACGACAGTTCGAACGGTCAGGCGGCCGTTTGAACTTGAAGACGCACTGAACGTAGTCCGCAGGTGGTCCGCACAAGTTGACGGTTTTCTGGCTTTCATGTTGGAAGAAAATAAATAAATATGATGACCACAAGTATCCGTGAATTCAACCCAAAGTGCTTCCTGCCCAAGCAATCGTTGTCCGACGGCGTCTGCTTTTCTCTTTTCACGGCACATATCCACCTTCTCGGACGAACCGAGCATGTGAAAACTGACCTTTAAACGCTTCTCGGCCCTTTTGGAACGGCCCCAGTCGCAGCGTTTTGACGAAAAGGCAAGTTATTGATCATACATACTAACTCTAGAGAAAAAGGTCCGCGATTTTACCATACATTCTGGCTGCCGCAAGCGGCGGATCACGCAGGCAGACCCTCGGGGTCCCAAACACGGGTACATCATCAGAGCAGTTTCGTGAACTTCAACAATCCTCGAACTTACCGGTGGAAAGATATTCGCGTTCCTTTCGAAGCTTTTTTTTTTTTTTTTTTTTGCACAGCGCGCAGATGTACGGCCTCGCGTTAACGCTAAACTAAACCATATACCCGGCTCTAGTGCCACTAAATAAGCTACGCTTCAGAGTAACGACACTTGGCCATATTGTGTCGTAAAATCATGGTTGCCATTTATCTGAAGCTTTATCTGAAATCACAGGAAACGCCTCTCCGCCCTCCACAAATGTTTAAATAGTTCGTGACAGACCAAAGCAATATTGCGTGATCTTTCCACAACCGAATCTAATGCTGAGGTTCGCCAAGAATTCGCCGCATAGCCCAAAAATAGCCACATAGCCAACCACGAAATTTTGACGCCAACTAGAAAAAAATGTAGCCCAATTTGGCTATATATAGCCCAATCTGGCAACACTGGAAGTGCGCCCGACGCGCCACCACTCCGCCGTGACGTCACAGAGTTGAGTTCGTGTTAGCGCATCAGGGCTTGTTCCACGAATCCACGTAATTGCCGTAGAATCAAGCGCACAGGCGTAGACCACGCGGGGGGGGGCATCGGGGCTCGTGCCCACCCTGGTGAGATCCAGGAAAAGCTCTGCCCCCAGCCGCCGCCCCCCCCCCCCCCCCCCCCCCCCCCGGGGCTCGGGCCATGATCCTTACCGAGACGCTGTTTACGTGTCATGTAACGAGTTTCTAGTGGTGGCATGTAAACAAAATAATGCACACGTTGCCTTTATTGACAAAATACATGGGAAATAGAATTCCAGCGCGCTTCCGGGGGGAGGGGGGGGGGGGTGCTTTTCCGCGGAAAATGGAAAGTCTACGCCGCTGATCAAGCAAAGACAGACACACACACACATACACACACACGCACACACACAAAAAAAAAAAACTACCCGAGACGGCGGTGACGACAGAAATACAACGGGGAGAAGGGAACAATTTAATCTCAAAAGTACCACATATGAGAGCAGCGGCGACGAAAGGCTTGACGTTGTCGACCGATCTCTTGCTCGTCTGCGCTCCTGCGGCGATGACTGGATTTTTTTTCGGTTCCCTTCCCTTCTGAAATGTCTCAGCGTCTAGTACCAATGAACTACAACTGAAATTTGGTCACCTTGAGCCTTACACGTTTTTTGTTTGCCAAGCGTCCGCTTCTTGTTACTTAATGGGGCGGAAAGCATGCCGCATCCTCACAGGAGTATCAAAGTTGAGCCCAGCTTTGACGCACGAACTTGTAAGGAAACGCAATAAATTTGACTTCACTACTGCACAAAAGTTACTATGATGTCTTCCTTGTATCATCATATAGCTCCCACTCAAATTGTATGTTGATAGAAGATTAAGTTTTCGCAAACGCTGAGATCGGCTAGCGTCCCCTACTACCCTTCGCTAAGCCTTTTTGGACGAGCTTTTACTGTCGCCCAAGATCAGTTTGTGAACAGTGTGTGTGAAATTATCTCGGCATACTCAGTCAGGAAGAAAGAAAACACGTAACAAATATTATGGCCATTAGCAACCGTCAAATGTGCTTTGAATAATTTCGTTCGTTAGGCGCACCGCATATATGGGTTCATGCCCGTCGGCGCACTTCCGACGAACGGTGCGACATTCTTCACACAAGTGCTCGACGTTTGCTTTCTTAAAACGGTTTGTATGTGCGAATGTGCCTATAGGATCGGCAGGATAACTTTATGCACATACGTGATGTTGAATATTATGGAATGCAAGCGGGTGGGGACTTCACTTCGTACAGTGCTGCGGGTCAGTACAGATAAGAGATAAGAAGTGTGTTCAAATAGAGCTTTTCAATGGCGCCTCCGAGTTTTACCTCGCGTAGTCTCAGGCCTATTAAGAAACACACTAATTGCAAAAAGTTTTGTTTTGTCTCTGGACGCATGAAACAAGCTTCCTGACCAATAATACTAATGTAAAGGCGCGAGCTCGGTGTATGCATACTTATTGGTTGCTACAGCTTGTTGATTTGTACACGAGCAAGATCCCCGAGCTTCGCAGCGTCGAGATTCACAGCACTGGCTCGTTCACATACCTCGAAACGCTAGCAGAAAGGCTCAAGTACAAAAATGCAAGTACGTCTCGGGCTTGTGCTAAAGCTTCGAGGTCTGGCCTTTAGGTTAGTTTAGAGACCAAAAATGACGCTCTCGGGGCCAGAAAACATGAGATAACGGCCGTCAATAGTCTACGCTCTGTGTATAATCTCTTGTCGACGTGTCGATAGAAACCGAAACCGTGCCACTCGTCTCCGTGGCCAACTAGTTCCCAGAGTGAGACGCGCGCGTGTTGCATGCAGGGATTTTTGGAAGTTGTCTGTTACGCCATGGCCTTCCCTTCTCCGACATTGTGACGTAACCACTCGGAGAGATACGGCCTTCCTCTCTAGGAGGTGTTGTCTCAACTCGTCGCGGCAAAACGAACGCGTCGGTTACTATGCCTGTCAGCTCCGCTTTCAGAGCGGTACAAGTACGGGTAAGTGGCGCCATCAAACGACTTCTGTGTTAAACCAAGGTAAGTGTAGCCAGGAGGCGCTGGTGCGGCGCGACCGGCGAACGCTTCGTCTGCTAAAACGGAATTTCGGCGCTTTCTCGGGCACGCACGGAAACAGCGTGCAACGACTGTTAGCAGGTGAGTGACAGAATAAATCTAAATAATATAATGAACATGAACGCAAATAATCACCGCGAGGCTACTATTTAGTGCTCTCACAAGCCCGGTAAATAGTGGCGCAACTGCATGCGCGACCCCAAAACAGAGCATTCTGGACGTGAAAACGTCCTAATGTTCCGTCAAACAATTTTCCAGAGAAGTAGCGTATGTCTCAAATAATTTTATAACACGCCTGTGTAGGAGAACTGCGGAATGCTATATTTTGGTGGTTCAACTGTCATTTTAAATTGCACATACCAGCTCGGCTCTTGAGAAAATATAAAATCTGCCATTCTCTCCCCTCGTCAAAACACCTCATGTCTTATATCGGTTTCATGTCTATGTCTCGCCTGCTTTCATCAGCCGCCAGTAGCACATAAAAAAAGAAATCATTTTCTTGCGCGTCGTACATTACCGAAATTTATACAGCGTACGTGGTCCAGATGTCAGACGAGACCTAGATAAATCTTTAAAAAATCGGATTTGCAAGCTACGACAGTGTAATTGCCCGCACAAGTTCGGCTAGGTAGTGAATTTTATTTCTGAAAATATAAAAAGGAAAGACTTGATCCACTCAAAAGTTGCAAGTAAAAACAAGCAAAGTTCTATGGGCCGACATAAGGTGAAGCCTTAATTTTACTCTTAAGGCTGCGGTCCCACGGCAGCCATCTTGAACAAAGCGTTAGTTCAACCAATAGATGGCGACACGCACCCGTGGGGTGGCCGAAACACTGGTTCACGGTAGGATGGCTCGAGCACCATCACGTTCCCCTCGTGGCCTTGCTCGCGCCGCTGCCAGCTGTGCTCAGCTGGTTCAAGTAGCGTGGCCTGTATGCGAGAATGTAAGGCTGGGTATAAATGCGGTTCGGCAGTTGTCACCGCTTTTCGCAATAAATCTTACCAAGAAGGAATCACTTGTTGATTGACGTATCAATATTATATCATTGAAAATTTCTTCTGCAGGAATGCACGCTCAGTAGACTCAATCTTCCAAAATACCAGTGGAAGCGGACGTCAAGTAAACTGCTTCGCGATTTGCGGTGCTTACCTCACCATTACAATGACGACTGAAAGGTGACGTCACAAAATATTGTGTTTTACGGGATCCGGAAGATGTTGTAAAGGTTGTTACATTATAGGGGGGGGGGGGGGGGGGTTCCCAGAAAACAAACGCCGTTCTAATATTTTCGGAAGTACCGACACACATAATGTTGTAAGTACAGCTTAGGAGAAATATGATGAAAACCATCTGAAGAAATAGGAAGTCGTTTATTTGCAATGAAGAGGCTATGAATGAACGGCGTTTAGCGACGGCAAGTTATCAGCGTTCGGGAATTTATAAGTTCACGTGATTGCTAACTATGGACATGCGGACAATGAAGACCATTTTTGTCGGGAGATGGAGTAGCGGTGATGACCTGATATCGGACGACTCGTGGCAGACGAACAAGCAAGTTTCTTCTCAGCGAATGGTAAGCGTCCAGTATCAAGCACAGCACGTGGCTACCGATGTTGTCGACTTTTCGAACACTTACCGCTTTCGACAAAAGTGCTGGCACGTGGACTAACTTTGTGGAAAGACTCGAAGTCTTCCTTGAGTCCAGCGCCATCATAAACAGTAATTGAAAGCGATCCATTATTCAGTCGGTGGGTGGCGAAACGTATCCGCATCTGCGGAGTCATTGTCGATGCGTACTCTAAGTGGTTGGAAGTTTACACGATGCCTGCCACGACGTCCAAACGCGTCATTGACGTTCTACGCTCTGTTTTTCCTACTTTTGCCCAACCGAAAATACTTTTCTCTGATAACGCGCCAAATCTTGCTTCAAATAAAATAAACAAGTTTTTGAAAAGAAAAAAAAAAAAGAAGAAAACCGGCATCAGGCATCGCCCTTAGTGCACCATACCATCCTCCAACTAACGGGCAAGCAGAACAGATGGTGTGCGAAATGAAGAAAGCCCTCTTGAAGCTTACGGAAGAAGCAGTTCAGTGCAGAATCGCCAGGTTCTTGTTCCAGCAACACGCGACGGTCTCATCTTACACGGTAAAAACACCCGCCGAAGTAATGTTCGGCGGACGAAGAGCCACACCCCTCGATCTCATGATACTATGGCCTCCGAACGAAGATCGCGAGATTCCCACATCGGGAGTAATGGCAGTTTATTCGGTTGGACAACTCGTCTACGTAAGGAATTTCAGCGGAAGTCGGGACTTCCATGTAAAACTTGAGTATAGAAAAGGCTCTTTGTTGGTTGACCAGGTGTCATCCCTCTGAAGACGTTGGATATCAATGCCCTTCAGTGTTAATATGAAGAATCACAAAACTCTCTTTGTGTATTGTGTAACTGCCCTTGTATTTAATAGTAAAAGTATAGTGGTGATTTGGACCTTTCACACCAGGCTGTTTTTTTTTTATTTTTCGCCTCATACTCCTTTGCGGTTTCAGCAGGCTTCAAGGATCTTTTGGAACGGGGACACTTTACGTCAACGAAGCCATTTGTTCCAAGCAGTCAATCAGGGAGTGTTGCTAGAAATCCGTCTCTCATATTAACGAATAAGCCGCACTTCTGCACAGTGCAGTTTTCCTGTTCCACATACAGTTGTAAAGCAGCATCGTCATTGATTCTACCATATTCTATTGCGGGTGAAGAAAGGTCTTTGGGTACACGATACTTGAAACAAATCTGGCGATGTACGTTGTGGTTCGACACCCACTAATGTCGTCCTGCTTATAGAGCCTCATCATTCAAACATTACCTCGTCACCTCATATTGCTCTTCATCAACAGTAAGTACAATAGGCTACCGCTTTATTACAATCCAAGAATTAAAAAATTGAGTCGTTGAGTCCTTCAATATGTTTATCGTTTATATAATGTTATTACGTTACATTACCTCAAGGCGATCGACGCCCATCGTCGATCTTAAAATACTTCTACCTGTATATAAATTAGTCGCACAAAGGGGGGGGGGGGGGGGGGGGGGGGGAATCGGTGGCCGAGTGCATGGTCTATACTCTGTTTCACTTTATGCACTTTATGATGTACCGCAGTAAAAGTTACAAGCGCGAGCTCCTTGCTCTAGGGCACATCTCGGCGGCACAAGCTCTCGTATGCTAAGAGCAGCTACCAACGCTATGAGCTCGCGCTTCTAGCCTTCTCTGCGGTACAACTTCAGGTGAAACGGAGTATAGCGCACGCCAGCTCGGAGCACGTGGAGCGAAAGCTCGCACTGCAGAACCCACCCCGCCCCTGCCCGTTTTGATCTGGGAGAGCATCGTACCAGCGTGCGGTCGTGTATCACTACTGCGTGGTGCACGTTAAAGACCCAAGGTTTCCGGTTGTACCGCACTAGCTAAATTGTTCATCTACAGCTGAGACACCAGACGCCCACTAAGGCAGACTAACTTCCGGCTGTATAAACATACCCACAACAATTTGCAATTAGACGCACAATCACAAAGAACACAGCATGCCGCCTCTTTTCTTTGGATCGTATTTTTTTTAAACCAGCGCAAGCTCGCGCGTTTTTTCTTTTGAGACGGTAAGAACGGTTGCACATAAAACCCGCGTTTTTCCTACCCGGCCTAGGGTGCCTTCATGTGCGCTTTGCTTAGGGTGGTGGCATCTCGCCATTTTGTCACACACGTTTATTTTTATTTTTTGTTCAGAAGCGCGTGTCAGAGCGTGTCCCTGCACGCGCTTGTAGCGCTGACTGTGCTATGGCGACATTTTGTTTTCGTCGATTTCTTTGTATTTTCCCCGTGAGCGCGTGCTGTCGGCATCTGGTACTACAAAGGGTGGCATCACCCTAAACAGAGGGACATTGAGGCACCCTAACCCGGCCGCTTCCTCCTCTCATTATGTATAGGGGGTTATAACTAAATAAGGTATAATAATAGTGTATTATTCATATTTAGTTTCAAATTCAGTCAGGGGAAAGGAGATTTGAGGGAAGTAGAGCCAATAAATGAGCTGTGCTTAGAGCATCGGCACTCTCTTCCCCGACAGTGTTGCGAACGCCGCCATTTTCGTGCTTGTGCAGAGCAGGCGCAACTGCCGATCGTCATGATTCAGAAGTGCGACATCCTCAGCATGAGATTCGGTGTTAAGAAGCTCATGTAATGTTGCTTTGCTCTGTCGCAAACTGTTTAAAGTGGAGGACGGAAAAGCGTTTCTTGTGATTTCAGATAAAGCTTCAAATAACTGGCAACCACGATTTTAAGCCACAATATGGCCAAGTGTCGCTACTCTGAAACGTAGCTTATTTAAGGACACTATTCATGCTCTTGTTCAAGAGGCTTGTAATACCTGGAGGGGCTATGACGTAAGCCCCGTGGATTCCACGAGCCACTACCTTTTGACACCTGCCTCTTCCTCATTGTTCCCGTTTTTGCCAGTAAATTAGCTACGGTTCAGAGTAACGACACTTGGCCATATTGTGGCTTAAAATCATGGTTGCCAGTTATCTGAAGCTTTATCTAAAATCACAGGAAACGCTTTCCGCCTTTTACAAATGTTTAAACAACCCGCGACAGAGCATTGCAATATTGCCTCAGCTTCTTTGCACCGCATCTAATGCTGAGGAAGTCGTACTTTTGGATCATGACGATCGGCAGTGGCGTTTGCTCTGAACAAGACCCAAAATGGCGACGCCCAAAACAATTTTGGGGAACGGAGTGACAATACTTTAGAGCTCATTTAGTGACTCTAGGCATGAAGTGAACTCGGGTGTATTCTTTTCGTCTTCGTCTTTATTGTTTATTGATTTCAATCATATCGAATAATGGACACATTATATCACGCTACACTTGTGTAATTATTTGTCTGAGATTTATTAACCTGACCCAGTGCTTAAACCATTCATTTATCGATAGTAAATCTTCCAATATATTTTTTAAATGTGAAGGTAAAAAGACACGGAGATTGATGATGATACAGACGCCAACGCCGCCCTCGGAACTTTTTTGAACATTAGAAGTCAGCAGTTTGTCTGCCGTCCGCCAGGTAGCGCAACAAAACACCCAAACAGTTTTTAATTGTTTTTAAAATTAGCTAAGCTCTACACCTATTAAAAAACCAAAGCAAGATCATTCTGAGAATCTAATACATCGCAATGTATATCTATTCCAAACAATAAATGTTGTTAGATGCCAATAAATCTGTTTGATGTCCAAAAAAGATATGCGTCAAAAACAGGTAAGTTTGAAGGGCTCCTGGAGCGTTATGACTTTGAAAATGAAAAAAAGCCATCGTCCACCTCTTGGGAAACCATTGGAGCCCTAAATGTTATAAAAGATTTTATCATAGTTTAAATATTTCATCAGCGGCATTTGAAGTACCATGACTCGAAGCACAAAAAAGTGCTACGTTTGATATAAAATATCTAAACAAAAAAATTTTACACAACATTACATTTTTTTTCTCCATATTACCAATTATAAGCACTACATCTGTAGCTAATTTCATTGTCCTAGCTCTTGTCATTAAACAAATATTCGTGCTGAAATATGTCAATTTTAGGGCAATATTTGGAGGGTTGAAAAAAACAAAGTAGTGCAAATACAAAAAAAGTGTATCGTTACATTCTGCTCCGACATCATCTTAACAAAACTGCTATATTGGAACCATGTTATCTTTAATGGATCGTTCATAAAACATGAACTAGCGGAGCAAGTCAGGGTCCGCGCCATCATATTCGCAACGCTACAAATGCGCATGAACAGTAAACACCAACACACACATAACATCAAACGAAAGAGGATCGCATTGCCTTTCGAATAACATCAATCCCACAAAACAGTATTTAAAAGGAGATGAGTAATGACTTACCAAAAAGTACCTAAACTGCCACTTTCAGTGGGACCGTGGCCTTAAGGCTAGAAAATGATCTTGTGGGCCACTGGGACGTTTGGTAGACAAAAACGGGGGACGATATCAAGGCTGTCCCGTCCGCGCTTTTGTTAAATCAAGCACCCCAATGGCCTACAACCACGGTTTCTTTTTTTTTTTTTTTTTAGATCGAGATACGTGGGAATTTATTGATTTTCCCTTGTAACTTTTGACTGAGGGAAGTATTTTTCTTGATACTTTAAGTAACTAAATTCACCACCTAGCCGAACTTGCGTGATAAATTACAGTGTTGTAGATCGCAAATCCGATTTTTTTTGCGATTTATTTAGGTCTCATCTGACACGTAGACCACATATCAGTATGAGGATTAATCTAGCTTTATTACAGATGTGGTGACATTTCGTATTTTTAGAAGCCTGTTTGGAGCGAAAATAGTGCATACATCAGCACTGGTATGTGCTAGGCATCATTTACATAGTATCTCCATAGGCAGGTTATCATATTGAAATAAATCAGCGTCATTTAGCGCTAGCATACTTGCTAATATATATGACTACAAACACCTATACGTGCCGAAAAAAAACTCCTGGGAGATAGTTTAAGGAAGTGGTCCAGTAGCTAACACGTTACCATTCTGAAAAATCAACCCAGAAAATCCAGCTTGAGTTTCGAAGCATTTATTCACAAACATTTGTGTACTTCGCAAGTGGTGTTAAATAAACCATTCTAAAACAAAAGAACACTAACACCCCCCAATTTTTTTTTTTTTTTTTTTTTTTTTTGTTATGCGATCTATTATGGTATCAGAAGACTACCGAGTCAATATGTTGCTACAGCGTCACGTAAGTTTAAAAAAAAAAAAAAACGCAACTGCTTGAAGCCGAAACCGAAACTGGACTGGAGAGTCTAGAAGTTTTTGCGCGACACAAGGGACAATAAGTGGGTAGACACGGACAAGCCCCTCTACTTCCTTCTGTCGCGCAAACACTACTAGACTGCACCATGAACCAACTAGGCCAACAAGTTTTAATGGACTGGGGAGGAAGAAGAAATATAAAAAGAGGAGAGAGGTGGCTGTGATACTTCTTCCCCCCCCCCCCCCCCCCCCACACACACAAAAAAACAAACAAACAAAAACAACAACAACAACGTATTTGCAGCTTTTTAGAAGCCACAAATAATGGGCATCATATGTCTTCCATTTCCAATAGTGTGTGCCTGCCTTCGATGACGTACGACTCTGATCTTTGGTGGTTGTGTCTAAACCATAAAAAAACGGCGCATGGCCACAGAGAAGAGAGTAAAAGCGCGACTCAAACCGGCCAGTTCTCGATCGGAAAGAAAACAAATTTTGAGCAGCGAATTGTTTTCCGGGTGGTTGGGCTCTCATATCTAATGTACAAATAAAAACCTTGGCAAGCATAAATACAGTGTCAGTGTCCCTTTAAACCTGTAATAGGTTCTGCGTTTTTGAATAAAGCCAATAAAAACAGAAAACACTTGCCGATAAAAAGATTTTGTTATTTATAAATTTTGTCAATTTAGGTTTGTCGTAAAAACTCGAAATTGTTTGGGTCTGCCAGCTTTAATAAACCCTACAGGCCTTTATATAACCGTGGTTCCGCGAGCCAGCTTACGATTCACCTCGTTTTTAGTATCAATTTCCAATTGTAGGTGTCACAAAATTGCTGTTGTAATCAAAATAAGCTAGCCTCCCTACAACCACAGTCGAATATGTTTCACACATGGAAAGGCTCCTTTACTAAATTTGGAAACTGCTGCTTTCTGCCTTTCATATTCACTTCGGCTAGAAAAGCCACTGTGAATTTTATGTACCACAAACTAAAACTCCGAAAAACTCTGAACGCATTTTGCTCAGAAATGAAATCCAATACGTAGAACCCCAAATATGTTACAAATAAACACTGAGCACACTCCTTTTACGACAATGCGCTCAGTTTATCAGTCGAAGTCCACGTATTTTAAGAATGTTACACACAGAAGATGACAGAGCATTTAATTTCCAGATACACAAGTGATCACTATTATATTCAAATAAGGAAGAGAAAAGGATGGTTTGGCCCTAATCATGACGTCCTATTTCAGGCATGTCCTGCTGCATACCACATTGTGGTTCAAGCAGACGGAAGCCAGGTCAAGAAAGGAACTTTGCACTCCACGAAATACCATCAGACCCGGATGAACGAGCGAGCTGGCTACAAGCAATCAAGAGAGATGACTGGCTGCCATCAACCTACTCCATGGTTTGCAGTCGGCACTTTGTGCCATCCGACTATGTTGAGGGCAAACGCCGGAAGCTGAAGAAGGGCGCTATCCCAAGCATCTTTTGGAGCATGCCACCTTCAAATATCACTAAGATGAAGGACGCTATCAGAAGGAAGTGCAGCACTCCATGTTCATCAGAAGTTCCCAAGAAGAGGCCATGCCTGGACACAGGCAGTTCGCAAGTGACTGATGCGACATCAAGCTCTACACTGGACACTCCACCGACCTCCTTTCTGTGCAATGAAGGTGCTGAACGAATCCAAATCATCTGGACATCTCCAGCGAGCACCTTGGAGCCTCAAAACAGGCAGGCATCAGAAGTGTCAGAGAGCAGGCCATGCCAACAGCCAGTGCTGTTCACCCATCAAGGAACACAGGCAGACGTTCGAAAGATGTCAGCACTAAATAACCGTAGAGAAACGTAAATGGACCCGACGAGTCACCACCCTGCGAAACCAAGCGGAGAGACTCAAGAACACTGTTGACAGATACAAAAAAGACTTGGAAAAGTTGCAAAACCTGAGGGAAGAAGATGATGTCACAAATTTTCTTAACATCCGTGAACAAGCAAAGGAAAAGAACATGTCGGCTATGTTTCTAGTCGACCAAGTAAAGAACTACCACAAGAAAAGCCCAAGGTGGACAGGACATACCATCCGTCACTGCATTTTGCTGAGACATATTTCTACAAAGCCCTATGAACACATAAGGTCTGAAGAGCTTTTTAAACTTCCCAGCAGGAACACACTGCAAAGCTACATTGGAGCTGCCTCAGGTCAAACTGGCTTCAGCAACTTGGCGAAGGCTCGGCTTCAAACAGAACTGCACAACCTGGCAAACACACAATCAAGGACATGTTCTCTCATTATTGATGAAATGCAGATCAAACAGAGCTTGCAGTACAACAAGCAGCAGGATGTCTTTGTGGGCCAAGTGGACCTGGGACCATTGACTGAAAAGACCAAGCAACCCATCCTGGCAAATTCGCTGCTGTGCTTTCTCATGAATGGGCTCAGCATTCCACACCGGATCCCTGTTGCCTACTTTTTTACCAAAGGTTTAACAGGAACCGAACTGGCCAAACTCCTGCTTCATGTCTTGGGCAAGGTGGAAGACGTTGGCTTCAAAGTACTCCGGATTGTAACTGACAATCACCGAGTGAATGTCAATGCAATGAAGCAGCTTTGTGGGGGACTCCTTACACATCATATCTTGCACCCAAATGACCCGGAGAGGATTCTGTTCCTTAGCTTTGACTATGTTCACATCTTGAAGAATATACGGTCCCAATTCCTGGAACGCAACTTTGCAAAGGACAATGAGATCAAGTCCTTCTACCTCAAAAAGTTGTACGAGCTCCAGAGAGAGGCGGCTGTCAAGCCAGTCAGGTTCCTGAGCCGCAAACAACTTTTCCCTAGCAACATAGAGAAATTGAATGCCAAGAGAGCAGTCCAGCTCTTCTCCCCTGAAGTGACCGCTGTGCTCAAGCACCTCCAGGAACAAGCTGGCCATACGAGTGACCTACTGTATGCGGACGCAGGACCAACCATCTTCTTCATGGACTCTGTGTACCGCTGGTTCATTTTCCATGATACCAGTAACTGCACACAACACATACACCAACGCTACCCAGATGTGCGCCAGTATGATCACCCAGACGACCCTCGTCTGGAATGGCTCGAGTTTTCATTCCCAGCCTATCTCGAGCAGATCAAGAGCACGGCAAGCCCATCACAGTTCCTGACGACAGAAACCTACGAAGCCCTTCTCTTGACAACATACTCGACAGTTGCATGTGTACAACACCTTCTCACCAAGGAAGAGTTTGGATTTGTACTGACCAGGAAGTTCAGCAGCGACGCCATGGAGTCCCTGTTTGGCTCATTGAGACGATCTCAAGGGTGCAACGACCAGCTTAGCGTTCGGGCTGCAATCTCAGGAATTGAAAAGATCCTGAAAACTGGTCTCATCACAGCTTCCCAGCAGAGCAATGTGTCACATGCTGCCTCGACCTCATCGGGTATGACTTCAGCAATTCGGTGCATACCAAAAACAGTGTCAGCTGCCACGCCATTCCAACTTCCACATGAGTGCAGCGGAAATCTTAGAAAAGCTGTCAGATCGCAATGTACAATACCTGCCAAGCCTTGAGCTGTCGGCGACAGCGCACGTTGGGGGCTACATTGCCCGTGTTGTACAAGAACACTTTTCATGCTTCTTCTGCCTACCTCTTCTTACAAAGCCAAAGACAAACAGTGCCTTGCAAGGGATCACAAACTACCTGGACCGGGGAGGCCTTTTGTATCCCTCAGATGAACTCGCCCACCTTCTCAATGTCCTCAGGATGTTTGCAGCGGATGTGTTGTCGTACAACCTCAGGAATTGGCAGCCCCTCGAAACTCTTGTGAAGTTTGCACTGCCAGCAGTGTATGACTCTCCTTTGCTGCTCTGCCCGACGAACAACAAGGCTCATCGCCGTGAACTGATCCATCTTGTCTGCACAAAGTTCTTCAGACCGCTCCGTTAACTATGCCTTCTGTCACACAGACAGGAACGATAGATTTAAGATGTTTGCACGAAAGCCTCTATCTCGGAAGTTTCAGAAGGTGAGGTAGAGTGCACGCAAAGGTAGATTAGAGCAGTGTTTTTTTGTTTTTTTTTCTACCTTTAGTCAAGCTGAACTCTGTTCATATGTATTTTATTTGTCCTTTAAGCCTTGGCATTTATTGATTTTGTGTCCGAGTTGGTCTTTCTGCGCAAATTATATGATATATGTATAAAGATTATATTTGTTTCCAATGAGTTTACTGTGTGCCTTTACTCCCGCTAATAATTCCAGCACCTGCTACAAGTCGGTTTTCCCTTAAATTTGGTCGGATGTCCAGCACTCGTCACTGCAACGTGACTCCATCACGTTCCACCAGTAACATAGCACAACACTGCAGCAATGTTTTGTGTTGCTAGGGTTTGTTTTAATGCGTTGAAACGCATCAATTATAAAAAAAGGGAGACAAAATGTTCTTGCAAAACTTCTTTCAGCATAACTGCTGTCCCTTATTTAGACACAGCCCAGGTAGCACCAAACATTGTAGTAACGTTATTTTATTGTTGCGTATGTTTAAATAACGTTATGTGTTATACCTGAACATTAATGTAACGTTCAAGTTTAACATATTATGTTTTAGTTGTATTTGAAACATTAGTATAACGTTCCAGTAAAACATATAATGTTATATGTTGTGTTATTAACGTTAATATAACATCACATATGTAACTGCGAAATAACGTTAAAAATAGAACGTTAAAATAATAATTTTGGAACATCTATTACTAACGTTATTTCTGTGTTAATATTGAAACGTTAATGTAACATCACATATGTAACTGTGAAATAACGTTAAAAATAGAACGTTCAAATAATGATTTTGGAACCTTTATTACTAACGTTATTTCTGTGTTAATATTGAAACATTAATGTAACATCACATATGTAACTGTGAAATAACGTTAAAAATAAATGTTCAAATAATGATTTTGGAACATTTATTACT
The DNA here is from genome assembly GCF_016920785.2 of Ixodes scapularis. NCBI lineage: Eukaryota > Metazoa > Arthropoda > Arachnida > Ixodida > Ixodidae > Ixodes > Ixodes scapularis. The sequence goes on along the minus strand of NW_024609835.1, from coordinate 236,733,543 downwards.
AACATTATTTCTGTGTTAATATTGAAACATTATTGTAACATCACATATGTAATTGTCAAATAATGTTAAAAATAGAACTTTAAAATAATGATTTTGGAAGATTCATTACTAACATTATTTCAGTGTTAATAATAAAACGCTAATGTCACTTTATTTGTAGAACAATAAAATAATGTTAAAAATAAAACATTCAAATAACTTTATTTGTAAAACAATAAAATAATGTAAAAACTACATGTTCGCCGCTTCCTTTTTTTTTTTGCCCGATTTTTTAAAGGTCTTTTTGAAAAGTACTCTACCTGCCCTGTGATAGTTGCAAGGAGGTGAAGGAAGAGGACTAAGTACGGGAGAAAACGGAAAAAAGAAAAAAGGAAATTTTTCTCAATTAATTAATTCGAAGCTAGGTGGCGCAAGCTACCGCCCGTTATAAAGGGACCAGCCGGAACAGCCAATATTCATCTATCCGCGTTCCCGCCACACCATAGCGCCACACTGCAACTGCTGCAACTGTGGCCTGCTGTGGCCCCTGCCACCGCTGGTTTCGCCGGTTCGATTTCTTCGAGCGAACTTCTGGGACAGTTTGAATAGCTTGAACTAGTTTGAACTTTGAGTTACTTTGATTTCCAATTAAGCTACGTCCAGCCGCGTCCACAACGGTGACTGCTGACTGATAAAGCGGACAACCGAACAGCTTCTGGACGGCGGGACTCGAGAACCGTAAGTAACCACCTTTTTGATAACCACTGTGCACGTGCTTCTTTTCTTGAAAACAATCTGACGTAAACTGGTATCCTGTCGTTCTCTTTGTTTCAAAAGTAACAAGAGGGGGAAAAATGAAATGACATAGAAAACCGTTACATCGTCTGTGCAACCGGCAAAAAATAATTATTGCCGAGAGCGTCCGCGACCATCTTGCAGACATTTTTCCGAACTCAGTTTTTGTGGCGGCGGATAGGGATTTGATGGTCGACAGAGCAGAGGACAGCGACAACGGAGCGAAAGAGGTTTTAAGCAGTGCTACCGAACGGTTTCAGTGATCTTTGCGTGGACACAGATTCAGAGTCGGGTGGTACTGAAATCCGGTCGTAAGGTCTTGTGAGCTTGGCAAGCGAGCTATAGTAGCGACATGGGCTAGGTCATCAGTGCGACGGTGTGCCCAGCAGTTTCTTTGCGATTTTGGGAATTCTTCGTGAAATTTGAGCAAATCCTAGTGAGAGGTCTGGTCCCACATGGAGACACGACTGTTTGTTTTGCCTGTTGCAAAAGCTGAAAATGTCAGTCCCCATAGGTATGCACAATGGCAAGGAGGACAGGAGAACTTTTCGAGAAGCTTGTTTGAAAACAGGTGCAACTCGCACTACTTTTTCAACAAAAATGTTTGCTATTAGTCGACAACTGCCCACATTATCTCTCCGTCATCCCTGCAAATCTTTGACAAAGGGCTGAATATTGAACTAAGCGAAGTAAGTTTAGGAAAGCATGCTATGCTTCCTTTATAGCACCTTATTAACAAGTTTACGTGTTTTGCATTTAGTATTGTGTTGTTTTGTTTGCAGGCAAAGAAGTCCTAAGCATCGTGTCCAAAGCAGGAAGTGCTGGTGCGAATCTCGGCTCTAGAAAGACGACATTCTGTGTTTACTTTTATTTTATCATTTAAAAACAATTTATTCATGAGTATTTGCCACCTGCTCAGTATGGCAATAATGTTTTTTTTTTTTTTTTGTCTTGCTTTCATCTAGTCATCAGTTGTGGACATTTCTTTTAAAACCTTTTCCTAATCATGTGTTCCAGACAGGTTTTTAAGCTTTTTATAGCTCTATTTTTACTTTTGCAACTTGAACATTTATGGCTGCTCGGTATGAGAATGCGGAGAGCTCAAACTCCTCTGAAACGCCCTCGCGGTTGGAGTAGGATGTGAACGTTTGAGAACATTTATTAAATTATAATAAAGAGAAACAATTTTGGTATGAAGCGAGTCCACTGTAAAACCGTAAGATGACATTTTAGTTCTTGTAGCATTCATTTTAATGAGAAAGTTTGTGAGCAGGAAAGATAATTATGCTTTCTTTCATGATGGCAAGCTTTTTCCACCAAAATTAGTGCTAGCATTCTCGGTGCTATTTTTTATGTACCGCAAATTGGGCTTAAAATGGACGTCAACTCATAGAGAAGTTTTTTTTTTATCTTTTGATCTATGTAATGTCGTGTTTTCAAACTTTTGCACCCTACTCCGATCGCCAGGGCTACATTCTACCAGAGTTTGAGGTCGTTGTGATATCTAGTTTATTTTTGCGGTAGAGAAACACTGTTGAGTTTTCTCGCCCCTTTCTGTAATTATGTGAGCTTCATAAACCCAATTTACAGGCCTTCAAGCTTCTTCAAAAGTGTAAATTTTTTTCATAATTGTTCACTTTAATTTTTTTTTTTTAGAGGGAAAATAATTTTAACTGCATAGTCTAGCAATATTGTCGCTGCTCATGTACACTTCAGTGTTCCCAATTTGGAGAGTCAATAAATGTACTCATAAACATGTACCAAACTGTTTTCTTTCACAGCAGGGGTAGACTGCAATTAATCACCTGGGAATCATGGTGTTCGGCGCAAAGAAAACAATGGACATAAGAGAGAAAACAGACATGCAGGTGCCACTCACAACTATATATATTTGAAAAGTTCAGAAAAACAGGAATACATCTATCGTCATCTTCATCACGTCCACGCATGCGCTTAGCCATGTAATATACGCCTCATCTAACACATGGCTAAGCGCATGCGTAGACGTGATGAAGATGACAATGTATGTATTCCTTTCTTTCTGCACTTTTCAAGTACAGTTGTGAGTGGCACCTGTATGTCTGTTTTCTCTCTTGTGTCCATTGCTTTTTTGCGCCTTACACTATGATTTCCAACGTTCACCAACTAGCCCAACTACAAGTTCTTCTAAAATTAATCACCTGTATGGTAGCTTGTTTGTGCTGTGCTAAATCTGGTGATGGTTGTATCCCACACTTTCTACCAAGGGAACACTTTTTTCTTCAATTAGTGGTGTGTCGAGTGGCATTATGGCTAAGCTGAATAAATGAATTTCTGATTATTCCTCCCCGGGAAAGTGTGAGGCGCACACAGCTGTTTATGTTCAGAACAAGTGTCTTTCTATATTTATGATTACATCTGTTGTCACAAAGAAGCTTTGTGATGGTTTAGTGTTCAATATTTTAAATTATTATGCCTCTCACAATCACACTCTGTTCAATTACTGGGACAACCAGTATATGGCCAAACAGATTTGACAAGTTTGGGAGAATGATAAACATAGATCAACTTTTGTTTGCTTGTTTATCATTCTCTGCTTAGATCTCACTTGAAACTTTGGGTGAAGAGTGCAAAGATATTACAATAATCATAAATTAAAAGGCCGTTTGGAGTAGAATCCTTTTCTGACATATATGTACAGACGTGGAAAGATTCAACGAAGCCACAGGAGCGTGTGGCCTCGAGATACTCGCGCACTTCATGACGGCAGCGAAAAGAACTAGTATCGATGGCTGCTGCAGCTAGCTGTGAAATTAGCTGCTGTCAGCATCCGTTAAGATGACCTGCTCTGCCGCCCTGCTACCATACTAAAGACCATACGCCTAGAGTGGCACTCTCTACACTGCATCTCGATAAGGCTGGTTATCTGTATCGAATAAGCTGATCGTGTGTACTTGGAATTGCGGAACGCAACAGAATGTCTTTCCTTTTTGTTTTCGCTACAGTTCCAGTGAAGCACAATAAGCTTTGATTCACATCACGACAACCATATTGAACCAAAAGCATGCATCGTTGCAAATAATGTTCTTGAAAAGCGCATTGTCTGTTCAGCTGACAAAACATTTCAATGTCAGTGTACAGTGCGCCACTTTAGGCAAATGACTGTCAGTACGGCAGCAGTGCAGGTCATATAACTGGGTGTTGATAGTCGCTAATCTCGCAATCTGCCAGTATTGGAGGGGATAGTTCCCCACGCCACCGGCAGGACGCGCACACATAGTTCGAGGTTGCACGCTACTGTGGCATTGTTTTTTTTGTTTTTTTTTTTACGATTGTATTAGCAAAAAGCGCACCTAGCTTGGTTAGTGTTCACGAAAAAAAAATGCAATTGCTCTTATGAAAAAATGTTTGGAGGGACTGTTAAGAGTCACGAAGACAAACCATACATGTCTGTTTTATTTAGTTTTTTCACTGGTGTGGAATATTGAAATGTGTTAATCTGCTGTTTTGAAAAGGTCTAATAATGATTGTGCCTCACATTTTTATGCTCATTGCAAAGCCCCCATCTTCTGAGTAAACAATACTCAATAATAGCTAGGGTGTCATTGCTGTGTAGAATTGTTTTGGCCCACCATATATTGTTTCAAGGAGTGTTAAAGCTTGTGATACAGAAGAGAATGTTACTGCACTGGTGAAATGTCTGCAAAGTTTGGAGGAACACTTCTGAACCATAAAGGCATATATATACTGTGTGTAGGGCACATCTGAACTAAGGCTGCTTCAAACACTAATTTGACTGTGTTGCAGGGCTTGCACCTTGGTAAGACGACTGAGTTACCGTACGTGACAGGTGTTGCCATGGCAATTCACCGTCTCTCGGCAACAGCCCTGGCAATGCAGTCAAGCACAACTGTCTCAACCAGACTTTTACAGTATATATTTATCTTCATGGTTCAGAACACTCCTCTGAACATTTTACATACATTTTGCTGTAGTCGGTGACAGGTCAAGAACCAAGTGGAAGCTCCTCCCACCTCTTTCCTCTTTAGTAGAGCGAACGCTGGAGAGGAGGCGACCTCCTCTCCGGCGTTTGCTCTGCTCAAGTGGAAAGAGGTGGGAGGAGCTTCTACTTGGTTCTTGACCTGTCACCGACTATAATGTGGTAATAACATGTTTTTTGAATGTTACTATAACGTTTACCAGAACATTATTTTAATGTTTTGTAAACATTATATTTCTGTTGTAATAACGCTGCGTAAAAAAATTATTTATGTTGTACAAATGTTACTACAATGTTTACAGTAATGTTATGCTAATGTTTTTGGACATTGTATTTACGTTGCAAAAATGTTTTCCACGTGTTCAAATAACGTTTTTCAAAACGTTATAAGAATGTTCTGCCAAACGTTAAAATAGCTTTATACAGGCGGACATTAAGAACATTCCTCGAACGTTTGGGACGAACATAAAAATAACATTATTCTAATGTTTTCGTGTTACCTGGGAGTTCGATTCTTGCTTATCACTGCTCACGACTTAACTTTTTTTTTTTTTTTATTTATATAATTCAACATGCTGAAAATTTAGACACGATGCAATATTATTATATAGAAAGCCTTTGACCAGCGCGACTGCGTAATATAGAAAGCCGAACTCTCGACCGACGTTTCACTGCCTTGCCTGACCTTAATTTTGCTCTTTTCTGACGTTCGAGCTTGCAAACCCTGCTGGCCGAAATTATTAATACCGCAGCGCTTTTCCTACTTACGCACAACTCAGGTTAAGATTGCGTTGTAACCGAGATACTGCTCCTCATCCGGGGTTCGAGTCCAATCACAGCGACTCATGGGGTTCTCACCGAGTTGCCGCCGTGCACGCCGATATTTGGCCGCCGAGCACGTCCGGCGAATCTTCTGCTCCCTTCGGGACGCTTCGGGAAGACCCATGGGCTTCACCGCACAACACAACATGTACGCCTAGCTGGCGCCGCCACGCGGGAACCACACGCACTTTTTGCCGGCCGCCTTTGCATTGCCGGAGCCACGAGCTGACGGGCATTGTACACTCATCTAGGAGGCTCTGCTCTAACCTTTCGTCTGCTTTCTTTCTTAGCTCTACGCGCGCCCCTATCTCGTTCTTTCTTTTGGGACTGCCGATGTCAGCAGACGACACCAGTGCACCGTGTACGCTTTTGAAGTTTCGGTTTCGGTCATGAGCATATGCGCGACTGCAAACTTCGCACGAAACTGAAATATACTGCTTTGAAGTCGTGGTCGCATTCTTTTTTAAACATGTAATAAAGATGCATCCGCTCGGTTGGGTCTTAACTTATCGCGCTGAAATTTACTACAGAGGTGCTCGAAGCTTGTGCATTCATTAATTGAGAGTATGAAAACATGAAACTTCTGGAGTCAAAAGAAAGAAAATAAAAACTGGATTTGTCTATGAAAAAATTATTGCTAATCCTTTTATCTCAAAATCACCAACACATTATTGTGGGCTATTCTGGCGTTTGCAACGTTTAAATAATGTGTGAAATGGGATATAAAATAGAATTGGCTTCTATATTCTTCACTTTATTTGGGCCAAATAAGCGCCACGGTGGCCCGTACGATTTTTTTGTCTGCACGCAAAGTATAAGAAAAACATAGTTTTTTTTTTTTTTTTTTTAATTTACTCAGGTGAGCCAACCTTTCCACAATTTTAGTGAAAGCTTCCACTAACTTCAGACACCCGTGAAGTAAATCCTAGCGCGATGTAATAATAAGAAAAAGTAAATCCTAGTGCCTTCAAACGGCCAGCGATCCCTTTGAGTCACGCAGGGTAAACTGTTCTTGTAAACACGTCCTTTCTCTTTTTCTTTTTTTTTTTTTCTTCTTTTTTTTTTTTTTTGTTATGGATGATTGTTTATTTGGTGTAGAACGGGCTGTGCTAATCTGTGAGCATGCAGGTCCGGGATACGTGAACAGTCGTTCGAAAACTATGTTCAATGGACCTTTTCCGAGAAGCGTTCTGCGCACGCGCGAGCGCCCGATGCCAAGCGGTGGAAGTCGGAACGAAAAATCGAGGAAATTCGGAATGATGCTGTAGATCGACGAGTAGAACACGTAATTGCAGCATATATATAATTGTGTTACACAGGAAAAGAAAGTAGACGGAAAGAAAAACACGACGTTTGGGTGGACGCTACGGATTTCCCTCTTTAAAGTTGCGTTGGGCACGCGACGCAGCTCAGAGTGCGGAGCAAGTGGTAGCGTAGCTCCCATTATCGATTGGTAGCGCAGGAAGGTCACTTCCTCGATTTTTAGTTCGTGCAGCCACCGCCTGGTGCCGTCGAGCAGGTCGTCTGCTTCTTGCGCACGAGTTGCTGTGACGTCAGAGCGAAGCCGACCACTGATTGGCATTGCTTGAAAGAATAGCGGGTAGACCTCGGTGCTTTGAGGTATACCCACTATTTTTTTTCTTCCTTTTTTCAATTGGCCAATAAGAGCTTGGCGTCGTTCTGACGTCACCACAACTTAGGCGCAAGAAGCAGACGACTCGCTCTCCGAATTAGTCTGGCAACCTTGCTTTTCTTTTTTTTTTTTTTTTTTTGCCAAATTTTTGCAAAAAGTTGGCAAAAATTCGGCCCTTCGGCCCATGCCGCGCACACTCCTGCGCAAAGCGTAAATGGCATAGAGAGGATCCTGCGCTTCACGGCTTCGCCCCCATGCTTCACCTGGCCCTGGCCAACCCGTGCGGCCGTGCGGCGCACCTATCGACGTAGCGCGCCTCCGGCGGATGGTGCAGCAGATTTCGAGCAGCGGAGCGGAGGAGGGGCAGGCAGGAGAGGCGACGCCACAGCAGCGCTGTGCCAGCTGTGAGTGTGTTGCTGGCCTGGTGCTGCTGCCCCCGTATGCGGGCATCGGCGCCAGCATGGCGCTTTCCGTGACCACCAGCAAGAACTGGACGCCGGCGACGCGACAAGGTGAGTACGTCCGTCATCGCGCTTAGGCCTAGGCCCGTCAATCCGTCTGTCCACGGCGGATCTGCCGTGCCGCGGGGAGCCGGCCACGCGAGCGACCAGCGCACTTCTCCGCTTCCGACTAGGCGACCGCGCGGCAGGGTTCCTGTCCCGTGTTCACGCGAGTGGTTGACATCCTCCATTCAACTCGCTCGGAGCCTTTTGCGGCGGGGAAATAGCGAAAGAGAACACCGACTCGGTGTTTTTTCTTCCGTCGAGTGGATCCGTGGCTCCGTCAGGCTCCCCTCTAGGATACACTGTTAAAAAATAAACGAGTTAAAAGGTATACCGGCAATCAATTTTGGGTTGCGGGTCTCTGGACTGCGGTTGTCGCGCGTCAAAATGCGGCAGCTGTGGTGTTGTAGCGCGGTGAGGATACTTTTGTCGGGGGGTCGATGCTTCGATGACAGTCTCTGTTGTGCAGCGGTTGTCATGCGTACGCAGGCGTCCGGAGAACGATTGAATGGATAGGTTGATTGTGCCCGACTTCCTGCCAGGGGGGTAGAGGGTAAAGAGGAACTAAGGTAGAGGTGAACGTGTACTCACTCCTCGCAGCATTATAATTTAATATATATATATATATATATATATATATACAGCCCATTTTCGGAATATGAGTGGGAGCCATAGGCCAACGAGGAGATGTTCCCTGCAGAAGAAATGTGGGTTTTTTGAGCTCGGGAGATTAAGATATTTAGAACTGAGTAATCTGCCACTTCTGGAGAGTCTGTTTCAGCGTAAAGATAGTCATATTATGGCCATGTGGCCTCTTCTTGCTCAGCAGTGGTAAATCGGGAGTCATTCACATCTATGGAAAGTGTTGTGCAGTTTATTTTTTGGTACATACAGATGAATATACACGGATAAACTCTGAAAAGTAACCCGGCCCCGAGCCAGTTTTATAAAACATCAGGGTGAGCTGGAAAGCCCCTAGTATAAGAGAAAGTATAAGAACAAGAAAAATCCAAGCTTCACAGAAAGAAATAATTATCTACATGTTTATTTTGTCTTGAATCGAAGCACATCCCCCAGCGAGCTGTCTGTCCATAAGGCTGCTGCTTGCTAGTCTCTTCTGGAAGCATACCTCTTGTTCTTCTCACTCACCAGTACCCGGACGTTTTCCAAGTGCTCGCTCGCACTTGGAGAACGGAGAATGCCATCGTCTCCTCTTAAGTGTTAGCATCGAGAAACGGCTATTTTTTGTTCTTGACAACGAAAAACGCAGAATTTGTTGAATAAAATATACAGAGAAAAAAACACCCCTCTGTTTGAAGAAAACTGATTGACACAAACGCGGAACTTAGATAATGTCACACATTGACAACCATTCTCTTTTGACTACACCATTGAGTGCATTACGTGATGTCTGAGCTTCCTTGCTGCACCATGAGCCCATTCTTTCCTCGTTAGGGTTGGTACTCGCCTTAACGAAAATCTTAAAAGAATACCGGGAGATTCTGGATTCCTAATTATGGCCTTAGGGATGAGTGCCGGACTATCGAGAGCTATGGGATGGCTTTTTGGAGATTTTCTTGCTTGCACTGTTTGTGCAGTGGACCTAAAACCTTGGGAACATTTGGACAGGAAATGTCTTGGACTGTTCAAACATGGCTTTTACGTTTGTACCAATTCATGAATGCTGACTCTTATTGAGTACATACAGTGTGCAGCCTTTGGAAATGAGAACTTCCATTGGCTCATTGGATTGCTTGACCGGCCAGAATGGCTGGCTCTTCTGGTTCAGACTTTTCACACTTCTCAGAATTAAACTCAGAAGACAAGAGCTCATCAGCCTATGGAGAAGCTTTGTGAAGTGCCTCGGGTTCAGAATCGGAGACTGCCGGAATGTCGCAGAAGCGGGCACATCAAAGGGAAACTGAAGGGCAGAAAGGCGACTACATTTCTCCCTTTGTGTTTGCATTCGATGCTTCTCAACCTGAACAGCTTGCAAGCATTGAACATTCTCTCATTAAATGACAAAAAGAAAAATGACAACTGTACACTGACTTTGCTTTGTACTATCCTTTCAAAAACAATCCCCAACCACGAAAAAATGTTAAAAAGAATTCCATTGTGAAAAGGTTCACAGTAAATGTTTATGCGGCTTTTGTATTCCTTGAGCCTTGTACTAGCGTCTCAAATGCATGGGGCTTTCGTCATCTGCTTGAGTGAATTTTCAACTTCTTCCTTCATCTTGCACCAAAAGGCTGCCATTAGTATTGGCGACGAGATGTTTTCGTGGCTCCACCTCTCTGGTGCCCTCTTGTGACTGAGCTGGTAGGATGCGAGCAGACGGTGCACTATGTGAAAGCACGAAGTGGATATGTTAGTTTGTCTCTGCCGATTAAAAATGGTTTATTTACTGAAGAAACGTGTATGACGTTTTTGTGATTGATCTTGTGAATGAATAACAGTGCCTTGAAGTTAATTTTTATTTTTAAACATCCTTAAAATTTTTAAAAACAAGCCTGGAGCTTCAGGCTTGTTTTTAAATATTTTTTAGGATGTGTGGATGCTGCTGTAGAAAAAGGTTTTGCATTCACCAGAGTAAATGATGTGCTGTCGTCTTAGCGTTGCACGCGGGAACAGTTGTGCTCCAAAGTGCCACACATTTTTTTTTAAGCATATACATTGAGCTTGCCGATACCGACACTTCTATTCAAGTCTGACTCGACAGTCATTGGCGAGCAAATACTCATCAGAACCTCACGCTTAACTCCTCCCGCATCGAATATGATTGTCACATGGCAACTTCTGCTCGAAAAAAAGCTGAAATTTTTATAAATTTTTAAACTGTTGGACATCATCCAGCAAATTCAGGCGATTTATTAATTTGTTATATCCAATTTTTACTAAGAATCATTAAGTAGAATTTGAAATCGCTCACTGAGAAGCGCATTACGCGCATTGGGGTCCGCAAAATTTAACACGCAATTGGTAGTAATTCATAGCACGTGTATACCTAATTTTTCGGGACGCTGAAGTGTCACCGACTTACTAGATTTAAGACTTCGATCTCGAGGGCAGGATGAATAGGATGAATATGAGCTTTCCAGACTACCTGCAGGAGTAAATTGATTTTAAGGTACTGACATTTATCGAAGGAACACTTGTGTGCAGTATTTTTCATGGAACAAATTAGTTTTGCCAGTGGCAATGGCACCAACGCCAAATCCAGGTGTAAACATATTAATATATACAAGTGCATTTTCTTTTTCTTTTATCTAGTATACGTTTTCACTTGGATATTATTTATTTATTTATTTATTTTTAATAGGAAATACAGAGAAGTTAAACTCAGAATTTTGGAGAATTCGGAATCCAGCAAAAATAAACTCCCAATTTTCGACAAAAAAGAATTTCCGAAAAACACCCTCCAAATTTGACGAAAAATAAACTCAGAAGGCACGGAATTCTAGTTATTGGCTATGTTTTGCTAGAAGCTCCAATTTAGAGTGTTGCCAAAGGCTTCAGAAATGTCTGTGTGGGCTGCATGTTGTGCCGGCCTGGTTTTTCAAACTTTGAGAAGGTGGCCATTTCTGACCTTGTATGACTTTATCTTTAATATTTTGTGTTTCAGTGTGCCTTTTTTTTTTTCTTTTTTTTTTTCGAGTTTGAATTTTGAAAGCGTTTTTTGGGGGTTTATATTTTCCATTAGATTTTACGTCCTTGGTGTTGATTTTAGGTGTGACACAAAATGTTGGCATTTATCGAGGCTTATCTTGCAGAAAGCAGGGCGTGGGATGCCCCAAGCTGCAGGGACCATGTGTGTCCTGACGCGAGGAAACGAGATAAGGAGGCGTTATTCCTGAACAAAAAAAAAAAAACAGAACAAGATGTATGTGCCATCTCATAATCATCATCTTTAGACGTAGCACTGCGGACCTCGATGGTATGGGCTGTCGCCTTTCCGCGGTGCCACGGCTCTCCTGAGTCAACAAAGATTACTATAACTATTACAGCCTTGGGTCAGTTCGGTAGGGTTAACCCAAAACAAAGTTGTGGATGAATATTTCTTCCCGTGAAGCGGAAAAAGACGAAGACTCACGGCGGAGTGGACGCATTTCGCATGAGCTCCGCAGTCTTTCAACTATTTGTGAGGAAAATCGGATTCCAGCCAGACTTCAACGCTACCAGCCGACTCAGCTCATTGTAGTGTATGCGTGGAAACTTTTCTGTGACCAACTTCGCAAGATTACTCCCAACGTCGGGCTCGTCCGCCGCCGACGGGGGCCGCGTCGCGGACTGCCCTAGCCCCAACTCAAACGACGAAGAGGATATCGCGATGAACCACGATTCCAACGAAGGTGAATACTCGGAGCTCTCGTCAGAACATGACTCAACTTGGATCGATGTTGTCACCAAGGCACAGAAGCGACGCCAGCGCAAGCTCGACGATGAGGTAGGCCCAACCGCCATGCCCAAACCTCCAACTGCCCTGCCAGTACGCAAAGCCGCCCCCAGGCCCAATCCACTTCCCCGCGATGATTTTAAATTAGTTCTGCGCCCACAAGACGGCCTCAAGCTTGCAAATCTGGACATAGCCGAGGTTTCCCTGGCTCTGTTGAATTCGATCAACTTCACGTGGCGCCAAGCCAATCTTAGGGTTCGCGTGGATGCCACGCAAAATACGGCCACAATCAGCACACCCTCTTCAGATGCAGCCAAGGCCCTAGGAAACTTGAAACAACTCAAGATCGGCAACACCATTCATATGGTCACCCTGTATGGCCTGGCGCCCGATGACTCATCCAAGGGACTCGTTCGGGGAGTGCCGCTGCGCTTCTCCGACGCCGAAATCCTCGCGAATTCCGACCAAAGCCAGTTCGAAATCTACACCTGCCGTAGACTGGGCCAATCCAAGATGGTAATACTCACCTTTGCGGGGCTAAAGGTACCCTTCTTCGTGACATTATTCGGCGGGGAGTACCCTGTCTCGCTGTACAAAAAGACAATTCCCGCGTGCACCGTATGCCACGAAGCCGGACATCGATCCACGGCATGTCCACAACCAAAAGTCAATGTGTGCCACCAGTGCGGCCTCAGAGACCCTCACGAGGGCCACACATACGAACCTCTGTGCATCCTCTGCGACGGACCTCACCTCACGGCGGCTCGGGGCTGTCCCAAGCGGTTTTCTGAGCCCTACGTTCTCCGACGGAGAGCGCTCGCGAGGCAGACGAGAGAGCGAGCCGTGCGGAGGGACCCGACACCGCAACGCGGGCGGCCCAGAGACTGCTCCAGGACCCCGACTCGAAGGCGGCGTAGCAGCTCGGGCCCAAGGTCCCAGTCTACCTCCCGGAGCAGGGAACCCCGGCCCCGCGAGAGCAACAACAAGCAAGTCAGCTGGACACAAATTGTGTCTCCCACTGCTCCCAGTACTCCTAAACCCCCAGCACCAGTCCAACCCACACCCTCACCTGTACCGTGTCCGGAATGCACACAACTCAAAGCACAAATAGCAGTACTCCATGCTAGACTAGAAACAATAGAGAAAGCCCAGATGAGGAACACTACAGACAAACGCAAGAAACCAAACCGCCCAGAGAGGGAGCAAACACAAATGGATGTGGTTCCACCACCACCATCCCCAAATAACGACGCACAAAAAACAACACCCCAGGCTCCCGCGACGAGCGAGGTCCATACGCCAGATGCCTCACAAGTCGCTCAACCCCAGTGGTTTCAGGCAACCATAAGATCCATATTGGAGCCGCTTACCACACGCCTGGATGCACAACACAATGCCCTACGACAAGATATACAAACAGTACACCAAGATGTGCAGCCCCTAAAGCAAGATATGCGTGACCTAAAACAAGATGTACAGTCTCTTAAGCAAGAAATAGAGCGCCACACCATCCGCATCGAACACCTTGAAACAGTAAACCCACGCAGTGGCCGCAGACCCACCCCGTACGAACGAGAATCCCTGGTGGAAAGCAAGGACCCAACCAAGCAATATGACGACTCGCCCAAACAATAACACGAACGGTACGGTGGCTCTTCAGTGGAACTGCCGAGGTATAAAAGACAAGCAGGGAGCACTCCAGCAATACGTCTCCTCCCTAGACCCTCAGCCAGAAATAGTTGCCTTACAAGAAACAAATAGAAGCCCTCATCTTCCAGGATACATCACCTATGCTGACCCAACCGAAAAATCCACAGCCATTCTCATAAAAGGTTGCATTGCGGCAATGCAACATCTCACGACGCAGAAGTAGTGCGAGCACACGCTCGTAGAAATTATCTCGAAGTCAACGAAGAAAAAATCTAATCTGTTCATACTCAATATGTATTGCCGGCCATCGCGGAAGCAACCAGGAATACGAGAAGTTATTCGGGAAGCCCTATTAATAGCAAAGGACTCACCCCTTTTAATCGTGGGGGACTTTAACGCCCCACACCGACTATGGGGATACACTCACAACTCCATAAAAGGAAAAGCAATAGTCGAATCCATCGAACAGGACCATCTAACCCTGCTCAATGACCCCCAAACGCCTACCCGAACGGGCACCAGCGTATCCAGAGACACGAGCCCCGACCTTACTTTATTGGCAGGAACTCTGGACATTACCTGGACTAATACACAGGATAACCTAGGATCGGACCATGACATAATCCATATTTTAATTAAGGACAAAAGCTACAAGGCCCACATCGGTTCAGCCCGCATAACCAACTGGGATAATTTCCGCAAGGACAGAAACTCGCAAGATCTCGATCAAAATCTCTCCTACGAAGAACTGATCCAAGAGGCCTTAAAAGATTCCGAAACGCACACTCAGACTATTGCCACCTCATACAGAACACCGTATGTAGATCCTAAACTACTTCATCTTTGGGAAGCACGACGCAGCCTCACAAGAAGATGGAAACGGCAAAGACACAACAGAACGCTCAAGAAGCGCATAGCTCTCATAAACCAACAGGCTGCTGAATACGCAGCTGCGCTATGCTAGGAGAATTGGCTACAAGAATGCGACGGCCTACAAGGCACCCTGACCACAAAGAAAACATGGCATCTGCTTCGGCACTTAATCGACCCCCTGAAAAGTAGAGGAGAGTCTAACAGAAACATGACGCGCACACTCAATGCCTACGCGGGTAGCAGCGAAGAACTCCTGAAGGACCTGGCAAGGAAGTACCTCCCGACGGGGGGAGTCTATTCCTCCCCTTCGTATGACGGATCGCCCAATCAAGAACTAGACAAAGATATCCAACTGTACGAGCTACGAGAGGCAATAGCGGATAGTAAGCGGAACAGTGCCCCGGGTCCAGACAAAATCACTAATGAGCTCCTTTTCAACTTGGACGACCGCACCATGGATACCCTGCTCAGCCACTTTAGCAGCTTCTTGACGACAGGAAAAATCCCGGACCAATGGAAGATGGCGGAGGTACACTTCATCCCAAAGCCCGGCAAATCGCCACATATTGAGAACCTAAGACCAATCTCTCTTACATCCTGTATTGGCAAAATCATGGAGAGAATCATACTGAAGAGACTTCAGAACCACCTCGATGCAACGCAACAAATGCCGGACACGATGTTTGGATTCAGGAAACACCTCGGTACCCAGGACGTGCTTATTCAACTGAAAGAGGACATCCTTGTCCCAGCCACACGTAACTCCCCGAGAGCCATCCTTGCTCTAGATCTGAAGGGAGCGTTCGACAACGTAGCACACGAGGCGATCCTCCGAAACTTAGTCAAGACAGGCTGCGGGGAAAGGACATATAACTACATAAGTGACTTTCTCTCTAACCGCACAGCCATACTTAAGATCGGGGACATCACCTCCAAAGCACCCATCAACTTGTGATGCAAAGGGACTCCCCAAGGTTCGGTCCTGTCCCCCCTGTTATTCAACATCGCGCTCCTGGGCCTCCCTGAGCAGTTGGGACGAATACCGAACTTAAGCCATGCCCTCTACGCGGACGATGTCACCCTTTGGACGGGCACCGACTCCCTCGGAGGCTTGCAGGACACGCTCCAGCTCGCCGCCGAGACGGTGAATCAATACGCAAAAAGCTGCGGACTGTCCTGCTCGCCACAGAAATCCGAGCTTCTCGTGGTGAGGAGACGGCGAACCAAGAAGGACGACGACAACATCCACGTCACTCTCGAAGGGCACCACATCAAGCCAAGCAAGTCCCTCAGGATATTGGGCTTGCTAATTCAAGCGGATGGCAAGAACGACGCAATGGTGCAACAGCTCAGTAAAACCTCTGAGCAAGTCATGCATATGATACGCAGAGTCACGAACCGACACAGAGGCATGAGAGAGAGCGATACGGTCAGGTTAGTTCAAGCCTTCGTTTTCTCGCGCATAACTTACGCTGCTCCCTACGTCACCCTGAGTAAAGCGGAACAAGACAAGCTCGACGTGCTCATTTGCAAGACGCTGAAACAGGCAATCGGATTACCCGTGAACGCATCTACGGACAAGCTACTTCGTATGGGGCTACATAACACCGTGGGGGAACTCATTGAGGGCCACTTGTCAAGTCAAAGGACACGACTCGGTCACACTCAAACCGGCCGCAACTTGCTGATTAAACTCAAGCGGGTTCCACGGCACCAGACCCTGCCACTGGCACTCCCGGAATCGTGGCGCCAACACATCTTTGTTTACCCAATCCCACGAAACATGCACCCGAACCACCATCAGGGCCGCAGAGCAGCAAGAGCAAGAGCACTAAATGAGACATACTCCAGAATACCCACGACGACGTATACCGACGCAGCCAACTACGACGGCAAACGAGCCATGGTGGCCGTGGTGACAGACGGGCAGAAGTACCTGACCAGTGCCTCTGTCCCACGGGGAACGGCTAAAGAAACAGAAGAGCTTGCTATCGCCCTCGCCCTGACACAAACGAAAACCTCCACAATAATCACGGATTCGCAAGAGGCATGCCGTAGCTTCCAGTCGGGCTGGGTGGCACCTGTCACGCTACGTATCCTAGAAAACAAGGCACCGGACAGGCAGGTCGACATTGTGTGGACACCAGCCCACTCCTTCATGAGAGGCAACGAACACGCCCATCTCACGGCCCGAGACCTCGCCCACCAGGCCACGGAGGAGACACTGGAACCCACACCCCTCACGACCTATCAAGAAATTACACAACATTACAGGCTCAACAGAAGAACATTACCCGCACCACACCCTTCCCTCACGAGAAGTCAGGAAACCACACTCAGATTACTACAGACTAACACATTTCCCCATCCAATTAGGATGCACCTGCTATTCCCCACACAATTCGATGCCCAATGTCAATTCTGCAACCAACCCGGCACCCTGAGACACATCATATGGGAGTGCGACAACAACCCAGACATGTCACCCCCTTTTCCTTCCCCTACCCCCGAGCAGTGGGAGACACTGCTGTCCAGCTCCCTCGCTCAAGATCAGCTCTTGCTGGTGGAGAGGGCCGATCGAGCCAGGACGGCACATGGGTACCTGAATTGAGGATCCACCCCACAGCGTAAAACGATTAATAAATATGTTTTGTCCTCCTCCTCCTCCCGTGAAGCTTAGGTTTCTCTCATTCCAGGGCAGTTCCAATGCAGGGTTGCTCGGTTTTTCCCGATTTCTATAAAATCGGTTTGGGAGTCACTTTTCTAAGTTTATATATTTATTTTTCTTTTACAAAAACAGGGAACATTAGTTATGTCAGCGTTGCGACGGCACAAGCGTCGCGTCGACTGCGCGCCGCATCACGCCTTGTCGGGTATATCCAATCGTCGATAGATGGCTAGGGGCTCGGATGGTTTCACGCCAACTTGTAACTTGCATCTCAAAAATTAAATGCCATTGATAGATTGATCGAAGCGCCTTTCTTTGCAGAGCCCCTGAGGGAGCGGACTGTGTCTCGCATGCAGAGGTTGCGACGCCGGCTGAGCTTGGGACGCCTCTGTGAGTCGCTGCTCCCGCGGAGCTTCCGCTTAGAGGGTCCGGCAATCCCTCTGAAGGGTACCCCCATCCGAGCGTGGCCCTTTGTTGTCCGGAGGTGATATCTTCTGGCGGATGCATCGTGTCTGATGATACAGAGATGCATTTCCACGCTTGGCTTGGGCATGACTCGGCGAACGGTGAATACTGTGACCACCGCTAGCGAATCAAAGCTACAGCGGTAGGCACCGGGGTGTATTTCGGGGCTGAAATGCACTCTGTTGGCTGAATAGGTACTTTGATACACCCGTGTGCCTCCCTCCGACACTTTGATTGGTGCCCGGGGGCCGTAGATTTTGCCGTTTGCTGGATTACTCTGAAGTGAGTAGTGTAGACATCCCCGGGAAACCACTGCCCACGAGCCTTTTGACGCACTTTCATATTCCTCGTTTGCACGCTTGTGGCATGCTCTTTTTTTTTTCTGAGTGGTGGAGAAGAGTGCGAAAAGGTGTCTCATTCTGTTGGTGATGAAACAAAAGGATTGACCGATTTCTTAACTGCTGGACTGGGAGATAATAGCTTCACCATTTCAGACGAGATTTTTGGTGACGTTATTAAAACTATAGGAGCTTGTTCACCGTGTTGAAATTGGGATGAATATTTTGCGGGGTAAATGAAAATGTTTTATGGCAGCAGATGGGGTGCTGCTTAAATGATGGTGAGCTTGCTAGCCGATTCGTGAGTACATGGTAGTGGCGGACTTGCAACTTGGTGATAAAGTACTTGGCAAACAAGGACAGAGTTAAGCGGTAGACAAGACAAGTGCTAAACCTAAACTAAATATTCATTAAAACTGGACTGTTTTGGAAAAGAGAGAAACACAAACTTTTGCGGCAATGCACGAGGCTGGGAATGGGTAAACTAAAGCAAGCTGTTTCCGGTGTTCCGAATGAATGAAAGTGTGGGTACAGCAGAGCCCTTTAAATTGATTGTCGGCATCGGCCAATATTCAGCGTTCCAATTTAGAGGACTAAAATATATTCATGTTGAAAAACAGCGTGACTGGGACGAGGACACAAAGAGACGAGAACACAAGACGCAGCGCTGACTATCAACTGGTTCAGTTATTACAACAAGAGGAAGAACGACAATGAAATGAAAAACATGGAGTCAAATGTTCGCGTGCTTGCTTGGCGCCTCGTGGAATATGTCCCTTTCTTCTTTTTTCATCCGATTGTAGACTGGCTTTCTTCTTTCTTTCCTCAGAAGACCCTGGATCCAAAAACTTCATCTCGCTGGGAGTCAGAGTCACCGAAGGTTGGCTCACACATGAACTGTTGTTCTTCGTGATGTTGTAGGCTTTTAGCATCTCTCGGCATGTTTGGTCGTGGTGTTGAAATAATGTATTTCATGAGGCGCCAAGCAAGCGTGCGAACATTTGACTCCATGTTTTTCTTTTCATTGTCGTTCTTCCTCATGTTGTAATAACTAAACCAGTTGATAGTCAGCGCTGTGTCTTGTGTTCTCTTTGTGTCCTCGTCCCAGTCACGGTGTTTTTCAACATGAACTCATACCAACTCGCCCAGTTATCTATCCTTAATAAAATATATTTTTAAACACATATATTTTTGCATTAAAATGTTTGTGCCGTACATCTTTAAATATGAATGACCAACTCACCCAAGCTTTCGTCTTAATAAAAAAAGGTTAGGCTGACATTTGATATCGATTCGATTCCTGTGTTCTAAAAATGCGTCCCCCGTAAAATGCGCTTTTTTGCAACCGGGTGCGCGCATCGCCTGTCCAGCTCACTGCCAGAGGCAGAATAAGGAAATGCGGACAAGTGTGAAGGACTCTTGCCTGCACTCCTGTGACCCTAGTATTTGCTAAGGTGACCTCTCACGATTCTTCTTTGGCGTCACAATACGGGCAGATGCAGTTTCGGCGAGCAAACTTTGAAAGCGTAGCGTCGAATGGCTGCTGGGTCACGTACAGATGCTGCTTTCCGAATGCTTCCGAAAACATTCGCTTTTGAAAACATTCGGAGTTTCTTTGAGGGCAAGAAATTCGAGAACTCTTTTGGCGGTGAAGGAGGAGACTTTCGATACTCTTTGAGATTGTCGTCAAGGTTTGCTGCGTTGCGCGTTAGGGTACCCCAAACAAATGCAGTTTCTTTGTATTAAAAGGCGGGTTTTCGGGGGACATCCTGCATCCAAGCAGTGCTGCCACTGCAGAGATAACTCCGGGAGATAGCTTGCTCTCTTTGAGCTCATTCCAAAGACATATAAAATAGCCGATCGCTCGTCTTGGTCCTCCAAAATTTTTTAAAGGCTCTGGAGTACTTGAACCCTATTGAAGGCATGGCCCAGTATTTCCCTCTAGCCGACCCCATTTGGGGCTCCAGCACCTCTTGTTGTTATGAAAGCGTGGCAGTTGAAGGTCCTTCTGACAGAAAATTGCATCCCTTTAAAGGAGTGGCAACGTTTTGGGGTCGGCGCCCGTTGGACTTTACGCTAGTTAGTCCCGGTGGTACTGAGGCGCGACCTTGTGCCTATCATTCTATGAGCGAGCGAGCTCTTAGAACATGGTCCCTGGGAGAATTGCTCACCCTGCACTTACCTCTGGCACCCTGTACTTGCAGCGCTCTCCAAGGAAGTCATCCTGCCCGACGCAGACAACGAGGTAAGTTGCGGGCTTTATTTTTAGCACTCGGAAGTTCCTCGAGGCCCACACGCACAATTGCATTCGAGCACAATGCATTCGCTCATGGCAGGCGGCTCCTGATCATTGCGGAGGGCGTTTCTGCAAAGCTTGCATGCGGAGTTGCGTCGAAACGCGGTTGACCGCAGTCGAGAGCCATTAAGAATGCGCCATCGTCGTTTGCAGCTTACCGACAGTGAGCGAAATCCACTGCAGCGTGGCAGCACTTGACGACAGCGTCGAGGCGGCCGGTCTCGGGGCGATCCTACATGCTTGCGCGACTCCTGTCCGGCTTAAACCGTCGCAGTTTCGGAATAACCTGCTCCCATAGCCCCCACCGCTTCCCAATAAGCAAAAGCAAGATTCCTTCTTTAAACGGGGAACTAGACGCGCGTCGCCGACGGGAGCGGCCGAGCACGTGACCCTCTCTTTCTCGGCTTCCAACTGGTCTGCCGCATCACTTCGTAATTGCAGCCGCGTTGGAAATTCAAGCACAGTTCAACTTCCTTGCATCTCACTGCGGCGTGCTGCACAACGGCACACGTCATACCGTAAGCAGTCGCTCCCTATTGCAGGGACGATGCTCTGCACTCAAATGCGTTCAAATGTCAGTGTAGGGGAAATTCAGCACTTGAGGTAAACGAGAAACTCAAAAATACATGTACAAAAGAATACAAAAATGTGAATTCATTACATCATGTGGCAGAAAAAGCATGTCCCGAGGCCAGCTCTAAAATCGGGGCCTGAACTTTGCAATCTTAAATTTTCATTGAAGGTGTACTTAAGTGGTGCATTTTACCTTGGGAAAGTCAAAGACGTAGCTCCCCCTTTGAAAAATTAGTCCAGCAAACTTGCCACGGTCAACCCGACGGACGGATCAAGCACTCAACCAGGTCGTCTGGTTTCGTCCGAGCATGTTGAGACAACATGCGTCTTTGCACCTATCAGGAGGTGGCGCCATATTTGCAAGCTTCGTTAAGCGTCAACCATTGCCTTTGACCCTGGCAAGTTTGTTGATCGCATTTTTCACAGGAAGGGAGCTATGCCCTGAGCTTTCACGAGGTAAAACGCACCACTACAATTGCACTTGAAGGTAAAAATTTTAATATAGCAACGTGCAAGCACCGATTTTTCAGTCTCTATTTTAGACAGAGTTAGGGTATCGAAAGTACCCAGTGGCTGTGTTCCAAGCTTTTTAATATCTCATTTCAGAGTAAAGGTTTTGTGCTTTCATGTTCTAAAACCTCGGTGTCAATCTTTGTGTTATCATGTGATATGACCCTCTGGGAGTAATTAAAAAAGTAAGGCCTGGAACACAGCCCGTGCAGTCGAGTCTTTTTACAATGAACACCTCCGTTTCCCCCAAAAATCGTTCATAATAAAGAGAAAAGGGCAGATATTTATCTAGTATGTCCTCGAAAATGTTGTCTATCTAGCGGAGTGTCCACATTAACGGGGTCTACATTAACTGGACACGACTGTATTGTCACAGACAAAAACATAGATTCACATGGAAGCTAAGAACAAATGTTTATTGAGAAAAACTTGCACTTTACGCTAAAATAAGACAACCGTGCATTCTGTGTCGCTGGTGGGAGGGCGACCATCTGAAGTGGCACGTATCCGTCGCTTTCGTACACGCGGTATGCTGAGAATGCTCTAAACCAGAACACGGGACGACGGCCAAGAACGGGCCGGAAACTTGCGGAAGAGTAAAGTTTGACAAAAGTGAGAACCGGGGTAAGCGGGGTTCGAACCCCGTCCCTTCGCGTGGCGGCCGCGCTTGCGGCAGCATTGTCTTTGGGTGTGTCGGGTTCTCACGGTCAACGTCCCGACCAACTGGAGTACCTGTCTACCCCAGCAGCGGGTGACCCTGAACGGCTTTGAGCGGGTGGCAGACGCCAGCCAGCTGAGCCCCGTGGGAGAGGACGCCCCCCTGCCGCCGCCCCGCACCTCCTCCTCGCACAGCGGCCTGGACCGGCCGCCCCCCGGTGCGTGGCCACCGGATCCTGTCTTGCTCGATGAAATGTGTAAACGAAGCAAAAGCCAAATCGAACATGCTACTGCTAGCCTGGGGTCTTTGACGTCGTTGCGCAGCAGTGACCCGCAGAGGCGGACACGGGCGTTTCCAGAGGGGGTGGGTTGGCGTATCGGACGTTTGACAAAAGATACCCCCTCCCCTTTTCCCCACCCTTAAATTTTACACATACGGAATTCAAGTGGGGGGGTCAGGACATCCGAACTCCTCCCTCTGGCACAATGCCGGTACAATGCTCATCTGTATCGAAACAAGCAGGGGTGGGTATTCATCCCTTGAGCTGCTGTGTGTCGACACGCTTGGCCATTGATCACCCCGAGGAATTGCATAGGCTGAGGCTGAAACAATGGTTTCAGCTCGCTCGACAGTTTGGGGAGCGATTCCATTTGAGAGGGACATCGAGCTCCCCAAAGGCATTTTTTGAAAGCAGAATGCGTTATCACGCTCAAATTTGTGAGAAAATTGTCATGGTTGCTCGACTGTTACGCTCGACCCACATATAGGTAAGGTTATTTGAGCTATATTGCTCGACACCCTGATGCCACGTGACACTGGTGTTGCGTGACATCGCAGAGTCACATTACACGCTTGCACTCAGCATTTGCTTAGTTTATTCGCAGCATATTTTGTGCTTCTCCGAGTTTATCGCACGAGGCACGGATGTTCCAGCGACTTCCGATTGTAACTCGACGTGCGCCCCGGTAGCACGTTACATACTGCTGCTCAAACGGGCCTTAAAGTGGCACTAAACCGCTCTCTGCGAAAGTCTATTTATTGTCATACTCAATTTATCACTACTCAATAATTCAATTTATGGGGTCTAAGCATCCTAAGAAACCAAACATTACTTTCATGTGTGGCCGATTTTTCTATTAAAATTGGTATTGAAGATCGATTACCTTAGAACCATTGCAGACACCATAGGACACTGTCACACAAGGAGAATTCCTTGCATGCATGGATACAGCCGAACCCTTTAAATCAGGCAGCGGCTTGCATCGCCTAGCCAGAGCTTTTAATTGAAATTAAAGAAAAGACTGAAGCGGTTTTGTATTTGAGAAAAACGCTTAAATCGTCTTCATTTGGCCTCCAGGATCACTAATATTAAAATTCTAATTCAAATTGATGCACCAACTAGCCACAACAGCACTTTCAAAATAGCAGTGACGCTGCTATTTTGAAGAGAAGGGAATCGTGACATATTATATGTATACTCTGTTTTATACCTAGTGTACAACACTGTCAAAGCTGTTGGCGCAAGTATGGGGTTGGATCTCACGGACCATTTGCACGCGTTTTTGCGCAAATGAAACCGTAAATAAAGCCACACGCACGCGCCAGTACCATTGACAGAGTTGCATACTAAGTATGAAACGGAGTATAAGTCTCAACATTTCCATGCCTTCTTCAAGCCTTACCCGAGCGGGTAAGGCTTGCAAGACAAGCGGCATGTGCGAGGCAGTTGAAACCTCTGGGAATGACTTCCCACCCAGCGGCTGGTTTTTCGGTTTTTCTCGCATCTATTGATATGTTCGGGTCAAATGCTTGTGATGTTCAAATTCACGAGACAAAAATATGCTTGAATTCATCTCTAACTGGTTTTTGTTTTCAAGAACCTCTTCAGCTTCTCTCTAACTAGTCCTCGACCTCTCCTCCTCGTCCAACGGGGCCCTCTGGTGTCTGCGATAGTTCCGAGGTAATCAATCTTTGATATCACTTCACAGCGCACAAGAACAAACACACCTTATGTAAGAAGGTAAATGGGCCTTCTATTCGACCAGCGTGCTGCACCAAGAACCCCCAAACTAAGTTTGTTCCTTGCACAGAGGAAATGATTTCTTCCTTTCCCCTTTCCTGTGGAAAGCGCTACATCGGACAAACAGGACGATGTCTCAACGACCGACTTCGGGAACACAATAACAACGCCGTCAAGGCCTACTCGGGTCATTTAGGCTTCCATTGTCGAGATTGCGGGTGTTCTCCACCTCTGGCCAACTGTACTGTACTGGGCAGGAGCAATAACAAACTTACGCGAGACGTCATAGAAATTGCAATCATTGTCACGCTACATAGCTTATTTATTTATTTATTTATTTATTTATTGTACATACCCTCAAGCGCCGAAGCATTGTAGAGGGGAGGGGCAAAGCAAAATAAAACAAACTGACAAAACAATAAAAAACAAACAACAAGAAATTGAAATATCAAAAACGCACAGCCATTGGCAAAAGCGGCAAGCAATATATTTTACGGAAAAAAAAAACAAAATAAAATGACTCATGTTGGCTCACCAAACAGAAATGTAGACAAAGATTGGCGAAAAAGAGAATAATCAGGTATAGTTGCGATATCTGCTGGAAGGTGGTTCCAGTCGTTTGATGTATGCGGGATAAATGAATAAAAAAAAGTGTTTGTTTGGCAACGTGTTAATCCAACTTTATTCCGATGGTCCAGACGGGAAGAGTAATAGCTAGGCAATGTAAAGAAATGGTCTCGCAGCGACTGATGATGATACACTTTATGAAACAGGCAAAGTCGAAAAAACTTTCTGCGCAATGACAAAGAGGGTAACAATAAACTGGATTTCATTGATGATATGCTAGCTGTTCGATTATAATTAGACAGAATGAAACGAACGGCGTTATTTTGAACTAGTTCGAGAGCTTTATGCAGAAACGTGTGGTTAGGATCCCAAATAGAGGCTGCGTATTCCAATTTTGACCGTACAAGAGTGTTATAAAGAAGAAGTTTTAAGTTAACTGGGGCCGTTCTGAAGTTTCGTCGTAAGTATCCTAACATGCGGTTAGCGTTGGCGATTATTATATCAATATGAGGCTTCCAGGTTAATGTCGACGATATAGTAACACCCAGATAACGGTATGAGTTTACAGATTCAAGTTGAATGTCGGTTAGTGTATATTTTGAAGGGCGTGCGCCTTGCCGGGAAACGCACATTAGTTTGCATTTGTTAGGGTTTAATTCCATACGCCATTTTTTGCACCAAAGAGTAATATTATTTAAATCAGATTGCAAAATGCGTACGTCATCATCATCATGAACTTCCCGATAAATTACACAGTCATCTGCATATAAATGCATGGAGGAAGAAACACAACTTGGTAAATCATTAATGAATATTAGAAAAAGAAGCGGGCCTAAAACTGAACCTTGGGGTACGCCCGATATAACATCAGTCAGGGATGAATTAACGCCATTTAGAGTTACATATTGTGAGCGGTTGGTTAGAAAGCATTCCAGCCAGGTTAACAAGCCAGGATCTAGGCTTAATGAAGAAAGTTTAAGCATTAGTAACTTATGATTAACCCTGTCGAATGCTTTAGAAAAATCGAGAAAAATACAGTCAGCCTGATGGTTTTTGTCCAGTATAGCATGCAAACAATGGGTGAAATGAAGCAGCTGCGTTTCACAAGAAAATGAGCGACGGAAACCATGTTGAGCAGGAGCGAAAAATGAATTGGATTCTAAGTAATTGAAAATATGAGAGTACAAAATGTGCTCCATTATTTTACAAGGAATACTTGTTAGTGAAATGGGTCGATAATTTAATGGAGAATGCTTGTTACCGGACTTATGCAGTGGAACCACCTTCGCAGTTTTCCATTCTATTGGGAGCGTTCCACACTCAAGAGATTGCTGGAAAATTTTGGCCAAAAAAAAGGATGAGTACATTTTAGTTTGTCTTAGAAATTTTGAGTTAATATTATCGCTTCCACATGACGATGATACTTTCAAAGAATCAATTAACTTTACAATTCCAGTAGGTTC